>NC_069501.1:6016901-6366901 GCF_027579735.1 Bombina bombina
TTTACCATTATTAGGAAGTTATGTACGGCACAGCACGTGTTATCACAGGGAGATGAGGGGATTTACCATTATTAGGAAGTTATGTACGGCACAGCACGTGTTATCACAGGGAGATGAGGGGATTTACCATTATTAGGAAGTTATGTACGGCACAGCACGTGTTATCACAGGAGATGAGGGGATTTACCATTATTAGGAAGTTATGTACGGCACAGCACGTGTTATCACAGGGAGATGAGGGGATTTACCATTATTAGGAAGTTATGTACGGCACAGCACGTGTTATCACAGGGAGATGAGGGGATTTACCATTATTAGGAAGTTATGTACGGCACAGCACGTGTTATCACAGGGAGATGAGGGGATTTACCATTATTAGGAAGTTATGTACGGCACAGCACGTGTTATCACAGGGAGATGAGGGGATTTACCATTATTAGGAAGTTATGTACGGCACAGCACGTGTTATCACAGGGAGATGAGGGGATTTACCATTATTAGGAAGTTATGTACGGCACAGCACGTGTTATCACAGGGAGATGAGGGATTTACCATTATTAGGAAGTTATGTACGGCACAGCACGTGTTATCACAGGGAGATGAGGGGATTTACCATTATTAGGAAGTTATGTACGGCACAGCACGTGTTATCACAGGGAGATGAGGGGATTTACCATTATTAGTAAGTTATGTACGGCACAGCACGTGTTATCACAGGGAGATGAGGGGATTTACCATTATTAGGAAGTTATGTACGGCACAGCACGTGTTATCACAGGGAGATGAGGGGATTTACCATTATTAGAAGTTATGTACGGCACAGCACGTGTTATCACAGGGAGATGAGGGGATTTACCATTATTAGGAAGTTATGTACGGCACAGCACGTGTTATCACAGGAGATGAGGGGATTTACCATTATTAGAAGTTATGTACGGCACAGCACGTGTTATCACAGGGAGATGAGGGGATTTACCATTATTAGGAAGTTATGTACGGCACAGCACGTGTTATCACAGGGAGATGAGGGGATTTACCATTATTAGAAGTTATGTACGGCACAGCACGTGTTATCACAGGGAGATGAGGGGATTTACCATTATTAGGAAGTTATGTACGGCACAGCACGTGTTATCACAGGGAGATGAGGGGATTTACCATTATTAGGAAGTTATGTACGGCACAGCACGTGTTATCACAGGGAGATGAGGGGATTTACCATTATTAGGAAGTTATGTACGGCACAGCACGTGTTATCACAGGGAGATGAGGGGATTTACCATTATTAGGAAGTTATGTACGGCACAGCACGTGTTATCACAGGGAGATGAGGGGATTTACCATTATTAGGAAGTTATGTACGGCACAGCACGTGTTATCACAGGAGATGAGGGGATTTACCATTATAAGAAGTTATGTACGGCACAGCACGTGTTATCACAGGGAGATGAGGGGATTTACCATTATTAAGAAGTTATGTACGGCACAGCACGTGTTATCACAGGAGATGAGGGGATTTACCATTATTAGGAAGTTATGTACGGCACAGCACGTGTTATCACAGGAGATGAGGGGATTTACCATTATTAGGAAGTTATGTACGGCACAGCACGTGTTATCACAGGGAGATGAGGGGCTTTACCATTATTAGGAAGTTATGTACGGCACAGCACGTGTTATCACAGGGAGATGAGGGGCTTTACCATTATTAGGAAGTTAGTTTAGGGTCAGCCAGAATACTGAGCGCTCGCTGTCTTGTCTGCTCACCGCACCTCATCACACTGAGATCTGCAGTCTGTTTTATAGCTGGTGCAGTTAGCACCACCAAATACCAAGGTCATTATATTTAGTGCACCCAAAACTTTTCCAGGACAACAGATTTTACACTCATCTTTAGTACACTGAACTTTACTCAGTTATTTAAATAATAATTCATTACAGTAGGGAAGTGAATGGCCATTTGGAGCTTGGAAACCTCCATACAAGGTCAAGTGACGTTCTGTGACCTCCATTGTGACACACTGGAAAGTCACTTATAATAGGGTTGGGTGACTTCCTGTACAATGTTGCAAGGTCAGGTGATGTAAAATTTAAGGTCAGGTGATTCCGTTTGTGAGGTCACAAAAGGTCACGAGCTTAGAGTCGTCATCTTGAGAGGTTTTTGCTGGTTAACGGCCCAGTTACAGTTGGGAATCTCAGAGGTTCTGCGTCTTAACCTATAAAGATAAAATAGAGACTTGGTCAGTCAGGTACTCAGCAAGCATCAGGCACACACAAATCTGGGACAAGGTGGTGCTATCACAGTGTGGCACTGGCAGTTTTAGCAGCAAGAGACACAATCTGGAATATTAGTAACATAATCCATGTGAAACGCTGGCACCTACAAATCAATATCACAAGAAGTAGCGGCTGTATAACAGGTGAATATTGTTTTATACACCAGACTTCACCAGGTGCTTTGGCAACGTTACGGACAGTATTTTTCTTGCCGTGTGCAGGTGCATGGTGTGAAGTTATGTACAAACAAAAACAAGTGGCGTTGTCTCAGCTGCACAAATCTGCACCTCATCACACCACAAGTGTTTGGTGAGTGTCAATATAAGTGCAGCACACAGTAAATCAATAGCACCAATCTGAGAACCCTGCAACAACATATGACTAGTGTAGAAGGCAGGAATATCACATATATCTAAAATCTTATTCTCCCTGAACCTTAATACTGTAAATAGCAAGTTACACATGTTTTCATACAGTTGGTAAGAGTCCATGATCCATTACTCCTGGGAATTACCTTTCCTGAACACTAGGAGGAGTCAAAGATTCCCAAAACCCGAGAGCCCTATAAAACCCCTCCCACCTTTTATGGTAACTAGTCTTGTCTTTGCCTCCGCTGGAGTTAGGTGAAGAATGAAGGTGTTCCTGATGTTTGTAAGAGGGGCCTCAGAGTGAGTGCAGCTGTTTGACAGCGGGATGTGTTGGGATAATTGGGAAGCAACATTATTACAACCATATTTAGAGTTTGTCACAAGCCAGCTGCGAGTGTCACAGGCACATATACTTTGCCTCCTCCTGTTGGGACGTCGGTATACTCCTGTTTAATTTCCACTGCTATGTTACAGCACTGGTTATGTCACTACAGGATTATATACTATTATGTTACAGCGCTGGTTATGTCACTACAGGATTATATACTGTTATGTTACAGCACTGGTTATGTCACTACAGGATTATATACTGTTATGTTACAGCGTTGGTTATGGCTTTCTACTGGATTATATTCTGTTTTCCAGTAGTTGGGTGCCTATGAATAAGTACCATGTTTTGTTTTATTTATATAAGCCTTCAAGGTTATAAGATATTAGTCCTTAGTATACTGTGTAGTCTAGGGACTGTTTTTGTATTTATTAGTTACGACTCCTTTTTACTTATATTCTTTTTTTTAAAATTTTACTCACGCTTTCCTTATCATCACGTTAACCCGAGTTGGTTAGGGTTTGCGCTCATCAGACTATTCATTTTCTGCATGTGCGGTAGTTGGGTATAGCACACGTTAACCGTTTGAGTTAGTGTGTGTGTGTAGGGGTTGTTGCAAGCATATTATTTTGGCTCGTTTTTATAGTGCGTGCCGGGTGCGCATTCCTACCTTAGTCTTTGAGCGCACTAAGTTTACATTTTCCCTGTGCATTAACTTTTTAATTTTTTTGTTTTTCATATATATTTTAAATTATATACAAATTCTTTATATGGGGAATATAGCTTAGTATTTGATTTTCAATTACTTTGGAACCTTCTGTGCTTTTTAGAAGCTATTTTATCTTCACATTGTGTATACCGTTAACAGACTGTTGTGTTGCTTTCAGCTTGGCTTGCAAAAAAGAGCTCATCAGGATCTTGTACGCGCATCTACATCAGCTGGCGCCAATGGTCCCCTCATTTAAGTGTAAAACGGTCAGTCTATGATTTTAATTGTGTATTTATTGTTGTGCTTATTCCTAGTCCAGCTAATTCAGTTTCAGAGGATGAGTTATGATGGGTATATATATTATATATATTATGTTATATGGGTAATTTGAATCTCACATATTAAGCATATTGAGGGTAACGTTAAATCTTGTATCAAATATTTATAATGCAGTACACAGTATTCTATAGCAGCATTCCACAAGTTTCTTTTGTATACGTTGTAACATATGGTTCTAATATAAGATCATCTCTACAAATGCTTATATGGGCATATTCTGTTCCTATACCTTATTTCCTGCGGGCCCCTTATGTGAAGCTATCTACGTTTTCTATATATTTCCTGTGACCTCTTGCATGACGTATCATTTACTATATATTCTTTGTTCAATTTGTGAATAAAGGAAATTAGTGAGAGAGACTTTGTGCCTGTGTCATTCTTGCTAATTTCCTAGGGCTCTGAAGAGAACGTGTGCTGCACCCTTATCAGCCAGAGCTAAGAAACAAACAAAATTACCCTACAAGCTGGTGTCAGAAGTGGGATGGAACAAAGGATCTCGTAAGGTAAGTTGAACAAAGTCTTTTTTATTCTGACCTTTTTCTCCTTACCACGGAATCCTTAAAAGTTCCACCCACATGGGAATAGTTGGGAAATATATATGTGAATCTTTGGTAGATTCTAACTATTGTCTAAAAAAAGGAATAGTAGATTTCTTTGGTAGAAATCAGGTTAAATATATATATATGAATCTTTGGTAGATTCTAATTAAATCTTTGGTAGATTGAAAACAAAAAGGGAATAATAAATTTCTTTGGTAGAAATCAGGTTATATAAAGTCAGGCTGAAGGGTTAAACCACACATTCTCTTGCTGCTTGCTTTTGAAATATGCTGTATGGCTAACATTGCTTTAAAGTTATAAGATAAATACTGCATTGTTTATATGAATTCTTATGCTGCTTGCTTTTTAAATATGCTGTATGGCAAAATACTGTTTATTGTATAAAGTTTTAAAGTGAATGTAAACTCACCTATAGTCGTTAATACAATATTGTCAAACAATTGAAAATAGGGGGACTTTAATTCATGGTTTTTAAAAATGATATAAATCAAGATTAAAAATTAACTTTTTTTCTTTATTTTCATGCCGCGCTTCCTCTGCCCGCCATATAGTGCCTCTGAATGTAAAAGATTGACAGCAACTATTTCGAATAAGCTTTTGCCCCACGGGGCGTTCAGCGCCTTTTTACATATGTCATGCGCCTCTTCTGCGCATGCGTTAGTCCATTATCTCCCTTGTAGAAGTGATGCTCGTTCACACAGTGAATAACCAGGGTTTTAACGCATGTGCAGACTAAGTATTTCTGATTTCTGCGCATGCGTTAGAGCCCAGTTTTCTTACGGCTTCTGTATGTGAGCTTATGTTCTAACGCATGCGCAGACAAAGTAAAGCTGGATTACACGCATGCGCATAAAGATTAGCTCCACGGGTGCGTGCTTCACAGTGATGTACAAAGCGAGGAGGGCCACTCTAACATCACCCTGTAAATAACACGGAAGTGCCGGGTGGGCGGAGGAAGATCAAAATACAAACAAATTAGTTATGCAAATATTTAATAAATACTATTTTTTTTTTTTAAACCTAGCAGTTTAAAAACACATGTGTTAAAGAATTATTAGGAGACTTCAGCTATACAAAAATTGACATTCACTTTAAGGAAGTAAAAAACTGCTTATTGTATAAAGTATTAAGAAAGTAAACTGTTGCTAATATGTATTGCTGTTTCTGAATGTTAGTAAAACGCTACATGTTTTCTGGTGAAGGGTGACCTTTGACCTAGAGATAATTAAAGCCAGAGACTACTGAAAGAATCAGCATAGTGATATTGTTTTTTTCTTCTTTCCCTTGTTGTAAACTCAAGTATTTAAGCACAATAACTGGTAACGGAGTACAGCCATTCTAGTTAATGTGTTTTTTTGCAAAAAGATTCAATAATTAATTGCTCAAAGGTAAAGGTATTGCATTTTTTTATTTTTATTATTTTTTACTATTTATTTATTTATTTTTGTATTGTATTATATTTGGTTGTAAAGTTTTAAATGATAAGTTAGGAGTTGAGAATGGGCAAATCCCAGTCTAAACAATTTCCATCACCTAGACCAGGAGAAACATGTAAAGATTATGTGGGAATGGTGTCGCCCGATGGGTTTATGTATATTATTCCATGGATTCAGAATATGGCAGATTGGACAGAAGCTATCAGAAGCTCTGATCCATTCCCCAGAGAGGGGGATAATGATACATTTCATATGAATATGGTGAAAGGGTTGTGTCTAGGTGATGAAGAGGCATTTCCATAGTATAAAGGTGACCCAGGGTGGGATTTGAATTATATGAAAAAGGGTGGGGAAAATTGGCTGACTGTTGCTCCTTACTGGCAATATATTGATATAGATGGGAATAAAAAGAAGGGTAAAAGTGGGAAGCAAAGACAGACAGCATATTCACCCCCCCCCCCCGCCCCATATAATGCCCCTCACCTACCTTTGCCATCATATAACAGACTATATCCTAGCCTCCCATCCCCTAGTGTCATAGATCTAGAGACCATTGCTATTGCCTCTGCTCAGGTACCCCAGGAATGGACCTTGCCAGGACCTTCTGTAACTCCCCGATACCAGGTCACTAAACCCCCAATTATGCCCAAACCCCTGATTAAGTTTGAACCAGTAACACCTTCCTACCCCCCTATAATAAAATAACCCCACAATATAGAAGAGAGAATGAAAAAGTAGAAGGGGAGGAGGCAGCTGAACCAGAAGCTAGTATGCCATTTCTTACTATGGGAGACCAATTAATTATTAAAACTTTGTCCCCGGGTGAATTAAGGGAAATTACCAAGGGAGCCCCAAACCCCTGTCAACATCCATCAGCTTGTATTATATATTTAAAAAGAATGTTACAAGGACAAAACATGACACAGACAGACATAAGAATTATCATTGATGCAATTCTAGATTATGACCCTGAATCAGGTTGGGAGTGGGGTAATGTAAAGAGTATTAGTAAATTGAGTCGTGATCCAACAATTAAATATGCCCTAAACACACGTGAGGGACTTGACAAAATGTGGACAGAATTAAGTATAGAAATGCATAGAATATGGAAGGATAATCAAAGTATGTCAATTGCACTAGCGTGTAAACAGAATACAAAGGAAACAGTAGTAGAATTTGTTAAGTGTTTTTATAAATGCTGGAAGGAAGAGGCTGGAATGGAATCAGGAGATGCAATGGGCTCTCTGAAGGTCCAGACTTGCATTAGTAATATGCAACCTCAGCTTTCTTTGTTGGTGGAACAACTTGTCTCTGATTGGCCGGAGTTGACTCCAGCAGAATTCTTGAAAAGAATTCATGAAAAAGAAGGGGCAGGTTGTTTTGACATCAGGAAATTAGAGGGAAAAAATGCTGCTTTTTATCAAAAGCAGAGTTTACAACATTGTGATCCATTCCAGGGAAAGGGATAATACAGGGAGTAATAGAATGTATGTGAGAGGTAGAGGGAGAGCTAGAGGAAGAGCTAGAGGGAATTATACTTTAAACAGAACACATTGTTTTAATTGTGGGGAACAGGGACATTGGAAAAATGAATGCCCAAAACCCCCTAATAATTCTGGCCCCCCTTACAATCCCGACAGTATAACAGACAGCCTTACATAGCCCCTGCACCCATGGAAGCACCCAAACAAAACATACAATATCCATAGAGGTGCCAAGAAGGTAGCACTCCAATTTTTCCAGTGGTGTCAACAAGTTATCATGAGCAACCCTACTTAGTCCTAGAAGTGGAGGGAGTACCCCTACCATTTCTAGTAGACACAGGAGCTACATGCTCTGCCTTATGCTCAGATATGTATGATGGCCTTACTGGAAAATCTGAACCTTCTTTAGGGATTAATGGAGTGCTGACTCAGACTCGCATCACACCGCCACTTGAAGTTAGGGTACCCTGTACTGGCCAACACCTTTTACACCCATTTCTTATTATAACTGGGTGTCCCCTTAACCTTTTGGGTCTTGATTTTATGGGTCCCCTTGGAGTGAAAGTAGTTGTCACTAGACAGGGTGGGTTAGACGTGAGTCTAGGGTCCACTAACCTGTGTTTTTATAATG
Source organism: Bombina bombina (assembly GCF_027579735.1). Lineage (NCBI taxonomy): Eukaryota > Metazoa > Chordata > Amphibia > Anura > Bombinatoridae > Bombina > Bombina bombina. Next base: position 6,025,034 of record NC_069501.1, read on the forward strand.
ACATATTGACAGATGTCCCATCCTCTGTATGGGCATCTTCAAAACTTGACGTTTGTTTAGTTCAGTGTACCCCATATAAAGCCAGATTAAAACCTAATACTACTCCAGTGCTTATTAAACAATATCCATTGTCTAGAGCAGTGGTTCTCAACCAATGTGACCTCAAGGCCCGGTAAATTTTAGCTGGACATGTCCAGGGCCCGGTAGTTTTATTATTTATTTATTTATTTAGTAAGCAGCAGGGATTTGCCCTAACAGTAACTAAGCAGTTCAGTGTGGGTTTAGTGGGGGCCCTGGAGTGTGGGGGTCCTGCCGAGGGTCTGTCGCTGTGAGGGTCATGGAGTGTGAGGTCTGGCCCTGGAGGTTGGGGGCCCTTTCTTTGGCCATTAATGTTGGGGGTCCTGGCTCTGGACGTTGGGGTAAGGGCAGGGAGGCTACCATGTTCATTTGCATAAATTTGAATACATTTGGGTCAGTGTGAGACAGTTTTCCTGGGGCCTTGATTGGTCTCAGTCGGCCCCTTGTGTGCAGTGGGGTAAGAGTGTGCAGTGGGGGCATGACAGGTCAGGGCCCACCAGCAGGGCTATCACGGCCCGGTACTGGGCCACGGCCCAGCTGTTGAGAAACCTGGGTCTAGAGAAAAGAAACAAGGGATAAGACCCATGATAGAGGAATTCCTTAAACAAGGAATCCTCCGTCCAGTAGTTTCTCCCTATTTCAACAAATAGTTTTCCCGGCTGCTTTTGCTTGTTTGTACTTTGCTTCTCCCCTGCCCAATTTTTCTATGAATGTTGTGGGCATTCCGTGGGGCTTGCAAAGTTGCGCTGCTAGCCTAAACCTGCCTGCCTATCTGTGCTCACTGCTCAGTGACGTGTGGAGCAGTGGAGTCACTCACTGCTGTGCTGTCTCTCTAAACTGGAAAATCGTGAGGGGGATGCCTGGCACCTGACCGCATGACTGACACTGTCTCTAAAGTGAAGGAGCCACGTATGATGCCCACCAGACCTTTACGGTTACGGTACACTAAATGCACACTGAACAGGTAGGAGGGCGGGCGGTGGTCTGGGGGTGGGCAGAGTGCAGAGGTGATTGGCCATAAGAAGCGGTAGACACGCGGCCCGGGGCATCATTTGATGCTCTGCTGAGCCAGGGAGCAGCTCTAGGCATGAGCTTTATAATTAATGCAGTTCAGTTTACATATTTTGTATGTGTGTGTCTGAGTTTTTGTGTGTGTGTGTCTCAGTGTTTTTGTGTGTGTGTTTTTGTGTGTGTGTCTGAGTGTGTTTCCGAGTGTTTGTGTGTGCATCTGTGTGTCTGAGTGTTTGTATGTGTGTGTGCCTGTGTTTTTGTGTGTTTCTGCTTTCTGGGGGGGGGTGACACCATAACTTACCGCACCGGGTGACACCAACCCTAGTGACGCCACTGCACGATTTTGGTGTGATATGGAAACAACGTGGTTTTGTTTCAGCAGATGGCAAGACCATCTCTCATACAGACCTGATTAATGACCTTTTAGAGGCCATACAACTCCCAAAGGACATAGCGATCATACACTGCCGTGCACATACACACAAGTCTGACCCTATTTCCTTGAGTAATGCGCTTGCAGATAAAATTGCTAAAGAGGCTGCTTATGTTTCTCATACACCTGGATCCACCATCCGTATGTATGCTGTTTTAGCCCCACCTTCATGTCCTACAGACCATATGCTTCTTGAACTCCAGGGACATGCCACTCCTAGTGACATATCTTTCTGGACTACTAATGGGTTAACTTTAGATGAGAATGGTTTGTTTTCTAAAGAGGGGAAGGTGGGCATACCGGTAAGCAGTGCACCACTCTTTATAGCACAAGCCCATGGTGTTGGACACCTAGGTATAAAACCAACAACTAACTTGTTGAAGCAATCTTTCTACATTAGAGGTTTAGGTGATCATTGCAAGGCATATATTAATAGATGTGTATATTGCTTACAGACCAATGCAACCATCCCCAATAAAGCCCAGCATGATCACTTACCCCCACCTACAGCCCCATTCACACATCTACAAATTGATTTTACACATATTCCAAAAACTGGCACTAAACAATTATATCTGCTTGTAATAGTTGACCAATTTTCTAAGTGGCTCGAAGCCTTTGTTACCCAGAGGGAAGATGAAAAAACAGTCGCTAAAATTTTAGCCACTGAAATAATTCCCAGATTTGGTTGTCCGCTTCAGATTAATTCTGATAACGGTCCAGCATTCATTAGTAAAATCACACATGAGTTAGTAGAATGGTTACAGATTAATTCTGATAACGGTCCAGCATTCATTAGTAAAATCACACATGAGTTAGTAGAATGGTTACAGATTAATTCTGATAACGGTCCAGCATTCATTAGTAAAATCACACATGAGTTAGTAGAATGGTTACAGATTAATTCTGATAATGATCCAGCATTCATTAGTAAAATCACACATGAGTTAGTAGAATGGTTACAGATTAATTCTGATAACGGTCCAGCATTCATTAGTAAAATCACACATGAGTTAGTAGAATGGTTACAGATTAATTCTGATAATGATCCAGCATTCATTAGTAAAATCACACATGAGTTAGTAGAATGGTTACAGATTAATTCTGATAATGATCCAGCATTCATTAGTAAAATCACACATGAGTTAGTAGAATGGTTACAGATTAATTCTGATAACGATCCAGCATTCATTAGTAAAATCACACATGAGTTAGTAGAATGGTTACAGATTAATTCTGATAACGGTCCAGCATTCATTAGTAAAATCACACATGAGTTAGTAGAATGGTTACAGATTAATTCTGATAACGATCCAGCATTCATTAGTAAAATCACACATGAGTTAGTAGAATGGTTACAGATTAATTCTGATAATGATCCAGCATTCATTAGTAAAATCACACATGAGTTAGTAGAATGGTTACAGATTAATTCTGATAATGATCCAGCATTCATTAGTAAAATCACACATGAGTTAGTAGAATGGTTACAGATTAATTCTGATAATGATCCAGCATTCATTAGTAAAATCACACATGAGTTAGTAGAATGGTTACAGATTAATTCTGATAATGATCCAGCATTCATTAGTAAAATCACACATGAGTTAGTAGAATGGTTACAGATTAATTCTGATAATGATCCAGCATTCATTAGTAAAATCACACATGAGTTAGTAGAATGGTTACAGATTAATTCTGATAACGGTCCAGCATTCATTAGTAAAATCACACATGAGTTAGTAGAATACTTACAGATTAATTCTGATAACGATCCAGCATTCATTAGTAAAATCACACATGAGTTAGTAGAATGGTTACAGATTAATTCTGATAACGATCCAGCATTCATTAGTAAAATCACACATGAGTTAGTAGAATGGTTACAGATTAATTCTGATAATGATCCAGCATTCATTAGTAAAATCACACATGAGTTAGTAGAATGGTTACAGATTAATTCTGATAACGGTCCAGCATTCATTAGTAAAATCACACATGAGTTAGTAGAATGGTTACAGATTAATTCTGATAACGATCCAGCATTCATTAGTAAAATCACACATGAGTTAGTAGAATGGTTACAGATTAATTCTGATAACGGTCCAGCATTCATTAGTAAAATCACACATGAGTTAGTAGAATGGTTACAGATTAATTCTGATAACGGTCCAGCATTCACTAGTAAAATCACACATGAGTTAGTAGAATGGTTACAGATTAATTCTGATAACGGTCCAGCATTCATTAGTAAAATCACACATGAGTTAGTAGAATGGTTACAGATTAATTCTGATAACGGTCCAGCATTCATTAGTAAAATCACACATGAGTTAGTAGAATGGTTACAGATTAATTCTGATAACGATCCAGCATTCATTAGTAAAATCACACATGAGTTAGTAGAATGGTTACAGATTAATTCTGATAACGATCCAGCATTCATTAGTAAAATCACACATGAGTTAGTAGAATGGTTACAGATTAATTCTGATAACGATCCAGCATTCATTAGTAAAATCACACATGAGTTAGTAGAATGGTTACAGATTAATTCTGATAACGATCCAGCATTCATTAGTAAAATCACACATGAGTTAGTAGAATGGTTACAGATTAATTCTGATAATGATCCAGCATTCATTAGTAAAATCACACATGAGTTAGTAGAATGGTTACAGATTAATTCTGATAATGATCCAGCATTCATTAGTAAAATCACACATGAGTTAGTAGAATGGTTACAGATTAATTCTGATAATGATCCAGCATTCATTAGTAAAATCACACATGAGTTAGTAGAATGGTTACAGATTAATTCTGATAATGGTCCAGCATTCATTAGTAAAATCACACATGAGTTAGTAGAATGGTTACAGATTAATTCTGATAATGGTCCAGCATTCATTAGTAAAATCACACATGAGTTAGTAGAATGGTTACAGATTAATTCTGATAACGATCCAGCATTCATTAGTAAAATCACACATGAGTTAGTAGAATGGTTACAGATTAATTCTGATAACGGTCCAGCATTCATTAGTAAAATCACACATGAGTTAGTAGAATGGTTACAGATTAATTCTGATAACGGTCCAGCATTCACTAGTAAAATCACACATGAGTTAGTAGAATGGTTACAGATTAATTCTGATAACGGTCCAGCATTCACTAGTAAAATCACACATGAGTTAGTAGAATGGTTACAGATTAATTCTGATAACGGTCCAGCATTCATTAGTAAAATCACACATGAGTTAGTAGAATGGTTACAGATTAATTCTGATAACGGTCCAGCATTCATTAGTAAAATCACACATGAGTTAGTAGAATGGTTACAGATTAATTCTGATAACGGTCCAGCATTCATTAGTAAAATCACACATGAGTTAGTAGAATGGTTACAGATTAATTCTGATAACGATCCAGCATTCATTAGTAAAATCACACATGAGTTAGTAGAATGGTTACAGATTAATTCTGATAACGATCCAGCATTCATTAGTAAAATCACACATGAGTTAGTAGAATGGTTACAGATTAATTCTGATAACGATCCAGCATTCATTAGTAAAATCACACATGAGTTAGTAGAATGGTAACAGATTAATTCTGATAACGATCCAGCATTCATTAGTAAAATCACACATGAGTTAGTAGAATGGTTACAGATTAATTCTGATAATGATCCAGCATTCATTAGTAAAATCACACATGAGTTAGTAGAATGGTTACAGATTAATTCTGATAATGATCCAGCATTCATTAGTAAAATCACACATGAGTTAGTAGAATGGTTACAGATTAATTCTGATAATGATCCAGCATTCATTAGTAAAATCACACATGAGTTAGTAGAATGGTTACAGATTAATTCTGATAACGATCCAGCATTCATTAGTAAAATCACACATGAGTTAGTAGAATGGTTACAGATTAATTCTGATAATGATCCAGCATTCATTAGTAAAATCACACATGAGTTAGTAGAATGGTTACAGATTAATTCTGATAATGATCCAGCATTCATTAGTAAAATCACACATGAGTTAGTAGAATGGTTACAGATTTTATTACAAGGACAGAGACTCCTATTTTGCAATAACTTTTCATTTACTGAACAGACAGCACTTAAAAGCACTGAAATTTTTTTTTTGAAGTATACATAAATTCAACCAATAAGGTTACAGGTACATGTTATGTAATGAGGTAACAGCCAATCAGGTAACAACAACAGGTATAAGTGAGCACAGGTATAATAAATAATCCTCTTTTCACTTTGCTGAACAGACGTTAAGTATCCATTTTATTGATGAATTTATTATTTATTATTAATTTATTTATTTGTTGTATTTATTAATTAATTCATAGTATTTTTTTTCATTTTGTTCCTTTGTTTAACATTATTTTGTTACGATTTTGTTACGGTTTTATTAAATTTTATCATCACTTTGTTTATATACGTTTACAAGTCAAATTTTCCCTTATATACCTTGCTTTTACTTTAAGCTCTCGATGCTTCCTCTTCCTCCTACGTTCGGCTAATGCCGTTTCCATTTTTCAAGCTCCTCCATTATCGGCCTCTGTCCCCGCCCCTTCTTAGTGACGCACTAGTTTCTTTTTTCCCGCCCTCAAAATCACCTCAGCTTGACAGTTCTCCAGTCACGGACATATTTTCTCTCATATCTGTATTTTGCAACTTTTGTTGCAAATCCGTTTTACTATTTTGTTTAAATTGAACATCGTTTATTAGTCTTATATATTTGTAGCCTATTGCTACACTGTTTAATGATATAGCAGAGTGGTTAGCTTGTCAGCCTCTGAACAGCAGAGTCTCCTGTTCGATTCCCCATACTGAGGAAAAAATATATTTAATTGTTTAGTATTTCAAATTCAGTTTTATGTCAGGAGTTTTATAACATTTTATTTAACCTCATTATTATTTAATAATACATTATTTAATTCAGGTCCTTTATTAATATGTCAAATGAAAATATTTCAGAGGTCTCTAATAAATCTTTACAAGACATAATGTCTTTTATGGCCTCACTTCAACAGCAGATGCAATCTGTTATGGCAGCAGTTAAAGATTCTGGTCATATTCCCAGAAAAGCAACTAGCAAAAGAAAACATTTAAATATTAATAATGAAATGTCATATATTAATACTGCTGAGAAATTAAATAGAAGTCTGCCTGGTTCAGACAATGAGTCTGCGCTTCCCAAAAAATTAAAAGATTGTTCTTCTGAGGATTCAGATCCTGTTATATTTAATACTAAGAGACAAAAAATTAAGCGCAAAAATGACGTTGACTTTGTTTCAACATCTGAGTCGGATGACTCCTATACTTCTAATAAAGTTGGTGATGACAAAGATAATGATTCTTTTTATGAGGATGCCTCAGACTCATCATCCTCTGATGATGATTCTCCCAATTATAAAAGATAAAAAAAGATAAAAAAATCCAAGAAACCTAGACTCTTAGATAACGCAGTGGATACCTACCTTGACCCCGATGATATCGAACACCCCAGGTCTTCTAATTGGAGACCATCTAAAAGAGTTTCTAAATTCATAGCCTTTTATATCAGAAGACCTTTATCCAAAAAATCAAAAAGTATCTTAAGAGCAGAATGCCCTAGGCCAGAATTACCCAGTTTAGCTCATGCTACTCCTGAAATTGATCTTAATTTATTGAAATTCATTGGTTCAAAAAAATTTAATATTCGAAAAGGACTTGACAGGTTTTTAAAAGCCTGTCAAGACAAACTATTAGACACTCTGGGTCCAGTTATTAAATTATTAGAATTGTCTGAAGATGCAATCTCTAACAATACTCAGGTTGATCCTACAGTAATTAAGCAATGGGTTCAAAGTCTAATTTATTTATTAGGTGACTCTAATTCAGCCTTATCCTGCCAAAGAAGGTGGATTTTATTAAGAAAACTTGATCCTAAATTAACAGATTTTGCTCCCAAAGAAATGGGAAAAAAGGCCAAAGGTTTTTTGTTTGGAGATGCAGGTTTGAAGGAATTATCCAATTACGTGTCATCTCTTAATTCTTTAAATAAATTAAATCCCAAACAAAGAAATTTTTTAACCAAAACAGTAGAGTTTTTCACAGGGCCGGGAAAGGAAGGGGCCGCTTTCCTGGCCGCTCATCCTTTATCTTAAGGCCTGTCTACCAAGGCATCAACATCTTTCAACAGTTTCTTTCTTACAAGAGAAAGACATTGGTCATCCAGACCATTTAGAGGGAGACCATCTAGAAGACCCTTCTCAGGTAAGTTTGAGCATTTATCATTCCATACCTTTTTTCCCTCAAAAAATAGGCGGCAGACTTGCCTTATTTACTCACAATTGGGAGAGAATAACTCTAGATCCTTGGGTGCTTCAAACAATCTCAGGTCTTCATCTAAACTTCATTTCCATTCCATATCAGTCTTCTCTCCCGAATCCCATTGTTTTTTCCCTTTCAGATTATCATCTCTTAGACCTAGAGATTTCAGAACTAGCCAAAAAACAAGCTATAGAAATAGCCTGATTAAACAAAAATTCTTTCATCAGCAACATGTTTCTGGTCAAAAAGAAAGAAGGTTCCTTCCGTCCTGTTCTAAATCTAAGAGATCTAAATTACCATTTAGAATACAATCACTTCAAGATGGAAGGAATTCATCTCTTCAGAGATTGTCTTCTTTCCAAAGACTGGTTGGTTCGTCTAGATCTGAAAGATGCATATCTTTCCATTCCTATTCATTATTCTTTCAGAAACTTTTTGAGGTTTATATGGAAAAACAACCTTTGGCAATTTACATGCCTTCCTTTTGGACTTTCTTCAGCACCTTGGGCGTTTACAAAGATACTTCGCCCTGTAGTTGCATGGCTCCGGATGAGGGGTGTTCGTCTTATAATTTATTTAGACGACATCCTTATCATGCACCAAGATCCTCTTTGTTTGATTTCTCACCTAAATTTATCTATAGATCTCTTGCAAAATCTAGGTATTGTCATAAATTTCAACAAATCAGAGATCAATCCTTCCCAATCTCTTCAATTTTTAGGGTTCTTGATAGATTCTCAATCTGCAACCTTAAGTCTACCCTTAGTCAAAGTAAAGAAGATAAAGAAAGACATTTCTTATTTACTCAAAAAACCTCTTTTCCCAATTCGAACCTTAGCTCGTATTATTGGTCTTCTTTCTTCATCCATCCAAGCTATCTTTCCAGCTCCCCTTCACTACAGAGCTCTTCAGAGACTGAAGATTTTTTATCTTCGACAAGGTTTTTCTTATTTTCACAAGATTTCTCTGACAGAAGAAGCGAGATCAGAATTATTATGGTGGTTAGACAACCTAGAGGCTTGGAATGGGAGAGCCATTTTTGGTTGTTCTCCAGAGATAATTCTGGAATCAGATGCCAGCAATTCAGGATGGGGAGCCAGACTAGGCCCATTAATTACCGGAGGCAAATGGACTGCAAAAGAAAAGAACCTCCATATCAATTGTTTGGAATTATTAGCAGGTTCCTTTGCAGTCAAGAGTTTTGTACGCTCCGATCGTCTCATTTCAGTATTACTCAAAATGGACAATATTTCTGCTGTGAGGTACCTCAATCGTTTAGGAGGTACTACATCAAAAATATTGTCAGACTTAACTTCAGATTTTATCCATTCTTGTTTGGATCACAATATTTTCATTCAAGCAGAATATATTCTTGGTCAAAACAACATCATGGCAGATTGGGGTTCTCGCCATCTTCAAGATTCCAGCGATTGGAAATTGAACTCCAAAATTTTTCAAATGCTGTCATACAACAGAGGTCCTTTTTCCATAGACCTCTTTGCGTCGCGCTTGAATCATCAACTGATTCCTTTTTTCAGTTGGAGACCAGACCCTCTTGCCTTGGCAACAGATGCTTTCCTTCAGGAATAGCCAAACATGGGAGCATATGCATTCCCTCCTTTTTCAATGATTCCTCGAACAATATCCTTTGTCAGGAGGAATCTTTTATCAATTCTTCTGATAACTCCCTGGTGGTCAGCCCAGTCTTGGTTTCCAGCCCTACTAGAGATGTACTACCTTACTCCTCTTCTCCTTCCTCTCCAACAAGATCTTTTATTGGACCCGACGGGACAACCTCACAACCTGGTTCTTCAAGGATCTCTGCATCTGATTGCTTGGATGATTTGAGGGGATCCTGGTCATTCGAGGGTCTTTCGGAAGAGGCTAAATCACTACTTCGAGAATCATGGGCTCCAGGAACCAAAACATTATACAAATATGCATGGCTTAAATGGTCTGATTGGTGCAGTGGAAGAAACTTGGATCCCTTTTCAGCCCCTGTAAACGAGGTCATTAACTATTTGACTTCTTTGTTTAAAGCAGGTTTAGCTTATAGATCTATTAATGTTGCACGATCAGCAATTTCAGCAGGATACTATCCTTTATCTTCCATTCCTATTGGCCAGATTTCTTCTATTAAGAAACTTCTAAAAGCTATAAGAGTTAAGAAACCTCCAGTTCCTAAACATTCTTATTTTTGGTATGTAGATTTATTAATTTATTTATTTAATAGTTGGCCACCTAATAAAGATCTTTCTTTAAAACAGTTAACCTGTAAATTAGCTACTCTATTATGTTTACTTTCCTGTAAAAGAGTTTCAGATGTTAGAGCTATAGATTACAATTCTAAAATGTTTTCTCCTCAAGGTGTAGTTTTTTCTCTTTCTAGGAGAACTAAATCTCTGTCATCTTCGATTTTCTATCCTTACTTTTTTTTATTTTTAATATTTTTATTGAGGTAAAATTTGGCATATAAACAAGATATGTAAAACATTTCACAAGTGCCATCACAATAACACAGTATAAGATTCATCATACAGTTGAAAGACCATAAGCGTCATCAGTAATATCCACTAACAAAACAGCAAGGTAACTAATGTAAAAAAAAAGTTTTTCAGAGGCACAATACAAACATGCCCATAATGGTTTAAGCCTCCTCTCTTGTTTAAAAGGGCCACTCTTGGACCTCTGGTTAAGTGAGAGATTTACCGACATGCGAGGCTAACTGTTAAATAGGAGATCACTCATGGATCTTGATTTGTTTACCTCATATTTGTTAAAGATTATTATTCTATATTAACACACTGTTAGGGATTATATCAAAAGAAAAACATGCAAATAGAACCAGGGTTAATCCTTTCTATCTGTCATTAAAGACAATATATCCATGGGAAGATGAATGCTGTAGTAATGTTTTAAGAAATATAGTCATAAAGAAGGTAGTGAAGATGCGGTACAAGTGAAAGAGAGACCGCGTAGTTAGCTCTCCCAAACAAGGAAATACATTATGTGGGGGGGGGGGGGGGGAGGTGGTAACCTGAGTATGGTGAGTATAGTAATTTAGGCTACGTTCTTATACTATAGAGTAAACATGCCTCAGGATGGCTCAGCATCCTAGCTATATGAAGAGAAGCATATATGGATTAACAATAAATACTTAACAAAGAACCAGTGCATAGTGGGACAATGTCATATCCAAAAAGGTCTAACTGTATGGGTCTGACACATCTTATAAAGCTTAGCTCTGGGACTATGATGAGGAAGACTGTATATAACGCAGGACCAGCCTGCGTGAATACTACGGTAAGTACATAGTTACCCATAGTGATATGTGACTTTACTAATGAGCAATAATCTAGGACTATCATGGAAGGGCATATGTGCGCATCTATTACCAGGAATAGATATGTCATTAAGACACAGTCAATTTTAATCTCTAATTGGGATGTAGGAGCCAGTATGGGATTTTTATAGTAGAAATGTTCCTAACTATGAAAGACTGCGCTTAGTTTGCTACTTGTGCCCTGTGACTCAGATTATAATGGAAACTAACGGTATTTTTAGTAGAAATTAGCTAAGAGCGATAGGAGGAATGCATATATGGATATAGAAGTACTGAATGTCACACTTAAACGTTAAGCATACTCATAGAAAACTTCAGATTTAGAATAGAGCATATTATAGATATTAATCTGAGCCTTTTCCTGATAGATTAGAGGTGCAATACCCATATACACAATTTCAGGGACATAGAAGGGGAAAATAGAAATAAAATGCTTGGAGGGGAAAAGACAAACAAAAAACTTTCACTCCATTTTCCCCTGTTTTCTAGCGTTGAAACTAAAGAGATGCAATCTTATCAATAAAACATTGTGTTTAAACCACATTTGGCATGCAAACTAACAGTGTCTTGCGACTGGTACGCTACAGCCAATGTTAGACTGGCCATGTAATAATAAAAGTGAAGTTTAGGTTGAATTCTTATGTTATACTTCTGCAGCAATAAAGACACTATAAGTGGTGGGAGCATATTACATCTGGTAAAAAACAAACCAGCTGAACCTTTTAAGTAAACTAGGGTTAAATAATCTAAAGGAGGTAAACTGTAGCATCGAGTCATTGACTATCATAGAGGCAAGGTTAAGTCTGAGATAAATCAGATGTGGTGCTTCAACATAGCAGATTGTTTACCCCACACCAGTCCGCAGGCTAGAGCAATCCCTCCGGGCTAACTGTTCAGGTTGGTCTAAGTGCGTAGCGAAGAGAGCAGAGACAAGTGTGCTACTAGGGAACAGATGCAGTGTTTGAGGTCTACGTATCACACAAACTTAAATAGGTACCATAATCACTGTGTTCCTACCTATAAATTTACATAGAGTTGGCATTTAAATCGATTGTATTTGCCATGGCTATATAAGCATTATAAATATAACGAAAAAAACATGCCTAAAGAGACTATGACTAAGACTTATCTGTGGAGCTATATTTTTACAGGTTATAACTTATGCGCAAGATGAAAAGATCTGCAATTATGAGAGCACCATGTAGGGTCAGTTTAGAACACTATGAGTACCAGTGAACATTAAGGAGCCTGCAAAGATAAGAGAGTGCACATATGTAGCAATTAAATCGTACGCTAGAATATTTAAGACATGGTCTGCCCACAGAATATAGCAACACATTGAGGATGAATCAGTGAGCATTAGCAAGACAGTGGGTCATAAAGATCCTTTTCTCAGACAGAGTAACAATAATAAGGGCCTGAATTATCCAAATGGTATTAGATGGTAAGAGCAATAAGAAAGAGCAAAACATAAAAAGGTACATATTTCCCTGGAGACTTGTAACATTATAAACAATCAGTAACTGTGATGAAGTCCACATATTGCAGTCCTCTTTGTGATTAACCCATCACATCAGAATTGGTGAGTGATAACTGACTCGCAGCAGTCATCCTAAGTATAGGTCCATGAACTCAGCTAAGCTATTTATGGCAACAGGGCTTGATAGAGTAATTATTATAAGAACTTTAGAGAGTATATACTTTTGTAAATAAAATTAACAATCCTTAACTGTAAAAACTTTGTGCATAATTAACAGCTAGACTAAACGGTAAAACTAGTGTCCAATACGTATCATGAGTGAGCTGGAGAGACTAAAGAGTATAGCTAGACAGTTTTCTAGTATGAAGTATAATAGGAGAGTTCAAGGGTGCAGCGACACAGAATCTCACCAGCTGTTTGGCCTCAACCTACACCCTCTCGCAAATTTTGGCAATGTCCTGTATCGTACGGAGAGAAGTCTGTCCGCACTGATTGCTCCAAGCTCCGCATCATAACCCTGGGAATCGCCAACTTCGAGGCCAATGGCGGTCCTGTGTAGTTCTTTCCTGTTGCGACGTTGAGCAGATAGATTTCCGTGAGCGGCAGGGTAACTACATGCATGGTGTCTTCAGTTGTAGGTAACAATCCCCCTTTGCAGCCACCGGACACAACAAGAGGCATCTGTGGCGCTGAACTGGATCGGCTTCTCACCATTGGCGGCACGCAAGCAGAAGTTGAGTTGTCTGAGGATGTTAGGCGACTAGCATGGGAAATTTTGTTCTCAAGTTCCCTCCAAGGCAGGTAAGTTATTATAGTCCCCGGTTGCACTCCCAACACAGCACTCCCAGGAGGCGAGGAGCGCCGGGGCCCCAAAGCGCCACCACCCCCAGGAGCGGCCATGTCAGCGGGCACGTGGGTATTATGGGCCTCGGGCTTGCTAGCTGTCTGGTGGGGCGATAAGTTAAATAAGCAATCAAGCATGCCACTACACCCATCCAGAAAGAGGTGCATCTCCTCTAATATCTGATCTCCAGACTGCATGAGTGCCAATTGTAGATAACAGCCCACTTACGGAGAACACAGTAGCGGTGGGCCCAAGATGGCTGACTATGGAGCTGCGTATCAGCGGTATACACTTCAGGATCGCCTGGTCTCGTCGATATAGCATAGATCTCGTAAGGATTAGGTGCACCAGTCTCCCATGTCAACCAGTCTTCAATTAAGGACCAATATGTGAGCTGGAGCGGCCTTTATAATTAAACTTTATAGGTAGCATTGTTGGAGCTCCTAAAATGTGCGACTGCACTACTTCGCTGCTGGCTCCGCCCCCCTATCCTTACTTTTTTGATTGTCCTAAATTATGTGTGGTTTCTTGCCTGAAAGAGTATGAATCTAAAACCTTTCCTTTCAGATTATCTTCTTCCTCTCAACTCCTTATTTCTTTTGTTTCACCTCATCTACCTGTATCTACTACTACGATAAGTAGATGGGTTAAGTGGATTATGTCCTTAGCTGGTGTGGAAGACAGGTTTGCTGCCCATTCAATTAGAGGAGCTGCTGCTTCTAAAGCCTTTCTCAAATCTGCTTCATTACAAGAAATTTTAAACGCAGCAGATTGGTCTTCTGATTCTGTTTTTCGTCAGTTTTATTTTAAACCAATCACTTCTATTCCACAGCATCTTTTGTCATGATCAGTTTTGCTTTAAACTTGCAAAATAGGAGTCTCTGTCCTTGTAATAAAATGACGATTATCCTAACATTGTGACGGTATAATCTAGAGACAGAGACGAGTATTTTCCCACCCTAAATGTATAATTTCCATATGTTTTATTTATTGTATATATTTATGTTTCCCTCCCAATTATTTGAGGATTTATGTTATATTATTATTATAATAAATTTATATATTTTTCAGCTCAGAACTCTACAAATTCAACAATGAACAAGCTTCAATTTCATATATTCCTTCAAGAAGTTCTTCTTTCCTCCAGAACGAATTTGGATCTCTTCAGAAATATTCATCCTACATCTGGAAGCAGTTTCTTTCAATCAAGTTTTCTATATTTTTCACAATTCTGTTTTGCATATTTGCATGTGTTTCTGAATTCTGTTTCCTTTTTGTTCCCACTTTCTTTATGATATTAGCAGCAAAGTTCAAAGAGGATTAGTTATTATACCTGTGCTCACTTATACCTGTTGTTGTTACCTGATTGGCTGTTACCTCATTACATAACATGTACCTGTAACCTTATTGGTTGAATTTATGTATACTTAAAAAAAAATTCAGTGCTTTTAAGTGCTGTCTGTTCAGTAAATTAAAAGTTATTGCAAAATACTCATCTCTGTCTCTTTAATAAAATCTAGATTATACCGTCACAATGTTAGGATAATCGTCATTAATTGGAACTTTCACATTCCCTACCATCCTCAAAGCTCAGGGATTGTAGAAAGAATGAATCGCAATATGAAGGAAAAACTTTTAAAGGCAACAGCAGGTACATGGGTTAAATGGCAAAACTATTTACCTGCGATTTTAGCAGAAATCAGAATGACCCCAAATCGGACAACCAGGTTGTCTCCATTTGAGGTCCTAATGGGTAGACCATTCCCGACTCCATGGGTAAAAGGCCCGCTTTCATTAAAAATGGTGATTTAGATTGTATTAAGGAACAATATGTAAAACAATTGATTGATAAATTGAATGGCATCTATGGTGATGTGTCTTCCCGTTTACCTCTTCCCTCACAGGAACCAACCCATCCTTTCAAGCCTGGAGATCTTGTCTGCATCCGCCATCTGAATAAAGCAAAGAAAGGAGGTTTCCCGTTCAGCAAGCCAGTCACTGTGATCGCTGTAACCAGGACTGCCGTATTGACTGACGACAAGGACATCTGGATACACGCTTCACAAGTGAAATTCTGTCCAAAGAGGGGAGAAGCGGGTGACAAGCTATCGGTCACCCCTCACAAAGGAGAAGTGGGTGATAAGGTATCGATCACTCCTCACAAAGACCAGGATGACAATCTCAATCATGGATCCAAGACATTCCTGCAAGATCTTCCTTTTCCTAATGGGGATATTGATCTTTGTGTATATCCCAATAGTATTAATAACAGCATGTTATTACTCGCCTGAAGATGCTGGACACTTTACACCTATTTGTGAACTATTTAAAACAAATAATAACTCTATTATTTTAGAAAGACCAAAAAGGTCTGCACCATTACATAGGACACCCCGTGTATCTGTAAAATGTTATAATTTGTTTACTATTATTAACATTGTTTTACTGTTACATGTCCTGTACTTTACGAAAGAAAATATCAGGTATGATACAAGATGCAGAAAAAGTTCAACTGCAAAATTTAATTAGAGGTAGACCCAGATAGTTTATGTTGTAGGAACATTACAGGTTATGTGATCACAATGTGATCAAAGAGGGGAATGATGGGTATATATATTATATATATTATGTTATATGGGTAATTTGAATCTCACATATTAAGCATATTCAGGGTAACCTTAAATCTTGTATCAACTGTTTATAATGCAGTACACAGTATTCTATAGTAGCATTCCACACGTTTCTTTTGTATACGTTGTAACATATGGTTCTAATATAAGATCCTCTCTACAAATGCTTATATGGGCATATTCTGTTCCTATACCTTATTTCCTGTGGACCCCTTATGCAGATGTGAATCTAACTACGTTTTTTATATATTTCCTTTGGCCTCTTGCATGACGTATCATTTACTATATATTCTTTGTTCAATTTGTGAATAAACAAAATTAGTGAGAGAGACTTTGTGCCTGTGTCATTCTTGCTAATTTCCCAGGGCTCTGAAGAGAACGTGTGCTGCACCCTTATCAGCCAGAGCTAAGAAACAAACAAAATTACCTTACAAGTTACTGTCTGATGATCAGGGATTGTATTATAAGCAGCAATTGTATAATTAGCAGGCTATTGTAGCTCAGCCAAAGCTCAAGGGTTTGAATCCAGCTTCAGGGATTAGGCTTTCATGGTGAGTCCTCTTCTATAAAGATGTTATAACTAGCAGTGCTAAAAATAATATTGTATTTATAGCCTGTGACCTTTAATTCATTTGCTAGATTTAGGTTGCTGTATCCTTTGCTAGCATCTAATATTGAGTCTTGGGAATCTTCTCCTAAGGTAAATGGGGCCTTAGCTATACATACTGTTATTCATTTAGAGGTTAGTTCCTCTTTTTTAGATCCTATGGATAGGAAATTAGAATCATATACTAGGAATGTTTACAACAGAGAGATTTTCTTTTTAGACCTACAGTTAGTTTTTCTGTGTGGCTGAATATGGTTTCTATATTTAGACTTATCTTTCCTTTCAGGGGAAGGAAATTGTTTTGCTAAGGCCTTATTTAATTAGTCTACTGAGTATGGAGGTAAGGGAGTTTTTCTCTTTCTCAAGACAGTTTGTCTATGGGTTTATTTAAGGCTCCTAGTTGTTTTTTTATTTCTTTTTTTTTTTTGGTTGCAAAGAACAGATATGTACCTTCTTGTGTAATAGCCACCCTCTTATTTCATTTTCTTTCTAATGACACGGTGAGTCCACGGATCATCATCAATTACTGTTGGGAATATCACTCCTGGCCAGCAGGAGGCGGCAAAGAGCACCACAGCAAAGCTGTTAAATATCACTCCCCTACCCACAATCCCCCTGTCATTCTCTTTCCCTGTAGTGCAAGGAGGAGGTGAAGTTTAGGTGTCTGATGAGAAGTTTTCTTCAATCAAGATTTTATTATTTTTAGAGCAGACTAAGCTTACTCTGTTCTTTTCTGGGGTCTAGCCTAGTCCCCATCAGTCTCTCCAGTAGGGCAGTGGTGGCTTTTGAGCACTTGAGAACTTGTGGGGTACAATCCTCACAGCGTTTTCTCAAGAATCTGCTGCCCTATCCAGAAAGCCTGAGTAGGTTTACTCAGTCTACTTTCTTTCTTCACAGGTCCATGTGAGATGCTGCACCTTCTCAAACCAGGTAAGCTGTCCTGCTGCTGGACATAACTTTCAGGTAAGTGCCATTTTATTTTCTTTGCAATGAGAATACTGGCACTTATTAAAACTAAGAGCTGTATTACATTTCTGAGGACTTTATTAAACCTTTATGTATGTTTATTTTATTAAGGCAGTGTGGTCATTGATATAAAGAGAACAAGAAAAAGATGCCTGGTAGTGAATATAACCTACAGTACTCTATCTGTATTGATCATAACATAATGGGTACTTGCACACTGGACAATTTACAAACTGGTGGTGGAGGAGCGTATCAATATCTGTGGGAAAATATATACTTATGTTTTTGTTCGTTATCCGGTACTGTTTCCGTTGTTAGACCTCTGACAGTCCGTATCAAATTACCCACACAGATAATAGTAGAAGGCCCAAAGAACAGCTAGGATCGATATGTATCAAAATCTTGCTAGATGTAGTATAATTATAGGATCAAACAAGCAGTCTATAGTATTATCGTAGCCACAGTATGGATGAGGGTAAATCTTACATTTGTCATAGTAATCCTTCCTCAACCAAACAATCCCACAGGTGATAATGCCTTATTCAATATACACGATTTACTTGTGATACTCCGTAGCTGGGCAGTGTTTGTTTGCTATACAGATAGCCTCTGTCTGGAACAGACTTACACAGCAGTCCTGGGTTGCCCCTCGCTCTCGCTAATCCACGGGGTATACACAACCTGTTCGCTCGCAGTCTCAGAATCTCTCAGACCTGGTTCACTTAATTCCAGCGTCCTGTTCTGTATTACGTCCTAGCTGACGCTTAACCTCCACCACCTCCTATTGGTCGTTTGAATCCCTCTGTGCAAATAGCTCTGTCCAATCTTCGGATTCCAAAAAGGGGAACCAGCAAATGAACCAATAATCAAAAGTGTAGAAATCCGGGGCCAAAAAAGCAGCAGCAACAAAAAAGGCTGTAATTAAAACTTGAATACTTTATTGTCCATAATTAAAATTAACATGGAAAAACAACATGGAAGATAATTTGGTGTAGACGCCACCTAAAAAGACAAGCTTACGCGTTTCGGCCGTAGCCTTACTCTTAGCTTGACTACAGGATACTCTAAGCTGTATATTTATCAAAGAAAATAAAACTGTGATAGGATAAAATCAAAAAGGGGGCTGTACTGATTAATTAACCAACACTTGTAAAACTTCTGAGGTGTGTTAAATTTAACCCTATCTGCATATATTTAACCTAAACTCCCTGGACAAATTTGCTCTCAAAGAAAAACAGGGACTGCCAAATATTACATTGTATGAAGTAAAATAAAGCCTAATAAAAATTAATACAAAACATCTTAAATCATTAATTTAAACAATTACTTGTGTTTTGATATAATGTAATTCCTAACAAAGATGAAATAACGTTAGGAAGGGACTGAAAAAGATAAAAATACATACATATATATGTATATACATATAAACGCTTAATCTTATCATCGCGTATAGTACTCATCTACATTTCAAGATTATGTAAATGAATACAAATATGTATGGGCATTGAGACTGAGGAGTGGGATTCATGGTGGCTCAGTGATTATTTTACTTGGTAAAAACTTTTTACTGTTAGCCGTTTTTTTGGCAGTTAAGGCTCTGTAACCGCTAGGACCGCTCTGTGTTTAAAAAAGGGGAACATCCTTGCTGATGCGGTTATGTTTTGGTGCCATTCAGTGCGACTGAAGTGAGCTGCACAGCTGTGACGTTAATCGGCTTCTCCGACTTTTATTTTCACTACACTGTTGTTATTTTAAGTCCGGATTGTCTCTTCTGTGTGGGAAGTCACTCCGTGAGCTACAGGACCGGTAGGCACCTCAGTAAAGTTACTGAGGTGCATAGGTAGCTTGAGGTTATTTCGTTTATTTACATTTAAAGACACAGTACACTTATTTTTTATTTTCAAATAAAGAATTTTGTCACTCTTTTTTCTTATTTATTACACATTTTGGATCAAGAGGCCTTTCAATCCAGTATCCCAGGCGAAGTTGCTGCTTGTCAGTAATGTTTTGATGCTCAGGTGGAGCCTACAGTTCCTTTTTGTTCCTCATGTATTGAGAGAACTTTATGTTATAGAGATAAAATATTTGACCATGAACCACCATTATCCCAGGCAAATGCTGTTCAGATGTCTCCTGTAGCAGATATGCAGCAGTTTTCTGCTCAAGCATCCCAACTTTTTCAGTCTCCACATACTATGCCCTGTGTTTCCTCTGGCAACCCGGTTGGATTTTCTCTCCAAAACATTGCTTCCCAGGTATCCCTTGCGGTATCTGAAGCCTTGTCAACTTTTCCAATGTTACAGTGAAAACGTAAAAGGAAATTTAAAGAAACAGTTACTAAGGTTTCTGATCAAGTTCTGGCTATCCATCTTCCCATAAGCCTGAGGAAGAAGACATGTCGGTAGCATCTGAGGGGGAAATCTCAGACTCAGACAGTGTAATTCCTTCTTCTGATTCTGAAGTGGTATCCTACAGATTTAAGCTAGAACACCTTTGCTTACCACTAAAGGAGGTTTTAGTTACTTTGGATGACTCCGACACAACTATTGTAGTCAACCCTAAAACATCTAGTAAATTGAACAAGTACTTTGATGTCTCCTCCCCGGTGGAGGTGTGACGGACCGCCTGGTACCCCGAATGAGTACCTCCGTCAGAACACTTCCCTTGTCCTGGACATCCCTTTATCCAGAGCAATAGCTCCTGGTATCTCTCTTTTACCACAGTCTAAAGTTAAAGAGGTGAACAAAACTGAGGCAACACTCAGTGGTCTGAACACAAAAATGAATACTTTATTTAAAAGCAGCACACAGATTTATACGCCCTGGCATTCCAGAGTCACAGAGCTTCAGGTTACAGAGGGCATTGGTTAAACAGTAAAGCAAACATATGAACAATACATCAAACCTCTAACAATTGACTATTCACAGGTAAAACAGATTAACATATCAAGTTAATTAACTGGGGAAGAAAGTTTACTCAGACAATCTGATGTTGGGCAGTCTAGTTAACATATCACACAGGAACGCAATCAGTTTACTCAGACAGACTCCCGAGACACAATCAGATCTGAAACGTAAATAATATACATCTTAAAATATAAAAACAGCTCTTATTAACTATGAAGTCCTTTATGCCCACTTGGTTTATAGAGTCACAATTGCTCCCACAAGGGGCACTCACAACCTGTACCCATCCTGTACTTATTGATACAGGGTGACATGGGCATAAGACAGTTATGAATGTACATGGGGTGTCCAGCATATAAAATTCCACATTTCCATGCAGTCTCTGGGTATCCCATATACCTCCAGCCCAAAAAATGTTCCATAACAGGCCCTCCGATCTTGGTGACTCACGTCACAGGAGGTTATTCCGGTTCCTGACCGTGCTATGGAGATTATTGCTAGCAAATAGGACAGACCTGGAATTCCTTTTTCTCCTTCTATTTTTAAGAAAATGTTTCCTAAAGCAGACTCTATTAAGGAGTTGTGGCAGATGGTCCCTAAGGTAGAAGGAGCAATCTCTACTTTAGCTAAGAGGACTACTATTCCCATAGAGGATAGTTCTTTTAAGGATCCAATGGATAAAAAAAATTAGAGGCTTTATTAAAAAAGATGTATGTTCACAAGGGTTTACAATGGCAGCCTGCGGTGTGTATCGCCACTGTTACCAGTGCTGCGGCTTACTGGTTTGATGCGTTGTCTGAATCTCTTCAAACGGACACTCCTCTTGAGGAGATCCAGGACAGGATTAAGGCTCTAAAGTTAGCAAATTACTTCATTACAGGTTATTAAACTGGGAGCCAACATTTCTGTTTTGCAAGCCTTGTGGTTGAAGTCCTGGTCTGCGGATGTGTCATCTAAATCTAAGCTCATGGCTATTCCTTACAAGGGTAAGACCTTGTTTGGACCCGGTTTGATGGAAATTATTTCAGATATTACTTGAGGGAAGGGTTCTTTTCTTCCTCAAGATAAAAAGAATAAACAGAAAGGACATCAGAATAATTTTCGGTCCTTTCGTAACTTTAAAAGAAAGTCTTCCTCCCCTTCCTCCAAGCAAGATAAAACTAAGCCTTCCTGGAAGCCCAACCAACCAGTCTTGAAATAAAGGAAAGCAATCTAAAAAGCCTGATTCCAAGTCAGCATGAAGGGGTGACCCCCGATCCGGGAGCAGACTCTCTCTTTTTTCCCAAGCTTGGATAAGAGATGTATTGGATCCCTGGACGGTGGACATTGTCTCCCAGGCATACAAAATAGACTTCAAATCTTTTCCTCCCAGAGGCAGGTTTCTCCTCTCCAGATTATCTGTAGACCAGATAAAATGAGAGGCATTCTTACATTGTGTAAAGGACCTTGCTGCCCTGGGGGGTAATAGTTCCAGTTCCCTTTCAGGAAAGGGGTCTGGGATTTTACTCGAATCTGTTCGTAGTTCCCAAAAAGGAGGGAACTTTTCGACCAATCCTAGATCTAAAATGTTTAAAAAAGTTTCTCAGAGTGCCATCCTTCAAGATGGAGACTATACGCTCCATTCTTCCTTTGGTTCAAAAAGGTCAGTTCATGACAACCATAGACCTAAAAGATACATACCTTCATGTTCCCATTCACAGGGACCATAAAAAGTTTGAGATTCACATTTTTGGACAATCATTTCCAGTTTGTGGCCCTTCCATTCAGCCTTGCCACAGCTCCCAGAATTTTTTCAAAGGTTCTGGGGCTCTTTTAACTGTGCCTTGATCTCGGGGCATTGTAGTGGCACCTTATCTGGACGACATTCTGGTTCAGGTGCTATCTTTGCAACAAGCAAAATCTCATACGAAGATCTTGTTGTATTTTCTTCGATCCCACAGATGGAAGGTGAATCGGGAAAAAAGTTCTCTGGTTCCAGCTGCAAGGGTTGTATTTTTGGGGGACCATAATAGACTCCCTGTTAATGAAAATTTTTCTGACAGAGGTCAGAAAAAAAAAAAGATTTTCGACTCTTGTTTTGCCCTTCAGTCCTCTCCATGGCCGTCAGTGGCTCAATGTATGGAGGTAATCGTTCTGATGGTGGCTTCCATGGACATCATTCTGTTTCCTCAGTTCCATCTCAGACCTCTGCAGTTATGCATGCTCAGACAATGGAACGGGGACTATTCGGATCTGTCTCTATGTGTAGATCTAGATCAGGCGTCAATAGACTCTCTTCCGTGGTGGCTTTCTCAGGATCATCTCTCCCAGGGTACTGGCTTCCGCAGACCCTCCTGGGTGATTGTGACCATGGATGCCAGCCTTCTGGGTTGGGGAGCAGTATGGGGCTCGTTGAAGGGTCAGGGCTTATGGACCCAGGAGGAGTCAGTCCTGCCCATTAACATCTTGGAGCTGAGATCAATATTCAATGCTCTTCTGACCTGGCCTCAGTTAGCCCTAGCCTGGTTTATCAGATTCCAGTCAGACAACATAACCTCGGTGGCCTACATCAACCACCAGGGGGGAACTCAGAGTTCCTTTGCCATGACAGAGGTGGCCCGAATTATTCAGTGGGTGGAGACCCACAACTGCTGCCTTTCATTCCAGGGAGTGGGAACTTTATCCGGATGTGTTTTCCAGCTTGACCCTCAAGGGGGGGCAGCCGGAGTTGGATCTCATGGTTTTTCGTCAGAATGCCAAACTTCCGAGATACGGCTCGAGGTCAAGAGATTTGCAGGCATTTCTGATCGATGCTCTGGCAGTTCCTTGGAATTTCAGTCTAGCATACCTGTTTCCTCCGTTCGCTCTCCTTCCAAGAGTCATTGCTCGAATCAAGCAGGAGAGGGCGTCTGTAATTCTCATAGTCCCGGCGTGGCCTCGCAGGATTTGGTATGCAGACCTAGTGGAAATGTCATCCTTTCCACCTTGGAGACTGCCTCTGAGGAAGGATCTTCTACTTCAGGGTCCTTTCCTTCATCCAAATCTCGTTTCTCTGAAACTGACTGCTTGGAGATTGAATGCTTAGTTTTATATAAGTGTGGATATTCATCCACACGGTCATTGAGACCTTGATTCAGGCTCGTAAGCCTATGACTCACAGGATTTACCATACGATCTGGTGTAAATACTTGTATTGGTGTGAATCCAAAGGATACTCTTGGAGTAGAGTAAGGATTCCTAGGATTTTGTCCTTTCTCCAGGATGGTCTGGAGAAGGGTTTGTCGGCAAGTACTCTAAAGGGTCAGATTTCGGCATTGTCTATTTTGTTACATAAGCGCTTGGCGGATGTGCCAGATCTGCAATCTTTTTGTCAGGCCTTGGTCAGGATTTGGCCTGTGTTTAAACCGGTTACTCCTCCATGGAGTCTTAACCTTGTTCTTAAAGTTTTACAACAGGCTCCGTTTGAGCCTATGCATTGTTTAGATATTAAGATGTTATCTTGGAAAGCTTTGTTTCTTGTTATCCTCTGCTAGGAGAGTTTCTGAACTCTCTGCTTTACAGTGTGATTCTCCTTATCTTATATTTCACTCTGATAAGGTGGTTCTGCATACTAACGCCTAGATTTAGAGTTTGGCGTTAGCCGTCAAAATCAGCGTTAGAGGCTCCTAACGCTGGTTTTGGGCTACCGCTGGTATTTAGAGTCAGTCAGGAAAGGGTCTAACGCTCACTTTGCAGCCGTGACTTTTCCATACCACAGATCCCCCTACGCCATTTGCGTATCCTATCTTTTCAATGGGATCTTTCTAACGCTGGTATTTAGAGTCTTGGCTGAAGTGAGCGTTAGAACTCTAACGACAAAACTCCAGCCGCAGAGAAAAGCCAGGAGTTAAGAGCTTTCTGGGCTAATGCCGGTTCATAAAGCTCTTAACTACTGTGCTCTAAAGTACACTAACACCCATAAACTACCTATGTACCCCTAAACCGAGGTCCCCCCACATCGCCGCCACTCTATTAATATTTTTTTAACCCCTAATCTGCCGACCGCACACCGCCGCCACCTACGTTATCCCTATGTACCCCTAATCTGCTGCCGCTAACACCGCCGACCCCTATATTATATTTATTAACCCCTAATCTGCCCCCCCAACGTCGCCGCTACCTACCTACAATTATTAACCCCTAATCTGCCGACCGGACCTCACCGCTACTATAATAAAGTTATTAACCCCTAATCCGCCTCACTCCCGCCTCAATAACCCTATAATAAATAGTATTAACCCCTAATCTGCCCTCCCTAACATCGCCAAAACCTAACTTCAAGTATTAACACCTAATCTGCTGACGGGACCTCACCGCTACTCTAATAAATGTATTAACCCCTAAAGCTAAGTCTAACCCTAACCCTAACACCCCCCTAAGTTAAATATAATTTAAATCTAACGAAGTAAATTAACTCTTATTAAATAAATTATTCCTATTTAAAGCTAAATACTTACCTGTAAAATAAACCCTAATATAGCTACAATATAAATAATAATTATATTGTAGCTATTTTAGGATTAATATTTATTTTACAGGCAACTTTGTATTTATTTTAACCAGGTACAATAGCTATTAAATAGTTAATAACTATTTAATAGCTACCTAGTTAAAATAATTACAAAATTACCTGTAAAATAAATCCTAACCTAAGTTACAATTAAACCTAACACTACACTATCAATAAATTAATGAAATAAAATAACTACAATTATCTACAATTAAACCTAACACTACACTATCAATAAATTAATTAAATACAATACCTACAAATAAATACAATTAAATAAACTAACTAAAGTACAAAAAATAAAAAAGAACTAAGTTACAAAAAATAAAAACATATTTACAAACATTAGAAAAATATTACAACAATTTTAAACTAATTACACCTACTCTAAGCCCCCTAATAAAATAACAAAGCCCCCCAAAATAAAAAAATGCCCTACCCTATTCTAAAATTAAAATATAAAAGCTCTTTTACCTTACCAGCCCTTAAAAGGGCCTTTTGCGGGGCATGCCCCAAAGAATTCAGCTCTTTTGCCTGGAAAAAAAAACATACAATACCCCCCCAACATTACAACCCACCACCCACATACCCCTAATCTAACCCAAACCCCCCTTAAATAAACCTAACACTAAGCCCCTGAAGATCTTCCTACCTTATCTTCACCACGCCGGTTATCACCGATCCGTCCAGGCTCCGATGTCTTGATCCAAGCCCAAGCGGGGGCTGAGGATGTCCATCCTCCGGCTGAAGTCTTGATCCAAGCGGCGGCTGAAGAAGTCCATCTTCGGGCAGAAGTCTTCATCCTATCTGGGCAGAAGAGGAGATACGGACCGGTAGACATCTTCATCCAAGCGGCATCTTCTATCTTCTTCCATCCGATGACGAGCGGCTCCATCTTCAAGACCTCCGGCGTGGATCCATCCTCTTCTTCCGACGTCCTAAAACAGAATGAAGGTTCCTTTAAGGGACGTCATCCAAGATGGCGTCCCTCGAATTCCGATTGGCTGATAGGATTCTATCAGCCAATCGGAATTAAGGTAGGAAAATTCTGATTGGCTGATGGAATCAGCCAATCAGATTCAAGTTCAATCCGATTGGCTGATCCAATCAGCCAATCAGATTGAGCTCGCATTCTATTGGCTGTTCCGATCAGCCAATAGAATGCGAGCTCAATCTAATTGGCTGATCCAATCAGCCAATCGGATTGAACTTGAATCTGATTGGCTGATTCAATCAGCCAATCAGATTTTTTCTACCTTAATTCCAATTGGCTGATAGAATCCTATCAGCCAATCAGAATTCGAGGGACGCCATCTTGGATGACGTCTCTTAAAGGAACCTTCATTCGTCGTCTATTCGTCGGAAGAAGAGGATGGATCCGCGCCGGAGGTCTTGAAGATGGAGCCGCTCGTCATTGGATGGAAGAAGATAGAAGATGCCGCTTGGATGAAGATGTCTACCGGTCCGGATCTCCTCTTCTGCCCGGATAGGATGAAGACTTCTGCCCGAAGATGGACTTCTTCAGCCGCCGCTTGGATCAAGACTTCAGCCGGAGGATGGACGTCTTCAGCCCCCGCTTGGGCTTGGATCAAGACATCAATGCCTGGACGGATCGGTGATACCCGGCGTGGTGAAGATAAGGTAGGAAGATCTTCAGGGGCTTAGTGTTAGGTTTATTTTAGGGGGGTTTGGGTTAGATTAGGGGTATGTGGGTGGTGGGTTGTAATGTTGGGGGGTATTGTATGGTTTTTTTTCCAGGCAAAAGAGCTGAATTCTTTGGGGCATGCCCCGCAAAAGGCCCTTTTAAGGGCTGGTAAGGTAAAAGAGCTTTTATATTTTGATTTTAGAATAGGGTAGGGCATTTTTTTATTTTGGGGGGCTTTGTTATTTTATTAGGGGGCTTAGAGTAGGTGTAATTAGCTTAAAATTGTTGTAATATTTTTCTAATGTTTGTAAATATTTTTTTATTTTTTGTAACTTAGTTCTTTTTTATTTTTTGTACTTTAGTTAGTTTATTTAATTGTATTTATTTGTAGGTATTGTATTTAATTAATTTATTGATAGTGTAGTGTTAGGTTTAATTGTAGATAATTGTAAGTATTTTATTTCATTAATTTATTGATAGTGTAGTGTTAGATTTAATTGTAACTTAGGTTAGGATTTATTTTACAGGTAATTTTGTAATTAGTTTAACTAGGTAGCTATTAAATAGTTCTTAACTATTTAATAGCTATTGTACCTGGTTAAAATAAATACAAAGTTGCCTGTAAAATAAATATTAATCCTAAAATAGCTACAATATAATTATTATTTATATTGTAGCTATATTAGGGTTTATTTTACAGGTAAGTATTTAGCTTAAATAGGAATAATTTATTTAATAAGAGTTAATTTATTTCGTTAGATTTAAATTATATTTAACTTAGGGGGTGTTAGGGTTAGGGTTAGACTTAGCTTTAGGGGTTAATACATTTATTAGAGTAGCTGTGAGGTCCGGTCGGCAGATTAGGGGTTAATAATTGTAGGTAGGTGGAGGCGATGTTGGGGGCGGCAGATTAGGGGTTCATAAATATAATATAGGGGTCGGCGGTGTTAGGGGCAGCAGATTAGGGGTTCATAGGGATAACGTAGGTTGCGGCGGTGTATGGAGCAGCAGAATAGGGGTTAAAAAAATATGCAGGGGTCAGCGATGGCGGGGGCGGCAGATTAGGGGTTAATAAGTGTAAGGTTAGGGTGTTTAGACTCGGGGTACATGTTAGGGTGTTAGGTGCAGACATAGGAAGTGTTTTCCCATAGGAAACAATGGGGCTGCGTTAGGAATTGAACGCTGCTTTTTTGCAGGTGTTAGGTTTTTTTTCAGCTCAAACTGCCCCATTGTTTCCTATGGTGGAATCGTGCACGAGCACGTTTTTGAAGCTGGCCACGTCCGTAAGCACCGCTGGTATTTAGAGTTGCAGTGGCGGTAAATTATGCTCTACGCTCCCTTTTTTGGAGCCTAACGCAGCCCTTCTGTGAACTCTCAATACCAGTGGTATTTAAAAGGTGCGGGGAAAAAAAAGCCAGCGTTAGCTACGCGGGTCGTTACCGACAAAACTCTAAATCTAGCCGTAAGTTTGGTTTCCTGCCCAAGGTTGTTTTGGTCAAGAATATTAATCAGGAAATCGTTGTACCTTCTTTGTGTCCTAATCCTTCTTCTCACAAAGAACGCTTGTTGCATAATCTGGATGTTGTGCAAGCGCTAAAATGTTATTTGCAGGCAACTAAGGACTTACGTCAGTCTTCTGCATTGTTTGTTTGTTTTTCTGGGAAACGCAAGGGTCAGAAAGCTACGGCTACTTCACTTTCCCTTTGACTGAAGAGCGTTATTCGTTTGGCCTATGAGACTGCTAGACAGCAACCCCCTGAGAAAATCACAGCTCATTCCACAAGGGCTGTTTCTTCTTCCTGGGCCTTCAAAAATGAAGCTTCTGTGGAACAGATTTGCAAGGCTGCAACTTGGTCATCTTTGCACACTTTTTCCAAAATTTCTATAAATTCAATACTTTTGCCCCGGCTGAGGCTTCTTTTGGGAGAAAGGTTCTTCAAGCAGTGGTGCCTTCTGTGACAAAACCAATCTCGCCACTGTACATTGGAGGGCCTGTTATGGAACATTCTTTGGGCTGGAGGTACATGGGCTTAAGGATACCCAGAGACTGCATGGAAATATGGAATTTTATATGCTGGACACCCCATGTACTTTCGTACCTCTGTCTTATGTCTATGTCACCCTGTATCCATAAATACAGGATGGGTACAGGGTGTGAGTGCCCCTTGTGGGAGCAATTGTGACTCTATAAGCCAAGTGGGCATAAAAGACTTTATAGCTAATAAGAACTGTTCCTATATTCTGTAATAAGATGTATTCTATGTATGTTTAAGATCTGATTGTGTCTCAGGAGTCTGTCTGGGTAAACTGATTGTGTCCTTGTGTGATTATGTTAACTAGACTGCCCAACATCAGATTGTCTGAGTAAACGTTCTTCCCTAGTTAATTAACTTAATATGTTAATCTGTTTTACCTGTGAATAGACAATTGTTTGATGCATTGTTCATATGTTTGCTTTACTGTTAAACCAATGCCCTTTGTAACCTGAAGCGAGGGTGTATAAATCTGTGTGCTGCCTTCAAATAAAGCAGATATTCTGTTTAAACCTGAAAACTGGCTGGTTTGTGAATTGCTGATTCCCTATGCAGGACGTTGTTCCCTGGTATTAACCCTTGGTACACTGTTGGTACCGTAACATTGGTGGCAGCGACGGAATGAACCTTATCGCCCAGAAGAGCAACTACACAAGCCAGTAACCTCAGGAAGAGGGGGATTATTACAATACTGACTAAGATGGAAAAGAGAAAAGTACATTTTGCAGCTTTTAAAAACTTCCTGGAAACAGAAGGAGAGATTGATGGGTACCTTGCGGATTTTGAGAGGCAATGTGCACTACACAAGGTACCCGCAGAGGACTGGGTCACGATATTATCTGGAAAATTATCCGGCCGGGCCAGAGAGGCTTTTCGGGCCATTCCAGATGAGGAAGTCAGGGATTATAATACTGTAAAAGAGGCTCTGCTCTCCAGGTATGCGGTTACACCGGAGGCATACAGGAGGCGGTTCAGAGACACTGTTAAATTAGCTGGAGATTCCTACCTTGAGTGGGCATGTAAGGTGCACCGCACAGCAGCTCACTGGATAGCGGGGTGCCAAGCCATATCTGGGGAAGAGGTGCTGCAGCTATTCCTGTTGGAACATTGCTTCGACAAATTACCCGCAGGAGTTCGAGAGTGGGTTCGGGACCGTAAACCCTCCACCCTGCAGGAAGCGGCTCGCTTGGCAGATGAGTATACGGATGCCCGCAAACTGGACACTGCTACCACTAAGCCCCCTGCTAGAGTGGAGTACAGACCCCCAGTCACCCCAGCAGCTGCCAGTTACCAAACCCCGGCGCACCACTATACCACACGGCCTCCGGCCACAAACTACCCTCAGAGAGCCCTGCGGTGCTACTCACAACCTATTCGGTGCTTTAGATGTAAGCAACTAGGGCACAAAAGACCAGAGTGTCCCCTAAACGCAGCGAACCAAGCGCAGTCCTGGAGAAGACCCGCCGGCGGAATCCCACGTAATCCTCAGCCTGCGGCCCGCTACGTAGAGGCGCAAGAATGCTGGAGCATCCTACATGAGGCAGACCTTGTGCAAGCTGCCCACCGGAATAACCGGCAACTGGTTAAAGTGAATGGGAAGAAGGTCAGTGGTCTACGGGATACTGGTGCTACCATGACCTTGCTTCAAAAGAACTTGGTGTCTGAGAAACAGTACACTGGAGACACTGTGGCTGTGAGGGTAGCAGGGGGCGATGTGTTCAGCCTACCTGTTGCCAGGGTACATTTGGATTGGGGAGTGGGCGCTAGACCTGTGAATGTGGGGGTCAAGAAGGACTTACCTGCTGATGTTCTTCTTGGAAATGACTTGGCCCCCCTTGTTTCTGCCTACGCTCCTATGGGTCCCGCTGATGTTAACTCTGTGACTACCCGTGCCCAGATCCGTGCAGCAGAGACTGACCCACCTGCTGCTAAGCCCCAGGACGCTGAGCTCAGTAAATCTCTATCCGCTATTGATATGTGGAGGTCCCGTTACAATGCGCTGATGAAGGAGAAGAGGAGCGCAGAGGAAAAAGCACGTTTAGAACAGGAATCTCTGCTAGACAAGCTGCACCGACAGACTGCAGAAAACACCAGCTTGAGAGTGGAACATGAAACATTAAAGAAAAACTTAGTGACACTGGAGGAGAAGCTGACGCTGGCTCATAGTGAGGTGCTGCAACTCAAGGGCACCCTATGTCAGTATGAAGGGATTGTGGATACCTATAAAGAGCAGGTACAGAAAACTCGTAAAGAAGCTGATGTGATTTTGAAGGACTGTTTGGCCCTGGTCTGGGCACTGAGGAATTTGAACCCTTGTTTGTATGGACAGGAATTCTCTCTCATAACGGGAATACAGATGGATTGTCCCAGCAAACTGACATGCCTACCAGGCGCTCTGGTGGTATATGGCACAGTACATACCCTGGACAGCCGAGCATGACAAACCAGAGGGAGAGGAGTTTGATGGTCCTGTCCCCCAGCAACACGGCTGTTTAGCCAAAGGGGAGACGATTGGTCTCCCCCTCCAGCAGCACAGCTATGTATCCAAAGGGGAGACAGTCGGTCTCCCCCTCCAGCAACCAGGCTCCCACCAGGCTACTTCCATGGTAGTGCTGGCACCCGGGCAGAGTACAGCTGGTCTCTGCCCACCTCGCAACCCACCAATTCAGCGTACCAGTCCCCCACACAGCTGTGGTGAGGCACCTGGACATGGACAAGTTTTCCCCGTACTCAGGTGTAGTAACCATTTATTGTGGGTGGGCTGTACTACTAATTGTGTTTTATGGGTGGGTTGCTGGACTAACCAGGGCACTGACCGGCAGGAGGTCAGATACCCTGTTAGTCTGTTTGGAAAAGGGGAGAGATGTGACAAAACCAATCTCGCCACTGTACATTGGAGGGCCTGTTATGGAACATTCTTTGGGCTGGAGGTACATGGGCTTAAGGATACCCAGAGACTGCATGGAAATATGGAATTTTATATGCTGGACACCCCATGTACTTTCATACCTCTGTCTTATGTCTATGTCACCCTGTATCCATAAATACAGGATGGGTACAGGGTGTGAGTGCCCCTTGTGGGAGCAATTGTGACTCTATAAGCAAAGTGGGCATAAAAGACTTTATAGCTAATAAGAACTGTTCCTATATTCTGTAATAAGATGTATTCTATGTATGTTTAAGATCTGATTGTGTCTCAGGAGTCTGTCTGGGTAAACTGATTGTGTCCTTGTGTGATTATGTTAACTAGACTGCCCAACATCAGATTGTCTGAGTAAACGTTCTTCCCTAGTTAATTAACTTAATATGTTAATCTGTTTTACCTGTGAATAGACAATTGTTTGATGCATTGTTCATATGTTTGCTTTACTGTTAAACCAATGCCCTTTGTAACCTGAAGCGAGGGTGTATAAATCTGTGTGCTGCCTTCAAATAAAGCAGATATTCTGTTTAAACCTGAAAACTGGCTGGTTTGTGAATTGCTGATTCCCTATGCAGGACGTTGTTCCCTGGTATTAACCCTTGGTACACTGTTGGTACCGTAACACCTTCTGTTTAGGTTCATGTCTTGTCCCTCCCTTATCTGTGTCCTCTGGCTTGGGTATTGGTTTCCAACAGTAAATGATGATGATCCGTGGACTCACCGTGTCATTAGAAAGAAAACAAAATTTATGCTTGCCTGATAAATTTCTTTCTTTCTTGTCATGGTGAGTCCACGGCCTGCCCTGTATTCAGACATGTTTCTTTTTATATAAACCTCAGGCACCTCTACTCCTTGTGTTACTTCCTTTCTCTCCTTTCCCTTTGGTCGAATGACTGGGGGATTGTGGGTAGGGGAGTGATATTTAACAGCTTTGCTGTGGTGCTCTTTGCCTCCTTCTGCTGGCCAGGAGTGATATTCCCAACAGTAATTGATGATGATCCGTGGACTCACCGTGTCAAGAAATAAATACATTTATCAGGCAAGCATAAATTTTGTTTTTCTACCTCCTTTTTTGCTTGGCTATAAGTCAGACTAGTTACCATAGAGATGGGAAGGGTTTGATAGGGTTCTTGGAGTTTGGGAATCTTTGCCTCCTCCTAGTGGTCAGGAAAGGTAATTCCCAGGAGTAATGGATCGTGGACTCTCACTACCGTGAAAGAAATTAATTTATTAGGTGAGTATAATTATATTTTTGTAGTTTTAATTGGGTTACACTGATGTGCAATACTCGTCCCTATACATAAACTGCAGGTTGATTCTTTTATAGACATGCAAATAACGGATCTAGCTCATGCACTATGCTGATCTAGAAGTCACACTTTGTCACAGCAACCACTAGGTTATAGAACAGCTAATGAGCAGTCTGTCCCTAGGGATAATTCATTGTAGTTTTATTAGGTTTGTGGTGTTGTGATGAGCTTAGTGTCACTTTATAACCCAGGAACACAGACCCTTGTTCAGCACATCCCTATAACTCTGCTGTCCCATAGCATTATATCTGCTCATCCCTACTGCAACGCACTGTGCCGCTCAATTCCTCTCCACCATCTGTGTGTACTTGTAGCTAAACCATTGTGTGTATAAGCGAGACTGAGAAACTGCCCCCCGGCTATACCCCTCTTCTTACCTCCTCTATCTGCCAATGATAACGTAGTTCTGCTTCTTTTAGGGGCTGCAGCATCCAGACTTCCATCTGGGGTAACAGCTGAAAGCACATGTGTGATATTAATGCACGTTGTGATGTCACTGACGCACTGACACACACACCGTTCCAGCAACACAATCGCACACT
Organism: Bombina bombina; assembly: GCF_027579735.1. Taxonomy (NCBI): domain Eukaryota; kingdom Metazoa; phylum Chordata; class Amphibia; order Anura; family Bombinatoridae; genus Bombina; species Bombina bombina. The sequence continues at coordinate 6,058,653 of NC_069501.1, forward strand.
GTACCAGCGACACACAATCGTACATTCACACACACACACCATCCCAGCGACACAATTGCACACTGTACCAGTAACACACAATCGCACATTCACACACACACTGTCTCAGCTACACACAATCGCACACTGTACCAGCGACACACAATCGCACATTCACACACACACACTGTCCCAGCGACACACAATCTTACATACACACACTGTCCCAGCGAAACACAATCACACACTGCACCAGCGAAAAAACATAATTTATGTAAGAACTTACCTGATAAATTCATTTCTTTCATATTAACAAGAGTCCATGAGCTAGTGACGTATGGGATATACATTCCTACCAGGAGGGGCAAAGTTTCCCAAACCTTAAAATGCCTATAAATACACCCCTCACCACACCCACAAATCAGTTTAACGAATAGCCAAGAAGTGGGGTGATAAGAAAAAAAGTGCGAAGCATATAAAATAAGGAATTGGAATAATTGTGCTTTATACAAAAAAATCATAACCACCACAAAAAAGGGTGGGCCTCATGGACTCTTGTTAATATGAAAGAAATGAATTTATCAGGTAAGTTCTTACATAAATTATGTTTTCTTTCATGTAATTAACAAGAGTCCATGAGCTAGTGACGTATGGGATAATGAATACCCAAGATGTGGATCTTTCCACACAAGAGTCACTAGAGAGGGAGGGATAAAATAAAGACAGCCAATTCCTGCTGAAAATAATCCACACCCAAAATAAAGTTTAATGAAAAACATAAGCAGAAGATTCAAACCGAAACCACTGCCTGAAGTACCTTTCTACCAAAAACTGCTTCAGAAGAAGAGAATACATCAAAATGGTAGAATTAAGTAAAAGTATGCAAAGAGGACCAAGTCGCTGCTTTGCAAATCTGATCAACTGAAGCTTCATTCCTAAACGCCCAGGAAGTAGAAACTGACCTAGTAGAATGAGCTGTAATCCGCTGAGGCGGAGTCTTACCCGATTTAACATAGGCAAGATGAATTAAAGATTTCAACCAGGATGCCAAAGAAATGGCAGAAGCTTTCTGGCCTTTTCTAGAACCAGAAAAGATGACAAATAGACTAGAAGTCTTTCGGAAAGATTTAGTAGCTTCAACATAATATTTCAAAGCTCTAACAACATCCAAAGAATGTAACGATTTTTCCTTAGAATTCTTAGGATTAGGACATAATGAAGGAACCACGATTTCTTTACTAATGTTGTTGGAATTCACAACCTTAGGTAAAAATTCAAAAGAAGTTCGCAACACCGCCTTATCCTGATGAAAAATCAGAAAAGGAGACTCACAAGAAAGAGCAGATAATTCAGAAACTCTTCTGGCAGAAGAGATGGCCAAAAGGAACAAAACTTTCCAAGAAAGCAATTTAATGTCCAATGAATGCATAGGTTCAAACGGAGGAGCTTGAAGAGCTCCCAGAACCAAATTCAAACTCCATGGAGGAGAAATTGACTTAATGACAGGTTTTATACGAACCAAAGCTTGTACAAAACAATGAATATCAGGAAGAATAGCAATCTTTCTGTGAAAAAGAACAGAAAGAGCAGAGATTTGTCCTTTCAAGGAACTTGCGGACAAACCCTTATCTAAACCATCCTGAAGAAATTGTAATATTCTCGGAATTCTAAAAGAATACCAAGAAAAATGATGAGTAAGACACCAAGAAATATAAGTCTTCCAGACTCTATAATATATCTCTCTAGATACAGATTTACGAGCCTGTAACATAGTATCAATCACAGAGTCAGAGAAACCTCTTTGACTAAGAATCAAGCGTTCAATCTCCATACCTTTAAATTTAAGGATTTCAGATCCGGATGGAAAAAAGGACCTTGCGACAGAAGGTCTGGTCTTAACGGAAGAGTCCATGGTTGGCAAGATGCCATCCGGACAAGATCCGCATACCAAAACCTGTGAGGCCTTGCCGGAGCTATTAGCAGAACAAACGAGCATTCCCTCAGAATCTTGGAGATTACTCTTGGAAGAAGAACTAGAGGCGGAAAGATATAGGCAGGATGATACTTCCAAGGAAGTGATAATGCATCTACTGCCTCCGCCTGAGGATCCCGGGATCTGGACAGATACCTGGGAAGTTTCTTGTTTAGATGAGAAGCCATCAGATCTATCTCTGGAAGCCCCCACATTTGAACAATCTGAAGAAATACCTCTGGGTGAAGAGACCATTCGCCCGGATGCAACGTTTGGCGACTGAGATAATCCGCTTCCCAATTGTCTACACCTGGGATATGAACCGCAGAGATTAGACAGGAGCTGGATTCCGCCCAAACCAAAATTCGAGATACTTCTTTCATAGCCAGAGGACTGTGAGTCCCTCCTTGATGATTGATGTATGCCACAGTTGTGACATTGTCTGTCTGAAAACAAATGAACGATTCTCTCTTCAGAAGAGGCCAAAACTGAAGAGCTCTGAAAATTGCACGGAGTTCCAAAATATTGATCGGTAATCTCACCTCCTGAGATTCCCAAACTCCCTGTGCCGTCAGAGATCCCCACACAGCTCCCCAACCTGTGAGACTTGCATCTGTTGAAATTACAGTCCAGGTCGGAAGAACAAAAGAAGCCCCCTGAATTAAACGATGGAGATCTGTCCACCACGTTAGAGAGTGTCGAACAATCGGTTTTAAAGATATTAATTGATATATCTTCGTGTAATCCCTGCACCATTGGTTCAGCATACAGAGCTGAAGAGGTCGCATGTGAAAACGAGCAAAGGGGATCGCGTCCGATGCAGCAGTCATAAGACCTAGAATTTCCATGCATAAGGCTACCGAAGGGAATGATTGAGACTGAAGGTTTCGACAAGCTGTAATCAATTTTAGACGTCTCTTGTCTGTTAAAGACAGAGTCATGGACACTGAATCTATCTGGAAACCCAGAAAGGTTACCCTTGTTTGAGGAATCAAAGAACTTTTTGGTAAATTGATCCTCCAACCATGATCTTGAAGAAACAACACAAGTCGATTCGTATGAGACTCTGCTAAATGTAAAGACTGAGCAAGTACCAAGATATCGTCCAAATAAGGAAATACCACAATACCCTGTTCTCTGATTACAGACAGAAGGGCACCGAGAATCTTTGTGAAAATTCTTGGAGCTGTAGCAAGGCCAAACGGTAGAGCCACAAATTGGTAATGCTTGTCTAGAAAAGAGAATCTCAGGAACTGAAAATGATCTGGATGAATCGGAATATGCAGATATGCATCCTGTAAATCTATTGTGGACATATAATTCCCTTGCTGAACAAAAGGCAATATAGTCCTTACAGTTACCATCTTGAACGTTGGTATCCTTACATAACGATTCAATAATTTTAGATCCAGAACTGGTCTGAAGGAATTCTCCTTCTTTGGTACAATGAAGAGATTTGAATAAAACCCCATCCCCTGTTCCGGAACTGGAACTGGCATAATTACTCCAGCCAACTCTAGATCTGAAACACAATTCAGAAATGCTTGAGCTTTCACTGGATTTACTGGGACACGGGAAAGAAAAAATCTCTTTGCAGGAGGTCTCATCTTGAAACCAATTCTGTACCCTTCTGAAACAATGTTCTGAATCCAAAGATTGTGAACAGAATTGATCCAAATTTCTTTGAAAAAACGTAACCTGCCCCCTACCAGCTGAACTGGAATGAGGGCCGTACCTTCATGTGAACTTAGAAGCAGGCTTTGCCTTTCTAGCAAGCTTGGATTTATTCCAGACTGGAGATGGTTTCCAAACTGAAACTGCTCCTGAGGACGAAGGATCAGGCTTTTGTTCTTTGTTGAAACGAAAGGAACGAAAACGATTGTTAGCCCTGTTTTTACCTTTAGATTTTTTATCCTGTGGTAAAAAAGTTCCTTTCCCACCAGTAACAGTTGAAATAATAGAATCCAACTGAGAACCAAATAATTTGTTTCCCTGGAAAGAAATGGAAAGTAGAGTTGATTTAGAAGCCATATCAGCATTCCAAGTCTTAAGCCATAAAGCTCTTCTGGCTAAGATAGCCAGAGACATAAACCTAACATCAACTCTAATAATATCAAAAATGGCATCACAGATAAAATTATTAGCATGCTGGAGAAGAATAATAATATCATGAGAATCACGATTTGCTACTTGTTGCGCTAGAGTTTCCAACCAAAAAGTTGAAGCTGCAGCAACATCAGCCAATGATATAGCAGGTCTAAGAAGATTACCTGAACACAGATAAGCTTTTCTTAGAAAAGATTCAATTTTTCTATCTAAAGGATCCTTAAACGAGGTACCATCTGACGTAGGAATGGTAGTACGTTTAGCAAGGGTAGAAATAGCCCCATCAACTTTAGGGATTTTGTCCCAAAATTCTAACCTGTCAGGCGGAACAGGATATAATTGCTTAAAACGTTTAGAAGGAGTAAATGAATTACCCAATTTATCCCATTCTTTGGAAATCACTGCAGAAATAGCATTAGGAACAGGAAAAACTTCTGGAATAACCGCAGGAGCTTTAAAAACCTTATCCAAACGTATAGAATTAGTATCAAGAGGACTAGAATCCTCTATTTCTAAAGCAATTAGTACTTCTTTAAGTAAAGAGCGAATAAATTCCATCTTAAATAAATATGAAGATTTATCAGCATCGATCTCTGAGATAGAATCCTCTGAACCAGAAGAGTCCAAAGAATCAGAATGATGGTGTTCATTTAAAAATTCATCTGTAGAGAGAGAAGATTTAAAAGACTTTTTACGTTTACTAGAAGGAGAAATAACAGACAAAGCCTTCTTTATGGAATCAGAAACAAAATCTCTTATGTTATCAGGAACATTCTGCACCTTAGATGTTGAGGGAACTGCAACAGGCAATGGTACATTACTAAAGGAAATATTATCTGCTTTAACAAGTTTGTCATGACAATTATTACAAACAACAGCTGGAGGAATAGCTACCAAAAATTTACAGCAGATACACTTAGCTTTGGTAGATCCAGCAGGCAGTGATTTTCCTGTAGTATCTTCTGGCTCAGATGCAACGTGAGACATCTTGCAATATGTAAGAGAAAAAACAACATATAAAGCAAAATAGATCAAATTCCTTATAAGACAGTTTCAGGAATGGGAAAGAATGCCAAATATCAAGCTTCTAGCAACCAGAAGCAAATGAAAAATGAGACTGAAATAATGTGGAGACAAAAGCGACGCCCATATTTTTTAGCGCCAAATAAGACGCCCACATTATTTGGCGCCTAAATGCTTTTGGCGCCAAAAATGACGCCACATCCGGAACGCCGACATTTTTGGCGCAAAATAACGTCAAAAAATGACGTAACTTCCGGCGACACGTATGACGCCGGAAACGGAAAAGAATTTTTGCGCCAAAAAAGTCCGCGCCAAGAATGACGCAATAAAATGAAGCATTTTCAGCCCCCGCGAGCCTAACAGCCCACAGGGAAAAAAGTCAAATTTTTGAGGTAAGAAAAATATGATAATTCAATGCATAATCCCAAATATGAAACTGACTGTCTGAAAATAAGGAAAGTTGAACATTCTGAGTCAAGGCAAATAAATGTTTGAATACATATATTTAGAACTTTATAAATAAAGTGCCCAACCATAGCTTAGAGTGTCACAGAAAATAAGACTTACTTACCCCAGGACACTCATCTACATGTTTGTAGAAAGCCAAACCAGTACTGAAACGAGAATCAGTAGAGGTAATGGTAAATATAAGAGTATATCGTCGATCTGAAAAGGGAGGTAAGAGATGAATCTCTACGACCGATAACAGAGAACCTTATGAAATAGACCCCGTAGAAGGAGATCACTGCATTCAATAGGCAATACTCTCTTCACATCCCTCTGACATTCACTGCACGCTGAGAGGAAAACCGGGCTCCAACTTGCTGCGGAGCGCATATCAACGTAGAATCTAGCACAAACTTACTTCACCACCTCCCTTGGAGGCAAAGTTTGTAAAACTGATTTGTGGGTGTGGTGAGGGGTGTATTTATAGGCATTTTAAGGTTTGGGAAACTTTGCCCCTCCTGGTAGGAATGTATATCCCATACGTCACTAGCTCATGGACTCTTGTTAATTACATGAAAGAAACAATCGCACATTCACACACACACACACACACTGTCCCAGCTACACACAATTGCAAACTGTACCAGCAACACAATCGCACACTGTACCAGCGACACACAATCGTACATTCACACACACACTGTCTCAGCTACACACAATCGCATATTTACACACACACACACACTGTCCCAGCAACACACAATCTTACATACACACACTGTCCCAGCGAAAAACAATTGCACATTCACACACACACACTGTCCCAGCTACACACAATCTCACACACACACACACTGTACCAGCAACACAATCACACACTGTAACAGCAACACACAATCATACACACACACACACACTGTCCCAGCGACACACAATTGTACACACACACTGTCCCAGCTACACACAATCGTACACACACACCGTCCAAGCGAAACAATCGTACACAGACACTGTCTCAGCGACACACAATCGTACACACAAACACTGTCCCAGCAACACAAATCACACACTGGCCCAGTGACACAATATCGTACACAGACACTGACCCAGTGACACACAATCATACACAGTCACTGTACCAGCAACACACAATCACACACACACACTGTCCCAGCGACACACAATTGTTCACACAAACACTGTCCCAGCTACACAATCACACACTGTCCCAGCAACACACAATCGTACACACACACACACACTGTCCCAGCTACACACAATCGTACACACACACACCGCCCAAGCGACACAATTGTACACAGACACTGTCCCAGCAACGCAATCACACACTGTCCCAGTGACACAATATCATACACGCACTGTCCCAGTGACACAATATCATACACACACACACACTGTCCCAGCAAGACAATCGGACACTGACCCAGTGACACAATATACACACACTGTCCCAGCGACACAATATCGTGCACACTGTCCCAGCGACACACAATTGTACACACACACTGTCCCAGCAACACAATCACATACTGTACCAGCGACACACAATCGTACATTTACACACACTGTCCCAGCTACACAATTGCACACTGTCCCAGTGACACAATCGTACACACTGTCCCAGCTACACACAATCGTACACAAACACACTGTCCCAGCTACACAATCACACACTGTCCCAGCTACACACAATTGTACACACACTGTCTCAGCAACACAATATCGTACACACACACTATCCCAGCTACACAATTGCACACAATCATACACACACTGTCTGAGCTACACAATCGCACACTGTCCCAGTGACACAATCGTACACACACTGTCCCAGCTACACAAACACACACTGTCCCAGTGACACACAATCGTACAGACACACACACACTGTCCCAGTGACACACAATCATACACACACACTGTCCCAGCAACACAATCGCACACTGTCCCAGTGACACACAATCTTACACACACACACAGTCCCAGCAACACAATCACACACTGTCCCGGTGACACACACAAATCGTACACACATACACTGTCCCAGCAACACAATCATACACTGTCCCAGTGACACACAATCGTACACACACACTGTCCCAGCTACACATTCACACACTGTCCCAGTGAAACACAATCGTACAGACACACACACACACACACTGTCCCAGTGACACACAAGCATACACACACACTGTCCCAGCAACACAATCGCACACTGTCCCAGTGACACACAATCTTACACACACACACACACACACACAGTCCCAGCAACACAATCACACACTGTCCCGGTGACACACAAATACTACACACGCACACTGTCCCAGTGACACACAATCGTACACACACACACACACACTGTCCCAGCAACACAATCACACTGTCCCAGTGACACACAATCGTACACACACACACTGTCCCAGCTACATACAATCTTACACACACTGTCCCAGCAACACAATCACACACTGTCCCAGCAACACAATCACACACTGTCCCAGCAACACAATCATACACACACTGTCCCAGTGACACACACTCGTACACAAACACTGTCCCAGCAACACAATCACACACTGACCCATTGACACAATATCGTACACAGACACTGACCCAGTGACACACAATCGTACACAGACACTGACCCAGTGACACACAATCGTACACAAACACTGTCCCAGCAACACAATCACACACTGTCCCAGTGACACAATATCATACACGCACTGTTCCAGTGACACAATATCATACACACACACACTGTCCCAGCAAGACAATCGGACACTGACCCAGTGACACAATATACACACACTGTCCCAGCGACACAATATCGTGCACACTGTCCCAGCGACACACAATTGTACACACACACTGTCCCAGCAACACAATCGCATACTGTACCAGCGACACACAATCGTACATTTACACACACTGTCCCAGCTACACAATTGCACACTGTCCCAGTGACACAATCGTACACACTGTCCCAGCTACACACAATCGTACACAAACACACTGTCCCAGCTACACAATCACACACTGTCCCAGCTACACACAATTGTACACACACTGTCTCAGCAACACAATATCGTACACACACACTATCCCAGCTACACAATTGCACACAATCATACACACACTGTCTGAGCTACACAATCGCACACTGTCCCAGTGACACAATCGTACACACACTGTCCCAGCTACACAATAACACACTGTCCCAGTGACACACAATCGTACAGACACACACACACACACTGTCCCAGTGACACACAATCATAAACACACTCTCTCAGCAACACAATCGCACACTGTCCCAGTGACACACAATCTTACACACACACACAGTCCCAGCAACACAATCACACACTGTCCTGGTGACACACAAATCGTACACACGCACACTGTCCCAGTGACACACAATCATACACACACACACTGTCCCAGCAACACAATCACACACTGTCCCAGTGACACACAATCGTACACACACACACTGTCCCAGCTACACAATCACACACTGTCCCAGTGACACACAATCGTACAGACACACACACACACTGTCCCAGTGATACACAATCATACACACACACTGTCCCAGCAACACAATCGCACACTGTCCCAGTGACACACAATCTTACACACACACACAGTCCCAGCAACACAATCACACACTGTCCCGGTGACACACACAAATTGTACACACATACACTGTCCCAGCAACACAATCATACACTGTCCCAGTGACACACAATCGTACACACACACACTGTCCCAGCTACACATTCACACACTGTCCCAGTGAAACACAATCGTACAGACACACACACTGTCCCAGTGACACACAATCATACACACACACTGTCCCAGCAACACAATCGCACACTGTCCCAGTGACACACAATCTTACACACACACACACACAGTCCCAGCAACACAATCACACACTGTCCCGGTGACACACAAATACTACACACGCACACTGTCCCAGTGACACACAATCGTACACACACACACACACACTGTCCCAGCAACACAATCACACTGTCCCAGTGACACACAATCGTACACACACACACTGTCCCAGCTACATACAATCTTACACACACTGTCCCAGCAACACAATCACACACTGTCCCAGCAACACAATCACACACTGTCCCAGCAACACAATCATACACACACTGTCCCAGTGACACACACTCGTACACAAACACTGACCCAGCAACACAATCACACACTGACCCATTGACACAATATCGTACACAGACACTGACCCAGTGACACACAATCGTACACAGACACTGACCCAGTGACACACAATCGTACACAGACACTGTATCAGCGACACACAATCATACAAACACTGTCCCAGCAACACAATCAAACACTGTCCCAGCTACAAAATCACACACTGTCCCAGTGACACCATATGATACACACACTGTCCCAGAAACACAATCGGACACTGACCCAGTGACACACAATTGTACACACAGTCCCAGCGACACAATATCGTACACACTGTCCCAGCGACACACAATTGTACACACACACACACACTGTCCCAGCAACACAATCGCACACTGTACCAGCGACACACAATCGTACATTTACACACACACACTGTCCCAGCTACACAATCACACACTGTCCCATCTAAACACAATGGCACACTGTCCCAGCTACACAATCACACACTGTCCCAGCAACACACAATGGCACACTGTCCCAAAGACACGCAAACACACTGTTCCAGCTATACAATCACACACTGTCCCAGCTACACACAGTCATACACACACACTGTCCCAGCAACACAATATCGTACACACACACACACACCGTCCCAGCTACACAATTGTACACTGTCCCACCTACACACAATCGTACACACACACTGTCTGAGCTACACAATCGCACACTATCCCAGTGACACAATTGTAGACACACACTGTCCCAGCTACACAATCAAACACTGTTAGAGTGACACAATATCGTACACACACACTGTCCCAGCTACACAATTGCACACTGTCCCAGCTACACATAATCGTACACACACACTGTATCAGCGACACACAATCGTACAAACACTGTCCGAGCAACACAATCAAACACTGTCCCAGCGACACAAAATCGCACACTGTCCAGCTACACAATCACACACTGTCCCAGTGACACAATATGATACACGCCCTGTCCCAGAAACACAGTCGGACACTGACCCAGTGACACACAATTGTACACACACAGTCCCAGCGACACAATATCGTACACGCTGTCCCAGCGACACACAATTGTACACACACACACTGTCCCAGCAACACAATCGCACACTGTACCAGCGACACACAATCGTACATTTACACACACACACTGTCCCAGCTACACAATCACACACTGTCCCAGCAACACAATATCGTACACACACCGTCCCAGCTACACAATTGCACACTGTCCCAGCTACACACAATCGTACACACACACACACACTGTCTGAGCTACACAATCGCACACTATCCCAGTGACACAATCGTAGACACACACTGTCCAAGCTACACAATCAAACACTGCCCCAGTGACACAATATCGTACACACACACTGTCCCAGCTACACAATTGCACACTGCCCCAGCTACACATAATCGTACACACACACTGTATCAGCAACACACAATCGTACAAACAAACACTGTCCCAGCAACACAAAATCGAACACTGTCCCAGCTACACAATCACACACTGTCCCAGTGACACAATATGATACACACACTGTCCCAGAAACACAATCGGACACTGACCCAGTGACACACAATTGTACACACACATTCCCAGCGACACAATATCGTACACACTGTCCCAGCGACACACAATTGTACACACACACACTGTCCCAGCAACACAATCGCACACTGTACCAGCGACACACAATCGTACATTTACACACATACACTGTCCCAGCTTCACAATCACACACTGTCCCATCTAAACACAATGGCACACTGTCCCAGCTACAAAATCACACACTGTCCCAGTGACACACAATGGCACACTGTCCCAAAGACACACAAACACACTGTACCAGCTACACAATCACACACTGTCCCAGCTACACATAATCATACACACACACTGTCCCAGCAACACAATATCGTACACACACACCATCCCAGCTACACAATTGCACACTGTCCCAGCTACACAATTGTACACACACTGTCCCAGTGACACACAATCGTACACACACACAGTCTCAGTGAAACAATCACACACTGTCCCAGCTACACAATCACACACTGTCCCAGTGACACAATTGAACACTGACCCAGTGACACAATTGTACACACACACACTGACCCAGCAACACAATCGCACACTGTCCCAGCGACACACAATCATACATTTACACACACTGTCCCAGCTACACAATCACACACTGTCCCAGTGACACACAATCGCACACTGTCCCAGTGACACACAATCGCACACAAACACACTGTCCCAGCTACACAATTGCACACTGTCCCAGCTACACACAATTGTACACACACTGTCAGAGCTACACAATTGCACACTGTCCCAGTACACACACACACACTTTCCCAGTGACACAATATCGTACACACACACTGTCCCAGCATTACAATCGCACACTGTCCCAGTGACACACAATCTTACAGACACACTGTCCCAGCTACACAATCACACTGTCCCAGCAACACAATATCGTACACACACACTGTCCGAGCTACACAATTGCACACTGTCCCAGTGACACAATATTGTACACACACACACTGTCCCAGCATTACAATTACACAATGTCCCAGTGACACACAATCATACAGACACACACACACATACTGTCCCAGCGAGACACAATCATACACACACTGCCCAGGGAGACACAATCGCACACTGTCCCAGTGACACACAATTGTACACACACACACACACACACTGTCCCAGCGAGACACAATCGTACACACACTGTCCCAGCGAGACACAATCGTACACACACACACTGTCTCAGTGACATAATCACACACTGTCTCAGCTACACAATCATACACTGTCCCAGCGACACAATATCATACACACACACACTGTCCCAGCAACACAATTGAACACTGACCCAGTGACACAATTGTACACACACACACTGTCCCAGCGACACACAATTGTACACACACACTGTCCCAGCGACACAATCGCACACTGTCCCAGCGACACACAATCATACATTTACACACACACACACACTGTCCCAGTGAGACACAATCGCAGACTGTACCAGGGACACACAATCGCACACAAACACACTGTCCCAGCTACACAATCACACATTGTCCCAGCTACACACAATCGTACACACACACACTGTCCGAGCAACACAATATCTTACACACACACTGTCCCAGCTACACAATTGCACACTGTCTCAGCTACACACAATCGTACACACACACTGTCAGAGCTACACAATTGCACACTGTCCCAGTGACACACAATCTTTCCCAGTGACACAATATCGTACACACACACTGTCCCAGCATTACAATCGCACACTGTCCCAGTGACACACAATCTTACAGACACACTGTCCCAGCTACACAATCACACACTGTCCCAGCTACACACAATTGTACACACACACACACACACACACTGTCCCAGCAACACAATATTGTACACACACACTGTCCAAGCTACACAATGGACACTGTCCCAGTGACACAATATTGTACACACACACACTGTCCCAGCATTGCAATTACACAATGTCCCAGTGACACACAATCGTACAGACACACTGTCCCAGCAACACAATCACACACTGTCCCAGTGACACAATTGTACACACACACACACACACACTGTCCCAGTGACACACAATCGCACACTGTCCCAGTGACACACAATCGCACACTGTCCCAGTGACACACAATCACACACTGTCCCAGTGACACACAATCACACACTGTCCAAGTGACACACAATCGTACACACACACTTTCCCAGTGACACAATATTGTACACGCACACTGTCCCAGCATTACAATCGCACACTGTCCCAGTGACACACAATCGCAGACTGTACCAGTGACACACAATCGCACACAAACACACTGTCCCAGCTACACACAATCGTACACACACACTGTCCGAGCAACACAATATTGTACACACACACTGTCCCAGCTACACAATTGCACACTGTCCCAGCTACACACAATCGTACACACTCACTGTCAGAGCTACACAATTGCACACTGTCCCAGTGACACACAATCGAACACACACACTTTCCCAGTGACACAATATCGTACACACACACTGTCCCAGCATTACAATCGCACACTGTCCCAGTGACACACAATCTTACAGACACACTGTCCCAGCTACACAATCACACACTGTCCCAGCTACACACAATCGTACACACACACACACACTGTCCCAGCAACACAATATCGTACACACAGACTGTCCGAACTACACAATTGCACACTGTCCCAGTGACACAATATTGTACACACACACACACACACTGTCCCAGCATTACAATTAAACAATGTCCCAGTGACACACAATCGTACAGACACACTGTCCCAGCAACACAATCACACACTGTCCCAGTGACACAATCGTACACACACACACACTGTCCCAGTGACACACAATCGCACACTGTCCCAGTGACACACAATCGCACACTGTCCCAGTGACACACAATCGCACACTGTCCCAGTGACACACAATCGCACACACACACTGTGCCAGCATTACAATCGCACACTGTCCCAGTGACACACAATTGTACAGACACACTGTCCCAGCTACACAATCACACACTGTCCCAGCTACACAATTGCACACTGTCCCAGCTACACACAATCGTACACACACACTGTCCGAGCTACACAATTGCACACTGTCCCAGTGACACAATATTGTACACACACTGTCCCAGCATTACAATCACACACTGTCCCAGTGACACACAATGGTACAGACACAATGTCCTAGTGACACACAATCATACACACTGTCCCAGCAACACAATCACACACTGTCCCAGTGACACAATCATACACACACACTGTTCCAGTGACACACAATCGTACACACACACTGTCCCAGCAACACAATCACACACTGTCCCAGTGACACACATTCACACACTGTCCCAGTGAAACACAATCGCACACTGTCCCAGTGAAACACAATCGCACACTGTCCCAAAGACACACAATCGTCCCAGCAAGACAATAACACACTGACCCAGTGACACACAATAGTATACAAACACTGTCTCAGTGACACACAATCGTACACACAAACACTGTCCCAGCAACACAAAATCACACACTGTCCCAGCTACACAATCACACACTGTCCCAATGATACAATATTACACACACACTGTCCCAGCAACATAATATCGTACACACTGTCCCAGCAACACAATCGCACACTGTCCCAGTGACACACAATCGTACATTTACACACACACACTGTCCCAGTGACACACAATCATACATTTACACACACACTGTCCCAGCGAGACAATAACACACTGTCCCAGTGACACACAATTGCACACTGTCCCAAAGACACACAATCGTACACAAACACACTGTCCCAGCTACACACAATTGTACACACACTGTCCCAGCTACACACAATTGTACACACACTGTACCAGCTACACAATTGCACACTGTACCAGCTACACACAATCGTACACACACACTATCTGAGCTACACAATCGCACACTATCCCAGTGACACAATACCGTACACACTCACTGTTCCAGCAACACAATCGCACACTGTCCCAGTGACACACAATGTCCCAGCAACACAATCACACACTATCCCAGCAACACAAAATTGCACACTGTCCCAGCGACACAATATCGTACACACTGTCCCAGCGACACACAATTGTACACACACACTGTCCCAGCAACACAATCATACACTGTCCCAGCAACACAAAATTGCACACTGTCCCAGTGACACAATATTGTACACACTGTCCCAGCGACACACAATTGTACACACACACTGTCCCAGCAACACAATCACAGACTGTCCCAGCAACACAAAATTGCACACTGTCCCAGCGACACAATATCGTACACACTGTCCCAGCGACACACAATTGTACACACACACTGTCCCAGCAACACAATCACACACTGTCCCAGCAACACAAAATTGCACACTGTCCCAGCGACACAATATCGTACACACTGTCCCAGCGATACACAATCGTACATTTACATACACACACTGTCCCAGCTACACAATAACACACTGTCCCAGTGACACACAATCGCACACTGTCCCAACTACACACAATCGTACACACACAATGTCCCAGCAACACAATATCGTACACACACACTGTCCCAGCAACACAATTGCACACTGTACCAGTTACACACAATCGTACACACACACACTGTCCCAGCAACACAATCACACACTGTCCCAGTGACACACAATTGTACACACACACACTGTCCCAGCAACACAATCACACACTGTCCCAGTGACACACAATCGTATACACACACACTGTCCCAATGACACACAATCGTACATACACACACACTGTCCCAGCAACACAATCGCACACTGTCCCAGTGACACACAATCGTACACACAAACACTGTCCCAGCATTACAATTGCACACTGTCCCAGTGACACACAATTGTACAGACACACTGTCCCAGCTACACAATCACACACTGTCCCAGCTACACAATTGCACACTGTCCCAGCTACACACAATCGTACACACACACTGTCCGAGCTACACAATTGCACACTGTCCCAGTGACACAATATTGTACACACACTGTCCCAGCATTACAATCACACAATGTCCTAGTGACACACAATCATACACACTGTCCCAGCAACACAATCACACACTGTCCCAGTGACACAATCATACACACACACTGTCCCAGTGACACACAATCGTACACACACACACACACTGTCCCAGCAACACAATAACACACTGTCCCAGTGACACACATTCACACACTGTCCCAGTGAAACACAATCGCACACTGTCCCAAAGACAAACAATCGTCCCAGCAAGACAATAACACACTGACCCTGTGACACACAATCGTACACAAACACTGTCTCAGCGGCACACAATCGTACACACAAACACTGTCCCAGCAACACAAAATCACACACTGTCCCAGCTACACAATCACACACTGTCCCAGTGACACAATATTACACACATACTGTCCCAGCAACACAATCGGACACTGACCCAGTGACACAATTGTACTTACACACTGTCTTAGCAACACAAAATCATACACACACACACTGTCCCAGCAACACAATCACACACTGTCCCAGCAACATAATATCGTACACACTGTCCCAGCAACACAATGGCACACTGTCCCAGTGACACACAATCGTACATTTACACACACACACACACACTGTCCCAGCGACACACAATCGTACATTTACACACACACTGTCCCAGCTAGACAATAACACACTGTCCCAGTGACACACAATTGTACACTGTCCCAAAGACACACAATCGTACACAAACACACTGTCCCAGCTACACACAATTCTACACACACTGTCCCAGCTACATACAATTGTACACACACTGTACCAGCTACACACAATCGTACACACACACACACACACTATCTGAGCTACACAATCGCACACTATCCCATACACACTCACTGTTCCAGCAACACAATCGCACACTGTCCCAGTGACACACAATGTCCCAGCAACACAATCACACACTGTCCCAGCAACACAAAATTGCACACTGTCCCAGCAACACAATATCGTACACACTGTCCCAGCGACACACAATTGTACACACACACTCTCCCAGCAACACAATCACACACTGTCCCAGCAACACAATATCGTACACGCTGTCCCAGTGACACACAATTGTACACACACACTGTCCCAGCAACACAATCACACACTGTCCCAGCAACACAAAATTGCACACTGTCCCAGCAACACAATATCGTACACACTGTCCCAGCGACACACAATTGTACACACACACTGTCCCAGCAACACAATCACACACTGTCCCAGCAACACAAAATTGCACACTGTCCCAGCGACACAATATCGTACACACTGTCCCAGCGTCACACAATCGTACATTTACACACACACACTGTCCCACCTACACAATAACACACTGTCCCAGTGACACACAATCGCACACTGTCCCAGCTACACACAATCGTACACACACACTGTCCCAGCAACACAATATCATACACACTCACTGTCCCAGCTACACAATTGCACACTGTACCAGCTACACACAATCGTACACACACACACTGTCCCAGCAACACAATTGCACACTGTCCCAGTGACACACAATTATACACACACACACACTGTCCCAGCAACACAATCACACACTGTCCCAGTGACACACAATCGTATACACACACACTGTCCCAATAAAACACAATCGTACATACACACACACTGTCCCAGCAACACAATCGCACACTGTCCCAGTGACCCACAATCGTACACACACACTGTATCAGTGATACACAATCGTACACACACACACACACACACTGTCCCAGGAACACAATCACACACAATCATACACACACACACTGTCCCAGTTAAAAAAAATCGTACAAACACACACACACTTTCCCAGGAACACAATAACACAATGTCCCGGTGACACACAATCGTACACACACTGTCCCAGTTAAACACAATTGTACACACACACTGTCCCAGCAACACAATCACACACTGTCTCAGTGACACACAATCGTACACACACACACACCGTCCCAGCAACACAATCGCACACAGTTCCGGTGACACAATATCATACACATATACACACACACTGTCCCAGCAACACAATCGCACACCCAGTGACACACAATTGTACACACACACGGTCCCAGTGACACACAATCGTATACACACACGCACACACACTGCCCCAGCAACACAATCACACACTGTCCCAGTGACACACAAACGTACACACATACTCCGCACACATACTCTGAGTGACACTAACACAACACTGCTTTAGTGACACAATTGGACACAAACACTGGGACAGTGTCTGCGCGCAATAGACATGGTATGTGCAGGCGATTGTTTTGCTCGGACATTGTGTCTCTGGTGTGTGATTGTGTTGCTGAGACAGTGTGTTTGTGATTTTGTTACTGAGAAAATGTATGTGTGTGTGTTTGCAATCTCACACACGTCCCAGTGACACAATTGCGAACCTAGCCAGTCGTAGCAACAAAATCACTGAACACTGTCTCACTGTCAGTCACAAAACGCTGTCCCAATTATGCAAATAACACACACTATCCCAGTGACACAATCACACACACTGTCTAAGTGACATAAATGCACAAAGTGCATGCTGGGTATCGACACTCCCCCTGTTTTGTGTGAGAGTCAATAAGTGCAGACATAAGAGTTACATCTGCAGCAATGACATCTAGACTAGCAAGGAGACTGCCTACTTGTGTAGACAGTGTTTGTGTTATATCTTGTGACTGTGCTGTTGTACATCAGCCTGTGTAGTCAGTCTGTCAGTATAACAACTGACGTATGATGACAAGCGCTCAGTGCTGTTATACTGACAGACCGTGACTACACAGTGTGATGTACAACAGGTGACGTGTGATGACAAGCGCTCAGTGCTGTTATACTGACAGACCGTGACTACACAGACTGATGTACAACAGGTGACGTGTGATGACAAGTGCTCAGTGCTGTTATACTGACAGACCGTGACTACACAGACTGATGTACAACAGGTGACGTGTGATGACAAGCGCTCAGTGCTGTTATACTGACAGACCGTGACTACACAGTGTGATGTACAACAGGTGACGTGGGATGACAAGCGCTCAGTGCTGTTATACTGACAGATGACAAGCGCTCAGTGCTGTTATACTGACAGACCGTGACTACACAGTGTGATGTACAACAGCTGACGTGTGATGACAAGCGCTCAGTGCTGTTATACTGACAGACCGTGACTACACAGTGTGATGTACAACAACTGACGTGTGATGACAAGCGCTCAGTGCTGTTATACTGACAGACCGTGACTACACAGTGTGATGTACAACAGCTGACGTGTGATGACAAGCGCTCAGTGCTGTTATACTGACAGATGACAAGCGCTCAGTGCTGTTATACTGACAGACCGTGACTACACAGTGTGATGTACAACAGCTGACGTGTGATGACAAGCGCTCAGTGCTGTTATACTGACAGATGACAAGCGCTCAGTGCTGTTATACTGACAGACCGTGACTACACAGTGTGATGTACAACAGCTGACGTGTGATGACAAGCGCTCAGTGCTGTTATACTGACAGACCGTGACTACACAGTGTGATGTACAACAGCTGATGTGTGATGACAAGCGCTCAGTGCTGTTATACTGACAGACCGTGACTACACAGTGTGATGTACAACAGCTGACGTGTGATGACAAGCGCTCAGTGCTGTTATACTGACAGATGACAAGCGCTCAGTGCTGTTATACTGACAGACCGTGACTACACAGACTGATGTACAACAGGTGACGTGTGATGACAAGCGCTCAGTGCTGTTATACTGACAGACCGTGACTACACAGACTGATGTACAACAGGTGACGTGTGATGACAAGCGCTCAGTGCTGTTATACTGACAGACCGTGACTACACAGACTGATGTACAACAGGTGACGTGTGATGACAAGCGCTCAGTGCTGTTATACTGACAGACCGTGACTACACAGTGTGATGTACAACAGCTGACGTGTGATGACAAGCGCTCAGTGCTGTTATACTGACAGATGACAAGCGCTCAGTGCTGTTATACTGACAGACCGTGACTACACAGACTGATGTACAACAGGTGACGTGTGATGACAAGCGCTCAGTGCTGTTATACTGACAGACCGTGACTACACAGACTGATGTACAACAGGTGACGTGTGATGACAAGCGCTCAGTGCTGTTATACTGACAGACCGTGACTACACAGACTGATGTACAACAGGTGACGTGTGATGACAAGCGCTCAGTGCTGTTATACTGACAGACCGTGACTACACAGTGTGATGTACAACAGCTGACGTGTGATGACAAGCGCTCAGTGCTGTTATACTGACAGACCGTGACTACACAGACTGATGTACAACAGGTGACGTGTGATGACAAGCGCTCAGTGCTGTTATACTGACAGACCGTGACTACACAGTGTGATGTACAACAGGAGACGTGTGATGACAATCGCTGAGTGCTGTTATACTGACAGACCGTGACTACACAGTGTGATGTACAACAGCTGACGTGTGATGACAAGCGCTCAGTGCTGTTATACTGACAGACCGTGACGACACAGTGTGATGTACAACAGGTGACGTGTGATGACAATCGCTGAGTGCTGTTATACTGACAGACCGTGACGACACAGTGTGATGTACAACAGCTGACGTGTGATGACAAGCGCTCAGTGCTGTTATACTGACAGACCGTGACTACACAGTGTGATGTACAACAGCTGACGTGTGATGACAGGCGCTCAGTGCTGTTATACTGACAGATGACAAGCGCTCAGTGCTGTTATACTGACAGACCGTGACTACACAGTGTGATGTACAACAGCTGACGTGTGATGACAAGCGCTCAGTGCTGTTATACTGACAGACCGTGACTACACAGTGTGATGTACAACAGGTGACGTGTGATGACAAGCGCTCAGTGCTGTTATACTGACAGACTGTGACTACACAGTGTGATGTACAACAGGTGACGTGTGATGACAAGCGCTCAGTGCTGTTATACTGACAGACCGTGACTACACCGTGTGATGTACAACAGGTGACGTGTGATGACAAGCGCTCAGTGCTGTTATACTGATAGACCGTGACTACACCGTGTGATGTACAACAGGTGACGTGTGATGACAAGCGCTCAGTGCTGTTATACTGACAGACCGTGACTACACCGTGTGATGTACAACAGGTGACGTGTGATGACAAGCGCTCAGTGCTGTTATACTGACAGACCGTGACTACACCGTGTGATGTACAACAGGTGACGTGTGATGACAAGCGCTCAGTGCTGTTATACTGACAGACCGTGACTACACCGTGTGATGTACAACAGGTGACGTGTGATGACAAGCGCTCAGTGCTGTTATACTGACAGACCGTGACTACACAGACTGATGTACAACAGGTGACATGTGATGACAAGCGCTCAGTGCTGTTATACTGATAGACCGTGACTACACAGACTGATGTACAACAGGTGACGTGTGATGACAAGCGCTCAGTGCTGTTATACTGACAGACCGTGACTACACAGTGTGATGTACAACAGGTGACGTGTGATGACAAGCGCTCAGTGCTGTTATACTGACAGACCGTGACTACACAGTGTGATGTACAACAGGTGACGTGTGATGACAAGCGCTCAGTGCTGTTATACTGACAGATGACAAGCGCTCAGTGCTGTTATACTGACAGACCGTGACTACACAGTGTGATGTACAACAGCTTACGTGTGATGACAATCGCTCAGTGCTGTTATACTGACAGACCGTGACTACACAGTGTGATGTACAACAGGTGACGTGTGATGACAAGCGCTCAGTGCTGTTATACTGACAGACCGTGACTACACAGTGTGATGTACAACAGGTGACGTGTGATGACAAGCGCTCAGTGCTATACTGACAGACCGTGACTACACAGACTGATGTACAACAGGTGACGTGTGATGATAAGCGCTCAGTGCTGTTATACTGACAGACCGTGACTACACCGTGTGATGTACAACAGCTGACGTGTGATGACAAGCGCTCAGTGCTGTTATACTGACAGACCGTGACTACACAGTGTGATGTACAACAGGTGACGTGTGATGACAAGCGCTCAGTGCTGTTATACTGACAGACCGTGACTACACAGTGTGATGTACAACAGGTGACGTGTGATGATAAGCGCTCAGTGCTGTTATACTGACAGACCGTGACTACACCGTGTGATGTACAACAGCTGACGTGTGATGACAAGCGCTCAGTGCTGTTATACTGACAGACCGTGACTACACAGTGTGATGTACAACAGCTGATGTGTGATGACAAGCGCTCAGTGCTGTTATACTGACAGACCGTGACTACACAGTGTGATGTACAACAGGTGACGTGTGATAACAAGCGCTCAGTGCTGTTATACTGACAGACCGTGACTACACAGTGTGATGTACAACAGGTGACGTGTGATGACAAGCGCTCAGTGCTGTTATACTGACAGACCGTGACTACACAGACTGATGTACAACAGGTGACGTGTGATGATAAGCGCTCAGTGCTGTTATACTGACAGACCGTGACTACACAGGCTGATGTACAACAGGTGACGTGTGATGATAAGCGCTCAGTGCTGTTATACTGACAGACCGTGACTACACAGGCTGATGTACAACAGGTGACGTGTGATGATAAGCGCTCAGTGCTGTTATACTGACAGACCGTGACTACACAGACTGATGTACAACAGGTGACGTGTGATGATAAGCGCTCAGTGCTGTTATACTGACAGACCGTGACTACACAGTGTGATGTACAACAGGTGACGTGTGATGACAAGCGCTCAGTGCTGTTATACTGACAGACCGTGACTACACAGTGTGATGTACAACAGGTGACGTGTGATGACAAGCGCTCAGTGCTGTTATACTGACAGACCGTGACTACACAGTGTGATGTACAACAGGTGATGTGTGATGACAAGCGCTCAGTGCTGTTATACTGACAGACCGTGACGACACAATGTGATGTACAACAGGTGACGTGTGATGACAATCGCTGAGTGCTGTTATACTGACAGACCGTGACTACACAGTGTGATGTACAACAGGTGACGTGTGATGATAAGCGCTCAGTGCTGTTATACTGACAGACCGTGACTACACAGTGTGATGTACAACAGGTGACGTGTGATGACAATCGCTGAGTGCTGTTATACTGACAGACCGTGACTACACAGTGTGATGTACAACAGCTGACGTGTGATGACAAGCGCTCAGTGCTGTTATACTGACAGACCGTGACTACACAGACTGATGTACAACAGGTGACGTGTGATGACAAGCGCTCAGTGCTGTTATACTGACAGACCGTGACTACACAGACTGATGTATAACAGGTGACGTGTGATGACAAGCGCTCAGTGCTGTTATACTGACAGACCGTGACTACACAGACTGATGTACAACAGGTGACGTGTGATGACAAGCGCTCAGTGCTGTTATACTGACAGACCGTGACTACACAGACTGATGTACAACAGGTGACGTGTGATGACAAGCGCTCAGTGCTGTTATACTGACAGACCGTGACTACACAGTGTGATGTACAACAGCTGACGTGTGATGACAAGCGCTCAGTGCTGTTATACTGACAGATGACAAGCGCTCAGTGCTGTTATACTGACAGACCGTGACTACACAGTGTGATGTACAACAGGTGACGTGTGATGACAAGCGCTCAGTGCTGTTATACTGACAGACCGTGACTACACAGTGTGATGTACAACAGGTGATGTGTGATGACAAGCGCTCAGTGCTGTTATACTGACAGACCGTGACGACACAATGTGATGTACAACAGGTGACGTGTGATGACAATCGCTGAGTGCTGTTATACTGACAGACCGTGACTACACAGTGTGATGTACAACAGCTGACGTGTGATGACAAGCGCTCAGTGCTGTTATACTGACAGACCGTGACTACACAGTGTGATGTACAACAGCTGACGTGTGATAACAAGCGCTCAGTGCTGTTATACTGACAGACCGTGACTACACAGACTGATGTACAACAGGTGACATGTGATGACAAGCGCTCAGTGCTGTTATACTGACAGACCGTGACTACACAGTGTGATGTACAACAGCTGACGTGTGATGACAAGCGCTCAGTGCTGTTATACTGACAGACCGTGACTACACAGTGTGATGTACAACAGGTGACGTGTGATGACAATCGCTGAGTGCTGTTATACTGACAGACCGTGACTACACAGTGTGATGTACAACAGCTGACGTGTGATGACAAGCGCTCAGTGCTGTTATACTGACAGACCGTGACGACACAGTGTGATGTACAACAGGTGACGTGTGATGACAATCGCTCAGTGCTGTTATACTGACAGATGACAAGCGCTCAGTACTATACTGACAGACCGTGACTACACAGTGTGATGTACAACAGGTGACGTGTGATGACAAGTGCTCAGTGCTGTTATACTGACAGACCGTGACTACACAGACTGATGTACAACAGGTGACGTGTGATGACAAGCGCTCAGTGCTGTTATACTGACAGACCGTGACTACACAGTGTGATGTACAACAGGTGACGTGTGATGACAAGCGCTCAGTGCTGTTATACTGACAGACCGTGACTACACAGTGTGATGTACAACAGGTGACGTGTGATGACAAGCGCTCAGTGCTGTTATACTGACAGACCGTGACTACACAGTGTGATGTACAACAGGTGACGTGTGATGACAAGCGCTCAGTGCTGTTATACTGACAGACCGTGACTACACAGTGTGATGTACAACAGGTGACGTGTGATGACAAGCGCTCAGTGCTGTTATACTGACAGACCGTGACTACACAGTGTGATGTACAACAGGTGACGTGTGATGACAAGCGCTCAGTGCTGTTATACTGACAGACCGTGACTACACAGTGTGATGTACAACAGGTGACGTGTGATGACAAGCGCTCAGTGCTGTTATACTGACAGACCGTGACTACACAGGCTGATGTACAACAGGTGACGTGTGATGACAAGCGCTCAGTGCTGTTATACTGACAGACCGTGACTACACAGTGTGATGTACAACAGGTGACGTGTGATGACAAGCGCTCAGTGCTGTTATACTGACAGACCGTGACTACACAGTGTGATGTACAACAGGTGACGTGTGATGACAAGCGCTCAGTGCTGTTATACTGACAGACCGTGACTACACAGACTGATGTACAACAGGTGACGTGTGATGACAAGCGCTCAGTGCTGTTATACTGACAGACCGTGACTACACAGTGTGATGTACAACAGGTGACGTGTGATGACAAGCGCTCAGTGCTGTTATACTGACAGACTGTGACTACACAGTGTGATGTACAACAGGTGACGTGTGATGACAAGCGCTCAGTGCTGTTATACTGACAGACCGTGACTACACAGTGTGATGTACAACAGGTGACGTGTGATGACAAGCGCTCAGTGCTGTTATACTGACAGACCGTGACTACACAGTGTGATGTACAACAGGTGACGTGTGATGACAAGCGCTCAGTGCTGTTATACTGACAGACCGTGACTACACAGACTGATGTACAACAGGTGACGTGTGATGACAAGCGCTCAGTGCTGTTATACTGACAGACCGTGACTACACAGGCTGATGTACAACAGGTGACGTGTGATGACAAGCGCTCAGTGCTGTTATACTGACAGACCGTGACTACACAGACTGATGTACAACAGGTGACGTGTGATGACAAGCGCTCAGTGCTGTTATACTGACAGACCGTGACTACACAGTGTGATGTACAACAGGTGACGTGTGATGACAAGCGCTCAGTGCTGTTATACTGACAGACCGTGACTACACAGACTGATGTACAACTGGCGACGTGTGATGACAAGCGCTCAGTGCTGTTATACTGACAGACCGTGACTACACAGTGTGATGTACAACAGGTGACGTGTGATGACAAGCGCTCAGTGCTGTTATACTGACAGACCGTGACTACACAGACTGATGTACAACAGGTGACGTGTGATGACAAGCGCTCAGTGCTGTTATACTGACAGACCGTGACTACACAGTGTGATGTACAACAGGTGACGTGTGATGACAAGCGCTCAGTGCTGTTATACTGACAGACCGTGACTACACAGTGTGATGTACAACAGGTGACGTGTGATGACAAGCGCTCAGTGCTGTTATACTGACAGACCGTGACTACACAGTGTGATGTACAACAGGTGACGTGTGATGACAAGCGCTCAGTGCTGTTATACTGACAGACCGTGACTACACAGGCTGATGTACAACAGGTGACGTGTGATGACAAGCGCTCAGTGCTGTTATACTGACAGACCGTGACTACACAGACTGATGTACAACAGGTGACGTGTGATGACAAGCGCTCAGTGCTGTTATACTGACAGACCGTGACTACACAGACTGATGTACAACAGGTGACGTGTGATGACAAGCGCTCAGTGCTGTTATACTGACAGACCGTGACTACACAGTGTGATGTACAACAGGTGACGTGTGATGACAAGCGCTCAGTGCTGTTATACTGACAGACTGTGACTACACAGTGTGATGTACAACAGCTGACGTGTGATGACAAGCGCTCAGTGCTGTTATACTGACAGACCGTGACTACACAGTGTGATGTACAACAGGTGACGTGTGATGACAAGCGCTCAGTGCTGTTATACTGACAGACCGTGACTACACAGTGTGATGTACAACAGGTAACGTGTGATGACAAGCGCTCAGTGCTGTTATACTGACAGACCGTGACTACACAGTGTGATGTACAACAGCTGACGTGTGATGACAAGCGCTCAGTGCTGTTATACTGACAGACCGTGACTACACAGTGTGATGTACAACAGGTGACGTGTGATGACAAGCGCTCAGTGCTGTTATACTGACAGACCGTGACTACACAGTGTGATGTACAACAGGTGACGTGTGATGACAAGCGCTCAGTGCTGTTATACTGACAGACCGTGACTACACAGACTGATGTACAACAGGTGACGTGTGATGACAAGCGCTCAGTGCTGTTATACTGACAGACCGTGACTACACAGTGTGATGTACAACAGGTGACGTGTGATGACAAGCGCTCAGTGCTGTTATACTGACAGACCGTGACTACACAGTGTGATGTACAACAGGTGACGTGTGATGACAAGCGCTCAGTGCTGTTATACTGACAGACCGTGACTACACAGACTGATGTACAACAGGTGACGTGTGATGACAAGCGCTCAGTGCTGTTATACTGACAGACCGTGACTACACAGTGTGATGTACAACAGGTGACATGTGATGACAAGCGCTCAGTGCTGTTATACTGACAGACCGTGACTACACCGTGTGATGTACAACAGGTGACGTGTGATGACAAGCGCTCAGTGCTGTTATACTGACAGACCGTGACTACACAGTGTGATGTACAACAGGTGACGTGTGATGATAAGCGCTCAGTGCTGTTATACTGACAGACCGTGACTACACAGTGTGATGTACAACAGGTGACGTGTGATGACAAGCGCTCAGTGCTGTTATACTGACAGACCGTGACTACACAGTGTGATGTACAACAGGTGACGTGTGATGACAAGCGCTCAGTGCTGTTATACTGACAGACCGTGACTACACAGTGTGATGTACAACAGGTGACGTGTGATGACAAGCGCTCAGTGCTGTTATACTGACAGACCGTGACTACACAGTGTGATGTACAACAGGTGACGTGTGATGACAAGCGCTCAGTGCTGTTATACTGACAGACCGTGACTACACAGTGTGATGTACAACAGGTGACGTGTGATGATAAGCGCTCAGTGCTGTTATACTGACAGACCGTGACTACACAAGCTGATGCACAACAGGTGACATGTGATGACAAGCGCTCAGTGCTGTTATACTGACAGACCGTGACTACACAGTGTGATGTACAACAGGTGACGTGTGATGACAAGCGCTCAGTGCTGTTATACTGACAGACCGTGACTACACCGTGTGATGTACAACAGGTGACGTGTGATGACAAGCGCTCAGTGCTGTTATACTGACAGACCATGACTACACAGACTGATGTACAACAGGTGACGTGTGATGACAAGCGCTCAGTACCGTTATACTGACAGACCGTGACTACACAGACTGATGTAAAACAGGTGACGTGTGATGACAAGCGCTCAGTGCTGTTATACTGACAGACCGTGACTACACAGTGTGATGTACAACAGGTGACGTGTGATGACAAGCGCTCAGTGCTGTTATACTGACAGACCGTGACTACACAGTGTGATGTACAACAGCTGACGTGTGATGACAAGCGCTCAGTGCTGTTATACTGACAGATGACAAGCGCTCAGTGCTGTTATACTGACAGACCGTGACTACAC
Source organism: Bombina bombina (assembly GCF_027579735.1). NCBI lineage: Eukaryota > Metazoa > Chordata > Amphibia > Anura > Bombinatoridae > Bombina > Bombina bombina. The sequence goes on from NC_069501.1 coordinate 6,087,520, forward strand.
AGTGTGATGTACAACAGGTGACGTGTGATGACAAGCGCTCAGTGCTGTTATACTGACAGATGACAAGCGCTCAGTGCTGTTATACTGACAGACCGTGACTACACAGACTGATGTACAACAGGTGACGTGTGATGACAAGCGCTCAGTGCTGTTATACCTACATACCGTGACTACACAGTGTGATGTACAACAGCTTACGTGTGATGACAAGCACTCAGTGCTGTTATACTGACAGACCGTGACTACACAGTGTGATGTACAACAGGTGACGTGTGATGACAAGCGCTCAGTGCCGTTATACTGACAGACCGTGACTACACAGTGTGATGTACAACAGCTGACGTGTGATGACAAGCGTTCAGTGCTGTTATACTGACAGACCGTGACTACACAGTGTGATGTACAACAGCTGACGTGTGATGACAAGCGCTCAGTGCTGTTATACTGACAGACCGTGACTACACAGACTGATGTACAACAGGTGACATGTGATGACAAGCGCTCAGTGCTGTTATACTGACAGACTGTGACTACACAGTGTGATGTACAACAGGTGACGTGTGATGATAAGCGCTCAGTGCTGTTATACTGACAGACCGTGACTACACAGTGTGATGTACAACAGCTGACGTGTGATGACAAGCGCTCAGTGCTGTTATACTGACAGACCGTGACTACACAGTGTGATGTTCAACAGCTGATGTGTGATGACAAGCGCTCAGTGCTGTTATACTGACAGACCGTGACGACACAGTGTGATGTACAACAGGTGACGTGTGATGACAAGCGCTCAGTGCTGTTATACTGACAGACCGTGACGACACAGTGTGATGTACAACAGGTGACGTGTGATGACAATCGCTGAGTGCTGTTATACTGACAGACCGTGACTACACAGTGTGATGTACAACAGCTGACGTGTGATAACAAGCGCTCAGTGCTGTTATACTGACAGACCGTGACGACACAGTGTGATGTACAACAGGTGACGTGTGATGACAATCGCTGAGTGCTGTTATACTGACAGACCGTGACTACACAGTGTGATGTACAACAGGTGACGTGTGATGACAAGCGCTCAGTGCTGTTATACTGACAGACCGTGACTACACAGGCTGATGTACAACAGGTGACGTGTGATGACAAGCGCTCAGTGCTGTTATACTGACAGACCGTGACTACACAGGCTGATGCACAACAGGTGACGTGTGATGACAAGCGCTCAGTGCTGTTATACTGACAGACCGTGACTACACAGTGTGATGTACAACAGGTGACGTGGGATGACAAGCGCTCAGTGCTGTTATACTGACAGACCGTGACTACACAGTGTGATGTACAACAGGTGACGTGTGATGACAAGTGCTCAGTGCTGTTATACTGACAGACCGTGACTACACAGTGTGATGTACAACAGGTGACGTGTGATGACAAGCGCTCAGTGCTGTTATACTGACAGACCGTGACTACACAGGCTGATGTACAACAGGTGACGTGTGATGACTAGCGCTCAGTGCTGTTATACTGACAGACCGTGACTACACAGTGTGATGTACAACAGGTGACATGTGATGACAAGCGCTCAGTGCTGTTATACTGACAGACCGTGACTACACAGTGTGATGTACAACAGGTGACGTGTGATGATAAGCGCTCAGTGCTGTTATACTGACAGACCGTGACTACACAGACTGATGTACAACAGGTGACGTGTGATGACAAGCGCTCAGTGCTGTTATACTGACAGACCGTGACTACACAGACTGATGTACAACAGGTGACGTGTGATGACTAGCGCTCAGTGCTGTTATACTGACAGACCGTGACTACACAGTGTGATGTACAACAGCTGACGTGTGATGACAAGCGCTCAGTGCTGTTATACTGACAGACCGTGACTACACAGTGTGATGTACAACAGGTGACGTGTGATGACAAGCGCTCAGTGCTGTTATACTGACAGACCGTGACTACACAGACTGATGTACAACAGGTGACGTGTGATGACAAGCGCTCAGTGCTGTTATAGTGACAGACCGTGACTACACAGACTGATGTACAACAGGTGACGTGTGATGACAAGCGCTCAGTGCTGTTATACTGACAGACCGTGACTACACAGGCTGATGCACAACAGGTGACGTGTGATGACAAGCGCTCAGTGCTGTTATACCTACAGACCGTGATTACACAGTGTGATGTACAACAGCTTACGTGTGATGACAAGCACTCAGTGCTGTTATACTGACAGACCGTGACTACACAGTGTGATGTACAACAGGAGACGTGTGATGACAAGCGCTCAGTGCTGTTATACTGACAGACCGTGACTACACAGTGTGATGTACAACAGGTGACGTGTGATGACAAGCGCTCAGTGCTGTTATACTGACAGACCGTGACTACACAGTGTGATGTACAACAGGTGACGTGTGATGACAAGCGCTCAGTGCTGTTATACTGACAGACCGTGACTACACAGACTGATGTACAACAGGTGACGTGTGATGACAAGCGCTCAGTGCTGTTATACTGACAGACCGTGACTACACAGTGTGATGTACAACAGCTTACGTGTGATGACAAGCGCTCAGTGCTGTTATACTGACAGACCGTGACTACACAGTGTGATGTACAACAGGAGACGTGTGATGACAAGCGCTCAGTGCTGTTATACTGACAGACCTGTGACTACACAGTGTGATGTACAACAGGTGACGTGTGATGACAAGCGCTCAGTGCTGTTATACTGACAGACCGTGACTACACAGTGTGATGTACAACAGGTGACGTGTGATGACAAGCGCTCAGTGCTGTTATACTGACAGACCGTGACTACACAGTGTGATGTACAACAGCTGACGTGTGATGACAAGCGCTCAGTGTTGTTATACTGACAGACCGTGACTACACAGACTGATGTACAACAGGTGACATGTGATGACTAGCGCTCAGTTCTGTTATACTGACAGACCGTGACTACACAGACTGATGTACAACAGGTGACGTGTGATGACAAGCGCTCAGTGCTGTTATACTGACAGACCGTGACTACACAGGCTGATGTACAACAGGTGACGTGTGATGACTAGCGCTCAGTGCTGTTATACTGACAGACCATGACTACACAGACTGATGTACAACAGGTGACGTGTGATGACAAGCGCTCAGTACCGTTATACTGACAGACCGTGACTACACAGACTGATGTAAAACAGCTGACGTGTGATGACAAGCGCTCAGTGCTGTTATACTGACAGACCGTGACTACACAGTGTGATGTACAACAGGTGACGTGTGATGACAAGCGCTCAGTGCCGTTATACTGACAGACCGTGACTACACAGTGTGATGTACAACAGCTGACGTGTGATGACAAGCGCTCAGTGCTGTTATACTGACAGATGACAAGCGCTCAGTGCTGTTATACTGACAGACCGTGACTACACAGTGTGATGTACAACAGGTGACGTGTGATGACAAGCGCTCAGTGCTGTTATACTGACAGATGACAAGCGCTCAGTGCTGTTATACTGACAGACCGTGACTACACAGACTGATGTACAACAGGTGACGTGTGATGACAAGCGCTCAGTGCTGTTATACCTACAGACCGTGACTACACAGTGTGATGTACAACAGCTTACGTGTGATGACAAGCACTCAGTGCTGTTATACTGACAGACCGTGACTACACAGTGTGATGTACAACAGGTGACGTGTGATGACAAGCGCTCAGTGCCGTTATACTGACAGACCGTGACTACACAGTGTGATGTACAACAGCTGACGTGTGATGACAAGCGATCAGTGCTGTTATACTGACAGACCGTGACTACACAGACTGATGTACAACAGGTGACATGTGATGACAAGCGCTCAGTGCTGTTATACTGACAGACTGTGACTACACAGTGTGATGTACAACAGGTGACGTGTGATGATAAGCGCTCAGTGCTGTTATACTGACAGACCGTGACTACACAGTGTGATGTACAACAGCTGACGTGTGATGACAAGCGCTCAGTGCTGTTATACTGACAGACCGTGACTACACAGTGTGATGTACAACAGGTGACGTGTGATGACAAGCGCTCAGTGCTGTTATACTGACAGACCGTGACTACACAGTGTGATGTACAACAGCTGACGTGTGATGACAATCGCTGAGTGCTGTTATACTGACAGACCGTGACTACACAGTGTGATGTACAACAGGTGACGTGTGATGACAAGCGCTCAGTGCTGTTATACTGACAGACCGTGACTACACAGTGTGATGTACAACAGCTGACGTGTGATAACAAGCGCTCAGTGCTGTTATACTGACAGACCGTGACGACACAGTGTGATGTACAACAGGTGACGTGTGATGACAAGCGCTCAGTGCTGTTATACTGACAGACCGTGACTACACAGGCTGATGTACAACAGGTGACGTGTGATGACAAGCGCTCAGTGCTGTTATACTGACAGACCGTGACTACACAGTGTGATGTACAACAGGAGACGTGTGATGACAAGCGCTCAGTGCTGTTATACTGACAGACTGTGACTACACAGTGTGATGTACAACAGGTGACGTGTGATGACAAGTGCTCAGTGCTGTTATACTGACAGACTGTGACTACACAGTGTGATGTACAACAGGTGACGTGTGATGACAAGCGCTCAGTGCTGTTATACTGACAGACCGTGACTACACAGGCTGATGTACAACAGGTGACGTGTGATGACTAGCGCTCAGTGCTGTTATACTGACAGACCGTGACTACACAGTGTGATGTACAACAGGTGACATGTGATGACAAGCGCTCAGTGCTGTTATACTGACAGACCGTGACTACACCGTGTGATGTACAACAGGTGACGTGTGATGATAAGCGCTCAGTGCTGTTATACTGACTGTTACGGTACCAACTGTGTACCAAGGGTTAACCCCAGATGAACAATGTCCTGCATAGACAATCAGCAATTCACAACCCAGCCAGTTTCAGGTTTAAAACAGAATGACAACTTTATTTGAAGGCAGCACACAGATTTATACAGGTTTTTGACCCCCCCCTCAGATGGGGGTTGAAAGAATGTTGTACATTAGATAAAAGGGAGAAGCGCCCTTGACATGATACAATAGAATTATATTACTTAAATACTTTACTTAGGCAGATAACAACTTAAACACATTTGGCTTGTCTTATCACCTAGCGTCTGTTCTCTGAGGGTGATTAAACAATGGCCTGTTTATTACTTAAATGTAATTATAGCACACAATAGCTGAGGCCAGAAAACCTGTCTTTAGAAATTAGATTCTTAAAGCTAAACACAGTTAACTCTTTCAGTCCTGACAGAAGGGTCTGTCACATAGCTCCCCCCTTGTGGAACACTCCGGCAGACCCGGCTTGACCCTTTTGCGGGTCAACCTGGGGATGACCGGACTAGGAGGTGGTAGGCATGTCAGTTTGCTGGGACAATCCATCTGTATTCCCGTTATGAGAGAGAATCCCTGTCTGTATAAATAAGGGTTCAACCTCTTCAGTGCCCCGACTAGGGCTAAACAGTCCTTCAAAATATCATCGGCTTCTTTACGTGGTTTTTGTACCTGCTCTTTATAGGTATCCACAATCCCTTCATACTGACATAGGGTGCCCTTGAGTTGCTGCACCTCCCTATGAGCCAGCGTCAGCTTCTCCTCCAGTGTCACTAAGTTTGTCCTTAATGTTTCATGTTCCACTCTCAAGCTGGTGTTTTCTGCAGTCTGTCGGTGCAGCCTGTCTAGCAGAGATTCCTGTTCTAAACGTGCTTTTTCCTCTGCACTCCTCTTCTCTCCTGCTAGCACTGTTACATGATTATTTAACGTGACCATTTTATCCTCTACGTGACTCTTCTCCTTCATCAGCGCATTGTAACGTGACTCCCACATATCAATAGCGGATAGAGATTTACTGAGCTCAGCGTCCTGGGGCTTAGCAGCAGGGGGGTCAGTCTCTGCTGCACGGATCTGAGCACGGGTAGTCACAGGGTTAACATCAGCGGGACCCATGGGAGCATAGGCAGAAACAAGGGGGACCAAGGTATTTCCAAGGAGAACATCAGCGGGTAAATCCTTCATGACCCCCACATTCACAGGTCTAGCGCCCCCTCCCCAATCCAAATGCACCCTGGCAACAGGTAGGCGGAACACAGTGCCCCCTGCTACCCTCACAGCCACAGTGTCTCCTGTGTGCTGTTTCTCAGACACCAAGTTCTTTCGAAGCAAGGTCATGGTAGCACCAGTATCCCGTAGACCACTGACCTCCTTCCCATTCACTTTAACGAGTTGCCGGTTATTCCGGTGGGCAGCTTGCACAAGGTCTGCCTCATGTAGGATGCCCCAGCATTCTTGCGCCTCTACGTAGCGGGCCGCAGGCTGAGGGTTACGTGGGATTCCGCCGGCGGGTCTTCTCCAGGACTGTGCTTGGTTCGCTGCATTTAGGGGACACTCTGGTCTTTTGTGCCCTAGTTGCTTACATCCAAAGCACCGAATCGGTTGTGAGTAGCCCCGCGAATTGAACCAGGCTCTCTGAGGGTAGTTCGTGGCCCGAGACCGTGTGGTATAGCGGTGCGCTGGGGGTTGGTAACTGGCAGGTGCTGGGGTGACTGGGGGTCTGTACTCCACTCTGGCAGGGGGCTTAGTGGTAGCAGTGTCCAGTTTGCGGGCATCCGTATACTCATCTGCCAAGCGAGCCGCTTCATGCAGGGTGGAGGGTTTACGGTCCCGAACCCACTCTCTAACTCCTGCTGATAACTTGTCAAAGCAATGTTCCAACAGGAATAGCTGCAGCACCTCTTCCCCAGACACGGCTTGGCACCCCGCCATCCAGTGCGATGCTGTGCGGTGCACCTTATATGCCCACTCAACGTAGGAATCACCAGCCAATTTAACAGTGTCTCTGAACCGCCTCCGGTATGCCTCCGGTGTAACCGCATACCTGGAGAGCAGAGCCTCTTTTACAGTATTATAATCCCCGACTTCCTCATCTGGAATGGCCCGAAAAGCCTCACTGGCCCGGCCGGATAATTTTCCGGATAATATCATGACCCAGTCCTCTGCGGGTACCTGGTGTAGTGCACATTGCCTCTCAAAATCCGCAAGGTACCCATCAATCTCTCCTTCTGTTTCCAGGAAGTTTTTAAAAGCTGCAAAATTTACTTTTCTCTTTTCCACTGGGGTTCCTGTGACTTGGGCTGCTGCAGCGCCGCTTTGGCGAAGTAGGTTGGCCTCCACAGCTGCTATGACCCGGTCGATAATTTCCGCAGATGGGTTGGGGCCATAATATGCCAGTCTTATTTTAACTGCCCGATCAAAGCTTGCTTCTTCAGGGGTTCTGTCTGATATGCTGGGCCCATTGGTTCCTTCTGTCCCTGGTACTCTTTCCATCTTAGTCAGTATTGTAATAATCCCCCTCTTCCTGAGGTTACTGGCTTGTGTAGTTGCTCTTCTGGGCGATAAGGTTCATTCCGTCGCTTGCCACCAATGTTACGGTACCAACTGTGTACCAAGGGTTAACCCCAGATGAACAATGTCCTGCATAGACAATCAGCAATTCACAACGCAGCCAGTTTCAGGTTTAAAACAGAATGACAACTTTATTTGAAGGCAGCACACAGATTTATACAGGTTTTTGACCCCCCCCTCAGATGGGGGTTGAAAGAATGTTGTACATTAGATAAAAGGGAGAAGCGCCCTTGACATGATACAATAGAATTATATTACTTAAATACTTTACTTAGGCAGATAACAACTTAAACACATTTGGCTTGTCTTATCACCTAGCGTCTGTTCTCTGAGGGTGATTAAACAATGGCCTGTTTATTACTTAAATGTAATTATAGCACACAATAGCTGAGGCCAGAAAACCTGTCTTTAGAAATTAGATTCTTAAAGCTAAACACAGTTAACTCTTTCAGTCCTGACAGAAGGGTCTGTCACACTGACAGACCGTGACTACACAGACTGATGTACAACAGGTGACGTGTGATGACAAGCGCTCAGTGCTGTTATACTGACAGACCGTGACTACACAGACTGATGTACAACAGGTGACGTGTGATGACAAGCGCTCAGTGCTGTTATACTGACAGACCGTGACTACACAGTGTGATGTACAACAGGTGACGTGTGATGACAAGCGCTCAGTGCTGTTATACTGACAGACCGTGACTACACAGTGTGATGTACAACAGCTGACGTGTGATGACAAGCGCTCAGTGCTGTTATACTGACAGACCGTGACTACACAGTGTGATGTACAACAGGTGACATGTGATGACAAGCGCTCAGTGCTGTTATACTGACAGACCGTGACTACACAGTGTGATGTACAACAGGTGACGTGTGATGACAAGCGCTCAGTGCTGTTATACTGACAGACCGTGACTACACAGACTGATGTACAACAGGTGACGTGTGATGACAAGCGCTCAGTGCTGTTATAGTGACAGACCGTGACTACACAGACTGATGTACAACAGGTGACGTGTGATGACAAGCGCTCAGTGCTGTTATACTGACAGACCGTGACTACACAGGCTGATGCACAACAGGTGACATGTGATGACAAGCGCTCAGTGCTGTTATACTGACAGACCGTGACTACACAGTGTGATGTACAACAGGAGACGTGTGATGACAAGCGCTCAGTGCTGTTATACTGACAGACTGTGACTACACAGTGTGATGTACAACAGGTGACGTGTGATGACAAGCGCTCAGTGCTGTTATACTGACAGACCGTGACTACACAGTGTGATGTACAACAGGTGACGTGTGATGACAAGCGCTCAGTGCTGTTATACTGACAGACCGTGACTACACAGTGTGATGTACAACAGCTGACGTGTGATGACAAGCGCTCAGTGCTGTTATACTGACAGACCGTGACTACACAGTGTGATGTACAACAGCTGACGTGTGATGACAAGCGCTCAGTGTTGTTATACTGACAGACCGTGACTACACAGACTGATGTACAACAGGTGACATGTGATGACAAGCGCTCAGTGCTGTTATACTAACAGACCGTGACTACACAGTGTGATGTACAACAGGTGACATGTGATGACAAGTGCTCAGTGCTGTTATACTGACAGACCGTGACTACACCGTGTGATGTACAACAGCTGACGTGTGATGACAATCGCTGAGTGCTGTTATACTGACAGACCGTGACTACACAGTGTGATGTACAACAGGTGACGTGTGATGACAAGTGCTCAGTGCTGTTATACTGACAGACCGTGACTACACAGACTGATGTACAACAGGTGACGTGTGATGATAAGCGCTCAGTGCTGTTATACTGACAGACCGTGACTACACAGACTGATGTACAACAGGTGACGTGTGATGACAAGCGCTCAGTGCTGTTATACTGACAGACCGTGACTACACAGTGTGATGTACAACAGGTGACGTGTGATGACAAGCGCTCAGTGCTGTTATACTGACAGACCGTGACTACACAGGCTGATGTACAACAGGTGACGTGTGATGACTAGCGCTCAGTGCTGTTATACTGACAGACCGTGACTACACAGACTGATGTACAACAGGTGACGTGTGATGACAAGCGCTCAGTGCTGTTATACTGACAGACCGTGACTACACAGACTGATGTACAACAGGTGACGTGTGATGACAAGCGCTCAGTGCTGTTATACTGACAGACCGTGACTACACAGGCTGATGCACAACAGGTGACATGTGATGACAAGCGCTCAGTGCTGTTATACTGACAGACCGTGACTACACAGTGTGATGTACAACAGGAGACGTGTGATGACAAGCGCTCAGTGCTGTTATACTGACAGACTGTGACTACACAGTGTGATGTACAACAGGTGACGTGTGATGACAAGCGCTCAGTGCTGTTATACTGACAGACCGTGACTACACAGTGTGATGTACAACAGGTGACGTGTGATGACAAGCGCTCAGTGCTGTTATACTGACAGACCGTGACTACACAGTGTGATGTACAACAGCTGACGTGTGATGACAAGCGCTCAGTGCTGTTATACTGACAGACCGTGACTACACAGTGTGATGTACAACAGCTGACGTGTGATGACAAGCGCTCAGTGCTGTTATACTGACAGACCGTGACTACACAGTGTGATGTACAACAGGTGACATGTGATGACAAGCGCTCAGTGCTGTTATACTGACAGACTGTGACTACACAGTGTGATGTACAACAGCTGACGTGTGATGACAAGCGCTCAGTGTTGTTATACTGACAGACCGTGACTACACAGACTGATGTACAACAGGTGACGTGTGATGATAAGCGCTCAGTGCTGTTATACTGACAGACCGTGACTACACAGTGTGATGTACAACAGGTGACGTGTGATGATAAGCGCTCAGTGCTGTTATACTGACAGACCGTGACTACACAGTGTGATGTACAACAGGTGACGTGTGATGATAAGCGCTCAGTGCTGTTATACTGACAGACCGTGACTACACCGTGTGATGTACAACAGGTGACGTGTGATGACAAGCGCTCAGTGCTGTTATACTGACAGACCGTGACTACACCGTGTGATGTACAACAGGTGACGTGTGATGACAAGCGCTCAGTGCTGTTATACTGACAGACCGTGACTACACAGGCTGATGCACAACAGGTGACATGTGATGACAAGCGCTCAGTGCTGTTATACTGACAGACCGTGACTACACAGTGTGATGTACAACAGGTGACGTGTGATGACAAGCGCTCAGTACCGTTATACTGACAGACCGTGACTACACAGACTGATGTAAAACAGCTGACGTGTGATGACAAGCGCTCAGTGCTGTTATACTGACAGACCGTGACTACACAGTGTGATGTACAACAGGTGACGTGTGATGACAAGCGCTCAGTGCCGTTATACTGACAGACCGTGACTACACAGTGTGATGTACAACAGCTGACGTGTGATGACAAGCGCTCAGTGCTGTTATACTGACAGACCGTGACTACACAGACTGATGTACAACAGGTGACGTGTGATGACAAGGGCTCAGTGCTGTTATACTGACAGACCGTGACTACACAGTGTGATGTACAACAGGTGACGTGTGATGACAAGCGCTCAGTGCTGTTATACTGACAGATGACAAGCGCTCAGTGCTGTTATTATGACAGACCGTGACTACACAGTGTGATGTACAACAGGTGACGTGTGATGACAAGCGCTCAGTGCTGTTATACTGACAGATGACAAGCGCTCAGTGCTGTTATACTGACAGACCGTGACTACACAGACTGATGTACAACAGGTGACGTGTGATGACAAGCGCTCAGTGCTGTTATACCTACAGACCGTGACTACACAGTGTGATGTACAACAGCTTACGTGTGATGACAAGCACTCAGTGCTGTTATACTGACAGACCGTGACTACACAGTGTGATGTACAACAGGTGACGTGTGATGACAAGCGCTCAGTGCTGTTATACTGACAGACCGTGACTACACAGACTGATGTACAACAGCTGACGTGTGATGACAAGCGCTCAGTGCTGTTATACTGACAGACCGTGACTACACAGTGTGATGTACAACAGGTGACGTGTGATGACAAGCGCTCAGTGCTGTTATAGTGACAGACCGTGACTACACAGGCTGATGCACAACAGGTGACATGTGATGACAAGCGCTCAGTGCTGTTATACTGACAGACCGTGACTACACAGGCTGATGCACAACAGGTGACATGTGATGACAAGCGCTCAGTGTTGTTATACTGACAGACCGTGACTACACAGGCTGATGTACAACAGGTGACGTGTGATGACTAGCGCTCAGTGCTGTTATACTGACAGACCGTGACTACACAGACTGATGTACAACAGGTGACGTGTGATGACAAGCGCTCAGTGCTGTTATACTGACAGACCGTGACTACACAGACTGATGTACAACAGGAGACGTGTGATGACAAGCGCTCAGTGCTGTTATACTGACAGACCGTGACTACACAGTGTGATGTACAACAGCTGACGTGTGATGACAGGCGCTCAGTGCTGTTATACTGACAGACCGTGACTACACCGTGTGATGTACAACAGCTGACGTGTGATGACAATCGCTGAGTGCTGTTATACTGACAGACCGTGACTACACAGTGTGATGTACAACAGGTGACGTGTGATGACAAGTGCTCAGTGCTGTTATACTGACAGACCGTGACTACACAGACTGATGTACAACAGGTGACGTGTGATGACAAGTGCTCAGTGCTGTTATACTGACAGACCGTGACTACACAGACTGATGTACAACAGGTGACGTGTGATGACAAGCGCTCAGTGCTGTTATACTGACAGACCGTGACTACACAGGCTGATGTACAACAGGTGACGTGTGATGACTAGCGCTCAGTGCTGTTATACTGACAGACCGTGACTACACAGACTGATGTACAACAGGTGACGTGTGATGACAAGCGCTCAGTGCTGTTATACTGACAGACCGTGACTACACAGACTGATGTACAACAGGTGACGTGTGATGACAAGCGCTCAGTGCTGTTATACTGACAGACCGTGACTACACAGGCTGATGCACAACAGGTGACATGTGATGACAAGCGCTCAGTGCTGTTATACTGACAGACCGTGACTACACAGTGTGATGTACAACAGGAGACGTGTGATGACAAGCGCTCAGTGCTGTTATACTGACAGACTGTGACTACACAGTGTGATGTACAACAGGTGACGTGTGATGACAAGAGCTCAGTGCTGTTATACTGACAGACCGTGACTACACAGTGTGATGTACAACAGGTGACGTGTGATGACAAGCGCTCAGTGCTGTTATACTGACAGACCGTGACTACACAGTGTGATGTACAACAGCTGACGTGTGATGACAAGCGCTCAGTGCTGTTATACTGACAGACCGTGACTACACAGTGTGATGTACAACAGCTGACGTGTGATGACAAGCGCTCAGTGCTGTTATACTGACAGACCGTGACTACACAGTGTGATGTACAACAGGTGACATGTGATGACAAGCGCTCAGTGCTGTTATACTGACAGACTGTGACTACACAGTGTGATGTACAACAGCTGACGTGTGATGACAAGCGCTCAGTGTTGTTATACTGACAGACCGTGACTACACAGACTGATGTACAACAGGTGACGTGTGATGATAAGCGCTCAGTGCTGTTATACTGACAGACCGTGACTACACAGTGTGATGTACAACAGGTGACGTGTGATGATAAGCGCTCAGTGCTGTTATACTGACAGACCGTGACTACACAGTGTGATGTACAACAGGTGACGTGTGATGATAAGCGCTCAGTGCTGTTATACTGACAGACCGTGACTACACCGTGTGATGTACAACAGGTGACGTGTGATGACAAGCGCTCAGTGCTGTTATACTGACAGACCGTGACTACACCGTGTGATGTACAACAGGTGACGTGTGATGACAAGCGCTCAGTGCTGTTATACTGACAGACCGTGACTACACAGGCTGATGCACAACAGGTGACATGTGATGACAAGCGCTCAGTGCTGTTATACTGACAGACCGTGACTACACAGTGTGATGTACAACAGGTGACGTGTGATGACAAGCGCTCAGTACCGTTTGTTACGGTACCAACAGGATACCAAGGTTAATACCAGATGAACAATGTCCTGCATAGGGAATCAGCAATTCACAACCAAGCCAGTTTTCAGGTTTAAAACAGAATGACATTTATTAAAGGCTAGATGCCTAGTATTTATACAGGTTTGACACCCCCCCAGATGGGGGTTGAAAGACTGTTGTACATTACATGGAGGGAACAAGCCCTTTGACATGATACAATAGAATTATATTACTTAAACACTTCAACCACAAGACACTCTTGGCCCTTCTTATCACTTAGGCGTTTTCTCTCTGGAGGTGATCAAACAATAGAATGCTTAGCACTAATTAGATTATAGCTGGAGCCAGCAACTCTGTCTTTAGAAATTAGTTTCTTAGCTAAACACAATTAACTCCTTCAGTCCTGACAGAAGGGTCTGTCACATATCTCCCCCGTTGTGGAACACTCCGGCAGACCCGGCTTGACCCTTTGGCGGGTCAACCTGGGGATGACCGGACTAGGAGGTGGTAGGCATGTCAGTTTGCCAGGACAATCCATCTGTATTCCCGTTATGAGAGAGAATTCCTGTCCATACAAAGAAGGGTTCAACTTCCTCAGTGCCCAGACTAGGGCTAAACAGTCCTTCAAAATCCCATCAGCTTCTTTACGAGTTTTCTGTACCTGCTCTTTATAGGTATCCACAATCCCTTCATACTGACATAGGGTGCCCTTGAGTTGCTGCACCTCACTATGAGCCAGCGTCAGCTTCTCCTCAAGTGTCGCTAAGTTTGTCTTTAAGGTTTCATGTCCCACTCTCAAGCTGGTGTTTTCTGCAGTCTGTCGGTGCAGCTTGTCTAGCAGAGATTCACGTTCTAAACGTGCTTTTTCCTCTGCGCTCCTCTTCTCCTTCATCAGCGCATTGTAACGGGACCTCCACATATCAATAGCGGATAGAGATTTACTGAGCTCAGCGTCCTGGGGCTTAGCAGCAGGTGGGTCAGTCTCTGCTGCACGGATCTGGGCACGGGTAGTCACAGAGTTAACATCAGCGGGACCCATAGGAGCGTAGGCAGAAACAAGGGGGGCCAAGTCATTTCCAAGAAGAACATCAGCAGGTAAGTCCTTCTTGACCCCCACATTCACAGGTCTAGCGCCCACTCCCCAATCCAAATGTACCCTGGCAACAGGTAGGCTGAACACATCGCCCCTTGCTACCCTCACAGCCACAGTGTCTCCAGTGTACTGTTTCTCAGACACCAAGTTCTTTTGAAGCAAGGTCATGGTAGCACCAGTATCCCGTAGACCACTGACCTTCTTCCCATTCACTTTAACCAGTTGCCGGTTATTCCGGTGGGCAGCTTGCACAAGGTCTGCCTCATGTAGGATGCTCCAGCATTCTTGCGCCTCTACGTAGCGGGCCGCAGGCTGAGGATTACGTGGGATTCCGCCGGCAGGTCTTCTCCAGGACTGCGCTTGGTTCGCTGCGTTTAGGGGACACTCTGGTCTTTTGTGCCCTAGTTGCTTACATCCAAAGCATCGAATCGGTTGTGAGTAGCCCCGCAAATTGAACAGGGCTCTCTTAGGGTAGTTCGTGGCCGGAGGCCGTGTGGTATAGCGGTGCGCCGGGGTTTGGTAACTGGCAGCTGCTGGGGTGACTGGGGGTCTGTACTCCACTCTAGCAGGGGGCTTAGTGGTAGCAGTGTCCAGTTTGCGGGCATCCGTATACTCATCTGCCAAGCGAGCCGCTTCCTGCAGGGTGGAGGGTTTACGGTCCCGAACCCACTCTCGAACTCCTGCGGGTAACTTGTCGAAGCAATGTTCCAACAGGAATAGCTGCAGCACCTCTTCCCCAGATATGGCTTGGCACCCCGCTATCCAGTGAGCTGCTGTGCGGTGCACCTTACATGCCCACTCAAGGTAGGAATCTCCAGCTAATTTAACAGTGTCTCTGAACCGCCTCCGGTATGCCTCCGGTGTAACCGCATACCTGGAGAGCAGAGCCTCTTTTACCGTATTATAATCCCTGACTTCCTCATCTGGAATGGCCCGAAAAGCCTCTCTGGCCTGGCCGGATAATTTTCCAGATAATATCGTGACCCAGTCCTCTGCGGGTACCTTGTGTAGTGCACATTGCCTCTCAAAATCCGCAAGGTACCCATCAATCTCTCCTTCTGTTTCCAGGAAGTTTTTAAAAGCTGCAAAATTTACTTTTCTCTTTTCCATCTTAGTCAGTATTGTAATAATCCCCCTCTTCCTGAGGTTACTGGCTTGTGTAGTTGCTCTTCTGGGCGATAAGGTTCATTCCGTCGCTTGCCACCAATTGTTACGGTACCAACAGGATACCAAGGTTAATACCAGATGAACAATGTCCTGCATAGGGAATCAGCAATTCACAACCAAGCCAGTTTTCAGGTTTAAAACAGAATGACATTTATTAAAGGCTAGATGCCTAGTATTTATACAGGTTTGACACCCCCCCAGATGGGGGTTGAAAGACTGTTGTACATTACATGGAGGGAACAAGCCCTTTGACATGATACAATAGAATTATATTACTTAAACACTTCAACCACAAGACACTCTTGGCCCTTCTTATCACTTAGGCGTTTTCTCTCTGGAGGTGATCAAACAATAGAATGCTTAGCACTAATTAGATTATAGCTGGAGCCAGCAACTCTGTCTTTAGAAATTAGTTTCTTAGCTAAACACAATTAACTCCTTCAGTCCTGACAGAAGGGTCTGTCACACCGTTATACTGACAGACCGTGACTACACAGACTGATGTAAAACAGCTGACGTGTGATGACAAGCGCTCAGTGCTGTTATACTGACAGACCGTGACTACACAGTGTGATGTACAACAGGTGACGTGTGATGACAAGCGCTCAGTGCCGTTATACTGACAGACCGTGACTACACAGTGTGATGTACAACAGCTGACGTGTGATGACAAGCGCTCAGTGCTGTTATACTGACAGACCGTGACTACACAGACTGATGTACAACAGGTGACGTGTGATGACAAGGGCTCAGTGCTGTTATACTGACAGACCGTGACTACACAGTGTGATGTACAACAGGTGACGTGTGATGACAAGCGCTCAGTGCTGTTATACTGACAGATGACAAGCGCTCAGTGCTGTTATACTGACAGACCGTGACTACACAGTGTGATGTACAACAGGTGACGTGTGATGACAAGCGCTCAGTGCTGTTATACTGACAGATGACAAGCGCTCAGTGCTGTTATACTGACAGACCGTGACTACACAGACTGATGTACAACAGGTGACGTGTGATGACAAGCGCTCAGTGCTGTTATACCTACAGACCGTGACTACACAGTGTGATGTACAACAGCTTACGTGTGATGACAAGCACTCAGTGCTGTTATACTGACAGACCGTGACTACACAGTGTGATGTACAACAGGTGACGTGTGATGACAAGCGCTCAGTGCTGTTATACTGACAGACCGTGACTACACAGACTGATGTACAACAGCTGACGTGTGATGACAAGCGCTCAGTGCTGTTATACTGACAGACCGTGACTACACAGTGTGATGTACAACAGGTGACGTGTGATGACAAGCGCTCAGTGCTGTTATACTGACAGACCGTGACTACACAGTGTGATGTACAACAGGTGACGTGTGATGACAAGCGCTCAGTGCTGTTATACTGACAGACCGTGACTACACAGACTGATGTACAACAGGTGACGTGTGATGACAAGCGCTCAGTGCTGTTATACTGACAGACCGTGACTCCACAGACTGATGTACAACAGGTGACGTGTGATGACAAGCGCTCAGTGCTGTTATACTGACAGACCGTGACTCCACAGACTGATGTACAACAGGTGACGTGTGATGACAAGCGCTCAGTGCTGTTATAGTGACAGACCGTGACTACACAGGCTGATGCACAACAGGTGACATGTGATGACAAGCGCTCAGTGCTGTTATACTGACAGACCGTGACTACACAGGCTGATGCACAACAGGTGACATGTGATGACAAGCGCTCAGTGTTGTTATACTGACAGACCGTGACTACACAGGCTGATGTACAACAGGTGACGTGTGATGACTAGCGCTCAGTGCTGTTATACTGACAGACCGTGACTACACAGACTGATGTACAACAGGTGACGTGTGATGACAAGCGCTCAGTGCTGTTATACTGACAGACCGTGACTACACAGACTGATGTACAACAGGAGACGTGTGATGACAAGCGCTCAGTGCTGTTATACTGACAGACCGTGACTACACAGTGTGATGTACAACAGCTGACGTGTGATGACAGGCGCTCAGTGCTGTTATACTGACAGATGACAAGCGCTCAGTGCTGTTATACTGACAGACCGTGACTACACAGTGTGATGTACAACAGGTGACGTGTGATGACAAGCGCTCAGTGCTGTTATACTGACAGACCGTGACTACACAGTGTGATGTACAACAGCTGACGTGTGATGACAAGCGCTCAGTGCTGTTATACTGACAGACAGTGACTACACAGACTGATGTACAACAGGTGACGTGTGATGACAAGCGCTCAGTGCTGTTATACTGACAGACCGTGACTACACAGACTGATGTACAACAGCTGACGTGTGATGACAAGCGCTCAGTGCTGTTATACTGACAGACCGTGACTACACAGTGTGATGTACAACAGGTGACGTGTGATGACAAGCGCTCAGTGCTGTTATACTGACAGACCGTGACTACACAGTGTGATGTACAACAGGTGACATGTGATGACAAGCGCTCAGTGCTGTTATACTGACAGACCGTGGCTACACAGTGTGATGTACAACAGGTGACATGTGATGACAAGCGCTCAGTGCTGTTATACTGACAGACCGTGACTACACAGTGTGATGTACAACAGGTGACGTGTGAGGACAAGCGTTCAGTGCTGTTATACTGACAGACCGTGACTACACAGTGTGATGTACAACAGGTGACGTGTGATGATAAGCGCTCAGTGCTGTTATACTGACAGACCGTGACTACACCGACTGATGTACAACAGGTGACGTGTGATGACAAGCGCTCAGTGCTGTTATACTGACAGACCGTGACTACACAGACTGATGTACAACAGGTGACGTGTGATGACAAGCGCTCAGTGCTGTTATACTGACAGACCGTGACTACACAGACTGATGTACAACAGCTGATGTGTGATGACAAGCGCTCAGTGCTGTTATACTGACAGACCGTGACTACACAGTGTGATGTACAACAGGTGACGTGTGATGACAAGCGTTCAGTGCTGTTATACTGACAGACCGTGACTACACAGACTGATGTACAACAGGTGACGTGTGATGACAAGTGCTCAGTGCTGTTATACTGACAGACCGTGACTACACAGTGTGATGTACAACAGGTGACGTGTGATGACAAGCGCTCAGTGTTGTTATACTGACAGACCGTGACTACACAGACTGATGTACAACACGTGACGTGTGATGACAAGCGCTCAGTGCTGTTATACTGACAGACCGATGTACAACAGGTGACGTGTGATGACAAGCGCTCAGTGCTGTTATACTGACAGACCGTGACTACACAGACTGATGTACAACAGGTGACGTGTGATGACAAGCGCTCAGTGCTGTTATACTGACAGACCGTGACTACACAGTGTGATGTACAACAGCTGACGTGTGATGACAAGCGCTCAGTGCTGTTATACTGACAGACCGTGACTACACAGTGTGATGTACAACAGCTGACGTGTGATGACAGGCGCTCAGTGCTGTTATACTGACAGATGACAAGCGCTCAGTGCTGTTATACTGACAGACTCTCCTGGTACTCCTGTATCTCTCTCACACATAGTTCTGGTGCCACAGTGTCACACACAGACTTCACCTTTTACCCCTGTTCCTCACACACACACACACACATATATGCATGCTCACAAGCACACACATACACACAAGCATGCACATACAAACATGCGCTGACAAGCACACACACAAGTGTTCACAAGCACATACACCCACACACGTGCTCACAAGCATGCACATATACAGAAGCACGCTCACAAGCACGCACACACAAGTGCTCACAAGCACACACACCCACACACGTGCTCACAAGCATGCACATATACAGAAGCACGCTCACAAGCACGCACACACAAGTGCTCACAAGCACACACACCCACACACGTGCTCACAAGCATGCACATATACAGAAACACGCTCACAAGCACGCACAAGTGCTCACAAGCACACACACCCACACACGTGCTCACAAGCATGCACATATACAGAAGCACGCTCACAAGCACGCACACACAAGTGCTCACAAGCACACACACAAGCATGCACATACACACACAAGCACCCATATACATGCTCACAATCCCAGTACCCTAGTGACACGCAAACTACCATGGTGATGTGTTTTGAATGGTTACCTTACTCAAAGCTTGGCACAGTGGAGTCAGGAGGCAAATAATGAAGGTTCTCTGAGCCTCGGCCTTTGTCACAGTGTCACGATTCATGTAGGGGGTGACTGGGAGACCCTCAGACTTCTCGCGATCACTCTAGGAAGGGAGAAGACACAGTGACAGGGGTGTACATAGCGTTAATAGGAAGGATGATATTATCTGTTATTGGTAAAGTAACGTAGAATTCCATAGCGCTGATTAGCTGAAGTGATTATGTTTCCCTTTAGCTCACACAGAATGTAATCTCACAAACAAACCAATGTGTCTAATACACCATAAGAACTGATATGTACTGCACAATGGCCCCAGGGCCACACTGCAGCCCCTTGTCTCATCAGCACCACTCACTGGGCCTCTTCCTGTTTTGTGCATGTGTTACTGTCCCTAGCTACAGAATAGCTTATGTCATGTTTGTTTAAAGAGAATACTTAGAAAATCATTTAAATAGTTGGTTAAAAGCGAACAAACACATTATGGCCCCTCATTTCTAAAGCTTGGACACCCTTTTTTCAGATAATAGCAATACATAAAGAGCGGAGCAGGTACCTCCCTTGTACCATAAGTTGTTACAGCAGAATGGTCCAGTTATCAAATATCCGGGAGAGTATCCCCTGCCTTTTAGACCTCACTTGGGGGTCATGCTGAAACCTGTAACATTGTGGCATATGTAATGGGAGGTAACTCAGCAGTTAGTGCGGCTCCGGCAATAGAGACCACAATCCAACTCATCTGAGCTTTAACTGCACTGTGACAAACCCCTCTGTCAACCTCCCTACGGATTATGGATTCGGGCATTATGTTAAGTCACCCTGTGCCCATTATAGGTACAGGGTGTGAATCCAACAGCACTGGAGGGGTTAACTCTCCTCTTGTTCACTTTTGAGTAACTGTATTTTCTGATACAGGTTTCCTGGCATCAGCTATTGTTTACTGTAATTAGGTTTAGGTGATAAGCGTTCACCTTGTTTAATCACCTCCAGACTGCCAGGTGCCAGGAAGGAATCCATTGTTTTCTTGTGTTTGATTGTTTATTTGATTACGTAATGTAATTCTATTGTATCCTGTAAAAGGGCATCTTCCCTCTATCTAATGTACTATACTCTTCCAATCTCCCATCTTGTCCCCTAGGGGAGTGTCAACCAGGTTGGAGACCTGCATAAATACCGGGCATATAGCCCTCAATAAAGTAGATTCTGTTTTACCCCCAGGACGGAGCTTGGTCTCGTGTTTGGGGGGAATTAACTGGGTTCCGATGTTAACCCTGTGACTACCCGTGCCTAGATCCATGCCGCCGAGACCGATCCACCTGCTGCTAAGCCCCAGGACGCTGAGCTCAGTAAATCTCTATCCGCTATTGATACGTGGAAGTCCCATTACAACACACTGATGAAGGAGAAGAGTCAAGTAGAGGATGAAATGGTCACGTTAAACAATCACGTAACGGTGCTAGCGGGAGAGAAGAGGAGCGCAGAGGGAAAAGCGTGTTTAGAACGGGAATTTCTGCTAGACAAGCTGCACCGACAGACCGCAGAAAACACCAGCTTCAGAGTGGAACATGAAACATTAAAGACAAACTTAGCAACACTGGAGGAGAAGCTGATGCTGGCTCATAGTGAGGTGCAGCAACTCAAGGGTACCCTATGTCAGTATGAAGGGCTTGTGGATACCTATAAAGAGCAGGTACAAAAAACTCATAAAGAAGCCGATGAGATTTGTCTCCAACTGAAAAGAAGCGTCTCTGAAAACAAAAACTTGAAGGATTGTTTAGCCCTGGTCTGGGCACTGAAGAAGTTGAACCCTTATTTATACGGACAGGAATTTTCTCTCATAACGGGAATGCAGACTGACATTCCTACCACCTCCTAGTCCGGTCATCCCCAAGTTGACCCGCCAAAGGGTCAAGCCGGGTCTGCCGGAGTGTCCCACCAGGAGGGAGCCGTGTGACAGACCCCTCTGTCAACCTCCCTACGGATTATGGATTCGGGCATTATGTTAAGTCACCCTGTGCCCATTATAGGTACAGGGTGTGAATCCAACAGTACTGGAGGGGTTAACTCTCCTCTTTTTCAGTTTTGAGTAACTATTTTCTGATACAGGTTTTCTGGCATCAGCTATTGTTTACTGTAATTAGGTTTAGGTGATAAGCATTCACCTTGTTTAATCACCTCCAGACTGCCAGGTGCCAGGAAGAAATCCATTGTTTTCTTGTGTTTGATTGTTTATTTGATTACGTAATGTAATTCTATTGTATCCTGTAAAAGGGCATCTTCCCTCTATCTAATGTACTATACTCTTCCAATCCCCCATCTTGTCCCCTAGGGGAGTGTCAACCAGGTGGGAGACCTGCATAAATACCGGGCATATAGCCCTCAATAAAGGAGATTCTGTTTTACCCTCAAGACGGAGCTTGGTCTCGTGTTTGGGGGGAATTAACTGGATTTGTGTGTTACTGATCCCGTAATCAGGGCATCTTTCATCTGGTATTAACCCTCGATATCAGGGTTATACCATAACGTGCACCAAGACTGATCTATATGGGATTGTGTCCTCCTTGGTTTAGCCGGCTTTATGGAAAGTACTTTTCAATCTTAGAAATGTGAAGGCTCAGTTCTTACCCTAAACCAATCAGAATTTCTAAAATAGTGGGGAGGTCATGGCTAGGGTTAATTGAGGTGTTCTGAGATTACACTTTGGGTTAATTGAGGTGTTCTGAGATTACAGTTAGGGTTAATTGAGGTGTGGGTAAGTCACAGGGTGAGTTAACTCAGTTGTGAAGTGCTCATTATTAGAGTTGAATGAGATGTAGTGGATCATGATTGGGGTTAATTGGGATGGGAAAACAAAATTAGTGTTATTTCAGTAGCATTAGTATAGGCTAATTGAGGTGATAGTTGGCAATAATTATCATTAGGGAGATAACAGGTTTCATTGAGATAGACAGTAAAGGCACCGCAGCATAATGCAGCTTTGATTACTCAATAAAGCAGAGTGTGTGTGTGTTGTGCAGAGTGTGCGTGTGTGGATTTTGCAGAGTGCGTGTTTGGATTGTGCAAAGTGCGAGTGTGTTGTGCAGAGTGCGAGTGTGTTGTGCAGAGTGCGAGTGTAGGAAATGTAAGGGAAATTGCCTGGAATTCACATAAGGGTTAAGGCCAGGATGGAGGAGTGTGTGTGAAACAAATGTTGCAGTTAGAGAGCAGGGGTTTGGCTTACCTTTTTAAGACCTTACAGGAAGTCCAAATACTCTTTCCTTCTAAATACAGGGAGAATCCACAGCTGCATTCATTACTTGTGGGAATACAGAACCTGGCCACCAGGAGAAGGCAAAGACACCCCAGCCAAAGGCTTAAATACCTCCCCCACTTCCCTCATCCCCTTGTCATTCTTTGCCTTTCATCACAAGATGATGGCAGAGAAGTGTCGGAAGATTCAGAGCAGTCTCTTATGGGGGGTAGTACCCTTCGGTATGGAGTTTTAAGTAGTCTTGTCAGCCTCTCAGGGAGAGCTTTGATGAAAGTTAGAGTCTGGAGATGCGGGGAAAGTCTCTGTGAAGCCATCCAGACTCAATATTAACAGCTCCTTAAGCAATCAGCGTTGACGAGTTTCAAGGGTTATTTTCTCCTGAGGGGGATTATTGAACAGTGGGGATTTTTTAATCATGTTTGTTATGCGATTTTGACTGCTTGTGTGTAAGAACGTTTGGGCTCTTTGGCTGTTACGGAATGTACAGGTTACTTTTGAGAGCTGCACAGTTTTTATCAAGCTGGCGCACTTTTTTTTTTTTTTTTAGCAGGGGTGGTCCTACATGAGCACCATGTGACCGGGTGGTCACGTTTATTCCCGCTTCTGATTATTGACTGGGTGTCTGCGGAGAGGAGCGTCTTCTCTTTTGATAATATGGAGGATTCTGATATGTTAGAGGGGTATCTCTCGGAGACAGAATTTGATACCTGTGTATATTGTGAGGAGGCCTGGGTAACCCAGCCCTCAAGTATGTTCCGTATGCCACAATAGGGTTTTCTCATCATCCAATGTTGGGTTGTCACAGACCACTGAGCCATCCGACTGAGGATTCTGAATCCAGTGAGGTGTGTTCCCTAGATTCTTCGGATCCTACATATGCAGTTTTACCGAGTTCCGCTCCCCCTTCACCAGTGAGGGGTTTGTTTCCACCAGAGGTTACTACGCAGTACCGCATGGCTAACTCTACGGCCTTAGTGATGCTACCTCTTCCTGCTGCGCGCAAGCAAAGGGTTAACCCAGGTTCTCCTGCCCAAGGACCGTTGTGTAAAATGATAATTGAGTCTGATCATTCCTCTGGGGATGCGGTTTTCACTGAGGCTTCAGAGGTAGATCCTCCAGGGTCAGAGTCTACGTACTTGAATCCTTCGACTGCGGAGAGCATAGCGTTTAGATTTAGATTGGCACGCCTGCGTTTGCTTCTGAGAGAGGTTTTGGCGATGTTAGAGGTTCCCAGTGCTGATCTGTCAGTTGAATCTCAGTCCTCTAAATCAGATAACGATCTTGAATAGACGAGTGGTTAGGATTGGTGTTCCTATTCCTTATCATCTTGATTTCATTTTGTTTTTTTTATTAGAATGCCAGTTCCGAGCTCTATGGGGGATTGTGTTGTGTAACAGGCTGGACCTGGTTTTGTTTGCACGCTCCCTTTTCAGTAACATATTTGGGCGCTTGCCAATTTTCTTTTGCATTCTATTCCGGTTCAGATAGTTTAGTTTTTAGAGCTCTGGGTTGTTATAGAAACTCTAAGAAAGACGTTTCGTCACATGGGATTTTTAAAACTATCTACTTAGATGGTCGATATTGTTGTAGATTTCTGGTGGAAGCATTTAGATCTCTGTTCGGGGTGATGGTTTCCTGATGATTTTGAGACAAATTTTAAGCCACAGAGCTTATATTTACTTTTTTTTATTGTCAGTTTTTCTGGCATTGCTGGAAGTTAAGATTTTCTGTTTAACCCTTGAATGTTTTGACAGATACGTTGTACCCTAGATGACAGGCAGGACCTGTTTTGGGTACTAGTTAAGTCTGTTTCTTCCCTTTTACACAAAAGAGGGAGTTTTGTTATTTTCTCTAGCTTCCAGTCCAGGTTTCTCATGGTCACCTATACTAGAGTACAGGCTGGACCGGTTTTTAAGCTTTATCTTGGATGGTGCTTGAGGGATCTGGGGCTGTTTTTCCTCTTCTCTGGATTTTGTCTTTGACAGAGAGAGAGGGAAGTTTTCAGATGACTTTTGGAATCATGTTCCCGTTATCTAATGCACTGTGGGACTGTGGGAATATTTTCTTTCCACTGTTGGTGTATGGTCCAATAAGGAGGGGGGATTCCCATTTTAATTGAGTTCTATGAATGTTAAGCAGAGCTTATAGTACTTCTGTTTGTCTGAGAATGTAAGTTTTTTCTTTTGTTCAGGAGAAGGATGTTCCTTCCTCTTTCCTTTTGAGCGAATCCGGTTCTTAGGAACCGTATCTTCCTGCAAACCTTGTTCTGATCCTAGGTTTCCTTTTGAGATCTGGGGTTTAATGGGGCAGTACCCTGCTCCAAAATTTACAGTAGCTCCTGATCTTAGCTTCTGGTTTCTTACCATCTGCTGTTCAAAGACTGTTAGCGTTTTTCTCTTGTCCTTTTGATCCTCTGAGTTGGATCTAGACTTGAGTGTTTGGTGAAACACCAGGGTGTTTTCCGGGATGCTATTTTATCTTCGGACAGGAAGTTTATTTCCTGAGATCTTGCGCTATGCCCTTCAGTCCCCCTTCTGGTTTTTGTTGGCCCGGGGGTGGGGGTGATAGGTCAGCCAGGGCTGAGCCTTCGGCATGACGTTGTTCCCTTTCTATATCTGTCTTAATGGACTGTTAGGGATTATCGGTGGGGGGATTCGATCCCCTGTGTTCCGTTCAGACTTCTCTGTCTGGAGTTGTTTCTTCAGGGACGGTTTTGACTTTGTCACTTTGCAGTCTGTGGGAAGCATGGGGATCAGGAGTTTTCCTTCCTTTTTGTCCTATGGTTCCTCAGCCAAGCACTCTGCTTTGGGGCTTTGGTTTTCTGGATTCATACCAGTTGGGACCTTTCAGTGGGTAACTCCTTTTTTTTGGAAGGGGAGAGTTCCTACTGTGTAGCCGGGAGGACCTCGTGTTTAGTGGCAGGTGGAGGCCCACTACAGCTCTTTGTCAACAGTCCTCTAATTGAGCAGGCTCCTCAGGAATGGATGTTTCCTACTATCTTTTCTTCTCAAGGATAGGTATCTGAGGAAGTCGATCAGGCACCCTGGACTATCTCTGGTTTCCTCTTCCATTCTCAGGGATATGTGGCGTAGTGGTTAGAGCCACCGCTTCTGAATCAGAAGGTTGTGGCTTGGATCCTAGGTCAACTTCTGTTTTTTTCTGCCAGAGGGTGCGTCAGTGGTCTGCTGCAACCCTAAGTAAAATGTTTCTCAGGGACCTTCAGTCTGAGATGTGTGATCCTATTCTTTGTGACCATATTACCTGTTGCTGGGGATGGTCCGATCCTAGCAAGAGCTAGTGGCTTGTGAGACTGATCCCCAGTTTATGTCTGCGAGTTAGTATTGCCATTTTAGGTTTTCGCCTCCATGGAGTATTGTTGCATGGTGTCATGGACGCCTATTCCTCTAAAGCGGATGCGAGAGATTGCTTAGTCAAGTGCGAGTTTCTGAAAGTTCCTTTCATTGGCGCAGAGTTGGTCCCTCGTCATTTATCATAGGTGTTGAGATCGACCCTTGTAGGGAGGAGCAAGTTTGTTCTGGGTTTCTATCGGTCTTGGGAGTCTGTCGTTATTTTCCTCAGGATAAGATGGGGAAGGTCCTTCATAGCGAGCTCCGGCTTGAGCAGTCCTGTTTGGAACAGATGGCTCTCTTATCCTGATGTGTACGTTCACCACGTAGCATGCGGTAGGTTGCGAGTTGAATCCAGCGGCTGTCCTGGCTTCTTGATTGTGGGCTTGCAAGCAAGTTTCGATTCCTTGAATGTCCTTCTGTTCCAGAGGATCTTTGAACTCTCAGGCATTTCATTCTTTTTGCTGGGGCACTGACTACGGTCAGGCCGGTACCTTTCTGGCTCCTTCTTGGAGCTTAGTCTCTTTTGGGGGTGACATCGGCTTACTTTTTCTACCCATGCAGGAGTGGTCTTTGAATTCCTTCTTCAATTATCTATTCCGTCTGTAGATTGTTTTTCTACATGCCATGGCCCCTATGTTGTAATCTTACAATATGTACTCCTTATAGGAGTTTACTTTTATTAGGACTGTTTTCGAGTTTGTTAGGGTTTTCTCCCTAACATTGTTATTTTCTATGGTATTTTCATTTCTAAATGGAAAAGGATTTTCCCCTTCAGGGGATCTTGCCTTGATGTTCTTTGGGCTTCGGAGGCGCGGTTGCCTCCTTTTTCCTTGTTAGTGTTTTTTTCACTTAGCCTGGAAGTCAGTGGATTACTAGTCTACTCAGAGGTTATGGCTCATTTCAGGAGAAGTGACGTCTTCCTGGATTTCGGGCATGAGATCTTTATGTTTCCCATTGTTGGGCGGCTATCCTGTCCTCCAAAGATTCTTTTTCTTTTTTACTTCTGTTGAAGCAGCATCGGGAGAATGGGTTGGTTGCAGGCTGTGGTGCCCTCAGATTTGGGCCACCTCCTCTTTTGCCCTCCCATTAACATTCAGTGTCCTCTGTAGCTTGGGTATTAGTTCCCACAAGTAATGAATGCAGCTGGGGACTCTCCCTGTATTTGGAAGGAAAACATAACTTATAACTTACCAGATAATTTCCAGATACAGGGAGAGTCCACAGCTCCCGCCCGTGTTCTCCGATTGGTGGCCCTAAATTTATTTTGTTTTCTTCTGGCACCTTTTTCGCTCGGATATTTCTCCTATTGTTCCTTGTTCCCTTGGCAGAATGACTGGGGGATAGATGAAGTGGGGGAGGTATTTAAGCCTTTGGCTGGGGTGTCTTTGCCTCCTCCTGGTGACCAGGTTTTGTATTCCCACAAGTATTGAATGCAGCTGTGGACTCTCCCTGTATTGAAGGAAAGGAAATTATCTGGCAAGTCATAATTTATGTTTTCTGCTTGTTTCTTTGAAGTTTTCACA
The DNA here is from genome assembly GCF_027579735.1 of Bombina bombina. NCBI lineage: Eukaryota > Metazoa > Chordata > Amphibia > Anura > Bombinatoridae > Bombina > Bombina bombina. The sequence goes on from NC_069501.1 coordinate 6,115,744, forward strand.
TAAGGCGTTCGAAGAGAGTAAAAGTACCTCCAAAATGATTCATGGAGGCCCCAGAGAAATCTGCAGAAAGAGAAGTCGTGGAGGAAAGGGAAGATTAGGAATGGATTGCACCTTCTCCTGATGCGGTGGGTCATACTCCATTACTTAATCCCCCCATATCCCTTCCCAGGGTGGGTCTGGTGAGGGGTGCAGCTCCATGATTATCCCTGAAATTTCAGATCAGGCCTTGTTGGAGGCCGTTGATCTGGAGGGTGGTTGGGGAACTCAAGAGGCCCTATGGCCCAGGCCGGGTCTTCACAAATTATAGGCGATGCGGTTGCCAGTCCCTCCCTTGGCCCATACAATTCACTTTAATCGGTGTTGGGCATAGTGGGAGCGCAAGGGCCTTACCTGGGCCTTAAACAGCTTTGACCAGCAAATCCATCACTGCGGCGGTGTCCCTCTTTCGGATGCTGGCTGCAGCAATGTCCGGGGCTCCGGGCGGGTCCTCCATGGTCCAGGGTCCATCTGCCAGTGGTCCACGTGCTCCTCCGGTGGCTTTGGTCTTCTATGGGACAACTTCCAGTCTCTGATCCTCCAGCGGCGGTACTTCCGGTGACGTCACTTCCGGAATCGCCATACGACGCCCGGCCGGGAAGAGGAGTGCTTCGATTTACCCACTCTCCATAGGTAAGAAAGAGTGCTGCATGGGGGAACTTTGGCTCCGGAGAGTAGGCCTCAAGGGGCGGTAGGCGCGCAGCTACTTTGGGGATAGCTGGGACCAGAATGGAGTCAGGAAGCAGGCAAAAAGGGGTCAATAAAAGCGCAAGTGCGCAATCGGCAGCAAAGGCCACTATAAAGGTGCAGAGGCACCTTATAGGCCTAGTGTGAATGTGGCAGATAATTTGGACTCAGATTCCACAGGCATGGCTTTCAGTACGGATGATGGCAGTATGGATGGTATGGAGGGCGAGTCCAGGGACACTAGCCCCAGAATGTTTTGGCAGCACAGGCTAACACTAGGAAAGTGGTGACTAGATAAGCAGTTAAGCAGGCTCATCCGTCCCAATTCCATAGTCTAGATATGGAAATGGCATCAACTAGAAGTTGTAGAAAGCTTTTGCCCCAGGCCCCTAAGGCAGTGCACTTTAGTGACAAAATTTAGTATTTTTCTGAGGAGGAACTGAGTGTGCAAGTGAGAAAAGGGCAGGGCAAGTGACCATGTGTGTCAAGAGTGCTTGAAGGGAGGGGTGATCAGAGTGTGAGTAGAGGGAGGGGGAGAGCTGAATTTTTCCCGCGTTGTACTCCTCTCTTGCATTCTGTTTTTCAGGATAGCGATATGGCAACTACTGGAGACTCAGGGAGTGGCCTGGAGAGCGGTGCTGATTCCATCGTGTCGGAGGATGAGCGTCCATAGACATTGGGTGTGGTGGCTATACCAACCAGGATGGGGACACAGGGCGGCGAGTCCTCAGTTTCAGTGGGGTTTAGGGGCTTCACGTCATCTTCTGATGACTCTGGTTCTGAGAATGATGAGGCGTTGGGTTTAGACACCAAAGGGCATAAACATATGTACAGGATGCTTAGGTGGTTGACAGAGGATAAAGAGACTGCTAGGAAAGGGTTACAATGGTCATCAGAGCCTGTTATCTCGAATATGTCAGCTAGGGCATCCCAACCCCGGACCAGACTCACTGACATATGTGGGCCTGCCAACCAGAAGGAGGCACTCCACGATGAAACACACTCCTGGTCCTCATATGATCTGCATGAGCATATTAAATCTAAAATGGTCAAGCGCATTCAGGATGGGAAGTACGTTAATATCTTCAAACTCTCTGTGGAAGCCTATAGGCAAAAGGAGCCGAGGATGAGACTGGGCCTAAATAATCCAGTGCCCGGATATGTTCCGGGAGTGGAGAAAATGTTTCAGGGTCTACTCTTCTTGTTATTTGGAGAAGAGACCTGATCAGAATTTGGCCATATTAAAATATATGTAAAACATGGAGATTATTGAGAACTATCGCTAAAGGAGCCTGGCGTGATTACGATGGCCTTTCGTAGGAAAATGGTAGGTAACCCTCTCCTGGACTTTGGATTTGTGCAGATGCAGCTCTGGGCCTGGCTGGGTCCAAAAAGGGTCCCCGGGGCTTCTGCTCCTCCAGCAGGTACACCACAGGTACATTCAACCAACAGATTTCGGAGGCGTCCCACAGGCGTCTGCTTGATTGCGTTAAAAAATAAAGAAACAGGATAGGGCAGGATCAAGAGGCACTGCTGCTGGTAAGGGTGGCCACCCCACTGAAGGTGGCCGCAATTCAGCCATGGCTCGCTTTGTACCCTGATAAGGGTGCAGCTGCCTTACTGAGGGAAGGCCTTCAGAAGGGCTTCAACATTCCCTTCAGGGTAAGGTTACAGGCTCCACGACGCACAGGAATTTGAAATCTGCATACCAGTTCCCTGATGCACTGAAGGAGAAGTTGGGTAAGGAAGTTTCGCTGGGTTGTATGGCAGGCCCCTTTAGGGAAAAACAATACCGGGGTTGGTTATTTCCCCATTGGGAGTGGTGCCGAAGAAGGATCCAGGGAAATTTAGGATGATTCAACACCTTTTCTTTCCCAAAGGTAAGTCGGTGAATGATACCATCCCGGCTGAGCTGAGCACAGTGCACTATCAGTCCTTTGACGATGCACTAATGGTAGCGCAGAAGGCAGGACGAGGCACCCTGCTGGCAAAGTTAGATGTGGAGTCAGCTTTCTGATTACTGCTAATTCACCCAACCTTTTTATTTAATGGGTTGTTTTTTTCAACGGCTCCTACTATGTTGATCGCTGTCTCCCAATGGGGTGTTCAATCTCCTGTGCTTACTTTGAGGCCTTCAGCACCTTCTTGTATTGGGCTGTGGCCGAGGTGGCAGGGGAAGACCAAATTGCTCATTATTTAGATGGTTTTTTATTAGTAGGAATGTTCCAGGGAATGTGAGCTGCTCCTCCACACCATGAGGATTCTGATGAATAAATTTGGTGTCCCCCTGGCAGAAGAGTAGACTGAAGGCCCATGTACATGCCTTACATTCTTAGGGATAGAAATTGACTCCGTAGCAGAGAAATGTAGACTCCTGGTGTATAAAATTCAGAAAATGCTGGCAGAGGTTAGAAAAATAGCTTCTTCTGCACACTGAAAGAGTTGCGATCCCTTTCTCTAAAAAGAATGGAGCGCCTGTTACCAGGGGTGACTTCCGAGGGCAAGGATTGCAGTTAACAAAGACATGAGGGATGATCTCCAGATTTGGAATCAGTTTCTGAGAGACTTTAATGGGGTTTGCATTTGGCGCAAACCTCAGACGTCCACGCATTCCATTAATTTATTTAAGGATGCTGCAGGATCCTTTGGCTATGGAGCTTACCTAAACGGTAAGTGGAGTGCGGAGCCATGGCCTGTTTGAATGGACAGTCAGAGGGCTTACCAGGAAGCTTTGCCTCCTGGAGCTCTTCTACATATTGGTTGCATTGGAGATATGGGGTGATGAATTGAGGGACAGATCAGTTGTTTTTTGGACAGACAATTTGAGTGTGGTCTTTGCCATCAATAGACTCTTTTCATCGTCCCCAGCAGTGGTAAGATATCTTCTGATTCTAGACTTGGGATGCCTTAAGCGGAACATTGAGTTTCAGACGAGACATGTCCCTGGGGTTTCTAATATCATAGCTGATGCTCTTTCCCGTTTTCAATTGGATACTTTTAGGAGGGTTGCGCCTAACGCAGCGACTTACGGTGTTCCCTGTCCTCCTTTCCTTTGGCAGGTGGCACTGGATGGCAATCACTGATACCGCTACTGAAGGCTTCCCTGGCACCTTCCACTTGGAAATCATACGTGAGGTATTGGGAAGAATGGGTTTTCTTCTGTGAGGTTCATGGATTTTCATCCTGTGCAGGTGAGCAAGATTGGTTGTTGCAATGTCTCGCAGAGCTTAGGGGTAGACAGGTAAAAACGGGGCGGTAACAGCGAGATTAGCGGCTGTATCCTTCTGTAAGTTGTTTACCCTGACTGACTCTTCCAAGACATTTTTGGTTTGCCAAATTCTTCGGGGGCGGGGGAGGTCGGAGGTACGACAAGAGGATATAAGTGAACCCATAACCACTGATAGGTTACCCCTTTTACTCCAGGTTCTGCTCCTGTGTATGAGGTGCAGCTCTTTTCCGCAGCATTTGCTATGGCATTTCACGGGGCCCTTAGAGTGTGAGAGTTAGTACCACACTCAAAAAATGCAAAAGTTGGAGGGATATTGTACGAGCATGTGAGATTTGCCAAGAATGGGGTATTGCTATTTATCCCTCGATCCAAAGTGGATCAGGAAAGAAGGGGCACGTGGTTGTTGCCCCCTACAAACCAAGGAACTTTAAGTTGCCCATGTGTTTTGCTGTGGGCCTTCTTGGACGTGCATCCAGTGGGATTTTACAGATTTCTAATTCACCAAGACGATACCCCTCTCACGATATTTCAATTCCGTAGGGTCCAAGGATGGGCTGCTGAAAAGGCAGTGTTGATTCCAAGATACGATAGCCTCCCATTCATTTAGGGTTGGGGCTGCTACAACAGCAACTGCTTTAGGCTAGTTGGCTGACCGTATAAAGGCACTGGGGACGTGGAAATCAAAAAAGGTATCAGCTATATGTGAGACCCCTTGTATCACACTGCTTAGATAGTATGGTGTGTTTATGTTGTGATGTTTCCCTGTTTTTTGTTGTGAATGTAACACTTTTTTCTTTTGCAGGGCCTTGCAGAGGTACGATTCGTGTCTGGATAGTGCGGCACCCATTCGTGCACTGGGCAGCCATCCGAGCGTCAACGCGACCTGGAGGACAGCAGCTGAGCTTTTCTTCTTCTAGGGTGGTGCTTAGATGGTAAGGGAGGAGATGCCTTTGCTGGGCAGGTTTGCCTGGATTACTGCAGGATGCCATGAGGTGTTGGGAGAAACCCCACGTATTGATCTTCCACTTGGGGGGAAAACGACCTTGGATCAACTCCCGGACGGGATTTGAGTGCAGTGATCCAGTCTGACCTGTGCACATTCAAAGCTTGGATGCCTGGTGTGAGAATCGGGTGGTCTAACATTATCCCCAGATTGACATGGAGCCATATGGCCAACCACAGAGCTGCTTTCCAGGTCAGGAAAAAGATGAACAGGGATGTTAGAAAGTTAATGTTCAAGCTTAGAGGCTTTGTTGTGGAGCACAGGAACATTACAGCAGCTGACCGGAGCCTCTACCGAGGCAACGGTATGCATTTATCTGACCATGACATGGACCTGTTTATTGAGGATTTGAGACAGTGCCAACTCCTATTTGTGTGAGTTGTGGGTGGCGGCGAGAGTTGCCCTGAATATGTGAGCGATCTCGTGGAGGTTTGGACAGTGTCAGGGGAAAGGATGTGATCGAGGTAGAGTGACGGCTACTTCCGGACATGGGTCAAGTCCTCAGACACACATCTGGGGGGGTCCCCTGTCTGTGCGATCCAAAGCCAAGAACTCCCTAAGCCATTCTAGTATTGAGCTACGCTCTGCTTACTCTCCTGCATCCCTGGTACTGCCCATCTTGTTAGCATGGGTTACTACGCATTAGCTAGTACCCGATTGCCACCCCCTGGTCCATGTTATTTGTGCTGTTCGTTGGGTTCTTTGTGTTGCCACAATAAACATGACCTGCGGGTTTTATAACCAAGATGTTAGAAATAAGGTTAAGGTTTATATTAAACGTTATTATGTAAATGTTTGTTATTATTATTTAAGTTTCCCGCAGAGGAGAGTATGGCATTTAATCCCTTGTGTGCAGAGTGCGAGCATTGTGGTTACTTTACACAGGGCCTTTGCTTAGTAATTGGCATTTCTGTGGCGTGTTTTTAAGATGTGGTGAGTTTTTTTTCTTTTGTTTGTAAAGTTCATAAGTCTGAGAAAGGGTTAGTGAGTGACCTAAATAAATACAGACAGACACAGAAATATATCTACAAATGTACAAATAAACCTACACATGCACACACATACCTACAAATACACACATGCGCAGACACATACATGTACACATGCACACATACCTACACATGCACACATACCTACACATGCACACACATACCTACACATGCACACGCATACCTACAAATATACACATGCGCAGACACATACATGTACACATGCACACATATCTACACATACACACATACCTACACATGCACACACATACCTACACATGCACACACATACCTACACATGCACACACATACCTACACATCCACACACATACCTACAAATACACACATGCGCAGACACATACATGTACACATGCACACATACCTACACATGCACACATACCTACACATGCACACACATACCTACACATGCTGTCATAATATCAGTATCTCTTTACAGACTGTCCCTTTAATTATGCCTGTTGTGTTCCTTTATAAGCATCCTAGCTCCTTTGCTCATTGCTTGTTATTGAGGAACCTCCCCTGGTTTCATTTGAGCCACTTACTGCTTTGTTCAGCTGTTTCCTGCAACACTACCTGGAAGTCTGCCTACAGATTCAGTGTGCACCTGGACGCCTCCCCTATTCAGACTGGAGCTTTGCAGACAAACAGAAGCCTGCTGTTCTTTGGTCACAACACATCCTTTTTGTCAGCAGATCCCAGTAAGTACTTACTGCATTACCATTCTACTACAGACTGTTGCTGTTTGAAGTCTCACTTTACTCTGTTGTTCCAGCTTCTGATACTATAACCAAGACTTTGTTTATCCTGCATGTGATTGAGGAATTGAAACAACCAGTTTACAAGTTCCTTTGCTTAATGCTCTTATTTTTTCTTTATGCTGTTAAACATCGATGTAGCAAATTATCAGCATCTTTATTTTTATATCTTTTCTGAGTCCACACTGTGATTATTACATTTGCAAATGTTACATTGTGATCAATTACTAACCACTATATTAAGAATGTAATGTTAAAGTTAAACTTACATTCTGATAATGTGGGATATAAAAAGTCTGCAGTTAGTTTTTATTTCAAAACAGTATGTGAAGTAAAACTTAAGCAGAAACAACACTACTTAATTTTTTCTATATATTTGACTAAATCTGCACATTTGATTCTTTTATCTAAGGAACAATTCTGATTATCAGCAGCTGTGACACATGCACACACATACCTACACATGCACACACATACCTACAAATACACACATGCGCAGACACATACATGCACACATACCTACACATGCACACGCATACCTACACATGCACATATACCTACACATGCACACATGTGCACACACAAATGCACACACATACCTACACATGCACACATACCTACACATGCACACATGCGCAGACACATACATGCACACATACCTACACATGCACACATGTGCACACACAAATGCACACACATACCTACACATGCACACACACCTACACATTCACACACATACCTACACATGCACACACAAATGCGCGCACACATACCTACACATGCACACACAAATGCGCACACATACCTACACATGCACACATACCTACACATGCACACACAAATGCGCACACACACACCTACACATTCACACACACCTACAAATGCACACACACATACCTACACATGCACACATACCTACACATGCACACACAAATGCTCACACACATACCTACACATGCACACATACCTACACATGCACACACACACCTACACATGCACACACAAATGCGCGCACACATACCTACACATGCACACACAAATGCGCACACATGCCTACACATGCACACATACCTACACATGCACACATACCTACACATGCACACACAAATGCGCACACATACCTACACATGCACACATACCTACACATGCACACACACCTACACATGCACACACACCTACACATGCACACACACCTACACATTCGCACACGCAAACACAAATGCGCACACACATACCTACACATGCACACACAAATGCGCACACACATACCTACACATGCACACATACCTACACATGCACACGCACACACAAATGCGCACACATACCTACACATGCACACACAAATGCTCACACACATACCTGCACACGCACACACACACCTACACATACCTACACATGCACACACAAATGTGCACACATACCTACACATGCACACATACCTACACATGCACACACAAATGCGCACACATACCTACACATGCACACATACCTACACATGCACACACAAATGCGCACACACACACACCTACACATTCACACACCTACACATGCACACACAAATGCGCACACACATACCTACGCATACCTACACATGCACACACAAATGCGCACTCACACACATACCTACACATGCACACATACCTACACATGCACACGCACACACAAATGCGCACACACATACCTACACAAGCCTACACATGCACACACAAATGCGCACTCACACACATACCTACACATGCACACATACCTACACATGCACACGCACACACAAATGCACACACACACACCTACACATTCACACACATACCTACACATGCACACACAAATGCGCACACACACACCTACACATTCACACACCTACACATGCACACGCACACACAAATGCGCACACACATACCTACACATGCACACACAAATGCGCACTCACACACATACCTACACATGCACACATGCACACACAAATGCGCACACACATACCTACACATACCTACACATGCACACACAAATGCGCACTCACACACATACCTACACATGCACACATACCTACACATGCACACACAAATGCGCGCACACACACACCTACACATTCACACACATACCTACACATGCACACATACCTACACATAAACACATACCTACACATGCACACACAAATGCGCACACATACCTACACATGCACACACAAATGCGCGCACACACACACCTACACATTCACACACCTACACATGCACACGCACACACAAATGCGCACACACATACCTACACATGCACACACAAATGCGCACACACACACCTACACACGCACACAAAGAGGCCCATTTATCAAGCTCTGAATGGAGCTTGAGGGCCCGTGTTTCTGGCGAGCAGTTATGAAGCAGCGGTCTAAAGATCGCTGCTCTGAGCAGGCGGACAGAGATCACCACAATTCAACCCGATCGAGTTGAGTGACACACCCCTGCGAATCTGCAGGGGGCGGCGTTGCACCAGCAGCTCACAAGAGCTGCTGGTGCAATGCTGAATACGGAGAGCGTATTGCTCTCCGCATTCAGCGAGGTCTGTCGGACCTGATCCGAACTGTCGGATAAATAAATAGGCCTCAAACACTTAAAAAGAGTGGAGGAAAAAATCCTAAAAAAATATTACTAGGAACCTGCTACAAGCCCCCCAACATTAGTGACCCAGAGGAAACAACAACTAATACAAATAGGTAAGGCTGCTAATAACAGTGCTGTAATTATGGGAGATTTTACTACTAATACAAATAGCTAAGGCTGCTAACAACAGTGCTGTAATTATGGGAGATTTTACTACTAATACAAATAGCTAAGGCTGCTAATAACAGTGCTGTAATTATGGGAGATTTTACTACTAATACAAATAGCTAAGGCTGCTAACAACAGTGCTGTAATTATGGGAGATTTTACTACTAATACAAATAGCTAAGGCTGCTAATAACAGTGCTGTAATTATGGGAGATTTTACTACTAATACAAATAGGTAAGGCTGCTAATAACAGTGCTGTAATTATGGGAGATTTTACTACTAATACAAATAGGTAAGGCTGCTAATAACAGTGCTGTAATTATGGGAGATTTTACTACTAATACAAATAGGTAAGGCTGCTAATAACAGTGCTGTAATTATGGGAGATTTTACTACTAATACAAATAGCTAAGGCTGCTAATAACAGCGCTGTAATTATGGGAGATTTTACTACTAATACAAATAGGTAAGGCTGCTAATAACAGCGCTGTAATTATGGGAGATTTTACTACTAATACAAATAGGTAAGGCTGCTAATAACAGCGCTGTAATTATGGGAGATTTTACTACTAATACAAATAGCTAAGGCTGCTAATAACAGTGCTGTAATTATGGGAGATTTTACTACTAATACAAATAGGTAAGGCTGCTAATAACAGTGCTGTAATTATGGGAGATTTTACTACTAATACAAATAGGTAAGGCTGCTAACAACAGCGCTGTAATTATGGGAGATTTTACTACTAATACAAATAGGTAAGGCTGCTAATAACAGTGCTGTAATTATGGGAGATTTTACTACTAATACAAATAGGTAAGGCTGCTAATAACAGTGCTGTAATTATGGGAGATTTTACTACTAATACAAATAGGTAAGGCTGCTAATAACAGTGCTGTAATTATGGGAGATTTTACTACTAATACAAATAGGTAAGGCTGCTAATAACAGGGCTGTAATTATGGGAGATTTTACTACTAATACAAATAGGTACGGCTGCTAATAACAGGGCTGTAATTATGGGAGATTTTACTACTAATACAAATAGCTAAGGCTGCTAATAACAGGGCTGTAATTATGGGAGATTTTACTACTAATACAAATAGGTAAGGCTGTAATTATGGGAGATTTTACTACTAATACAAATAGGGAAGGCTGCTAATAACAGCGCTGTAATTATGGGAGATTTTACTACTAATACAAATAGGTAAGGCTGCTAATAACAAGGCTGTAATTATGGGAGATTTTACTACTAATACAAATAGGTAAGGCTGCTAATAACAGGGCTGTAATTATGGGAGATTTTACTACTAATACAAATAGGTAAGGCTGCTAATAACAGGGCTGTAATTATGGGAGATTTTACTACTAATACAAATAGGTACGGCTGCTAATAACAGGGCTGTAATTATGGGAGATTTTACTACTAATACAAATAGCTAAGGCTGCTAATAACAGCGCTGTAATTATGGGAGATTTTACTACTAATACAAATAGCTAAGGCTGCTAATAACAGGGCTGTAATTATGGGAGATTTTACTACTAATACAAATAGCTAAGGCTGCTAATAAAAGGGCTGTAATTATGGGAGATTTTACTACTAATACAAATAGCTAAGGCTGCTAATAACAGCTCTGTAATTATGGGAGATTTTACTACTAATACAAATAGCTAAGGCTGCTAATAACAGGGCTGTAATTATGGGAGATTTTACTACTAATACAAATAGGTAAGGCTGCTAATAACAGTGCTGTAATTATGGGAGATTTTACCACTAATACACATAGCTAAGGCTGCTAATAACAGTGCTGTAATTATGGGAGATTTTACTACTAATACAAATAGGTAAGGCTGCTAATAACAGTGCTGTAATTATGGGAGATTTTACTACTAATACAAATAGGTAAGGCTGTAATTATGGGAGATTTTACTACTAATACAAATAGGGAAGGCTGCTAATAACAGCGCTGTAATTATGGGAGATTTTACTACTAATACAAATAGGTAAGGCTGCTAATAACAGCGCTGTAATTATGGGAGATTTTACTACTAATACAAATAGGTAAGGCTGCTAATAACAGGGCTGTAATTATGGGAGATTTTACTACTAATACAAATAGGTAAGGCTGCTAATAACAGGGCTGTAATTATGGGAGATTTTACTACTAATACAAATAGGTAAGGCTGCTAATAACAGGGCTGTAATTATGGGAGATTTTACTACTAATACAAATAGGTAAGGCTGCTAATAACAGGGCTGTAATTATGGGAGATTTTACTACTAATACAAATAGGTAAGGCTGCTAATAACAGTGCTGTAATTATGGGAGATTTTACTACTAATACAAATAGGTAAGGCTGCTAATAACAGGGCTGTAATTATGGGAGATTTTACTACTAATACAAATAGGTACGGCTGCTAATAACAGGGCTGTAATTATGGGAGATTTTACTACTAATACAAATAGCTAAGGCTGCTAATAACAGGGCTGTAATTATGGGAGATTTTACTACTAATACAAATAGGTAAGGCTGTAATTATGGGAGATTTTACTACTAATACAAATAGGGAAGGCTGCTAATAACAGCGCTGTAATTATGGGAGATTTTACTACTAATACAAATAGGTAAGGCTGCTAATAACAAGGCTGTAATTATGGGAGATTTTACTACTAATACAAATAGGTAAGGCTGCTAATAACAGGGCTGTAATTATGGGAGATTTTACTACTAATACAAATAGGTAAGGCTGCTAATAACAGGGCTGTAATTATGGGAGATTTTACTACTAATACAAATAGGTACGGCTGCTAATAACAGGGCTGTAATTATGGGAGATTTTACTACTAATACAAATAGCTAAGGCTGCTAATAACAGCGCTGTAATTATGGGAGATTTTACTACTAATACAAATAGCTAAGGCTGCTAATAACAGGGCTGTAATTATGGGAGATTTTACTACTAATACAAATAGCTAAGGCTGCTAATAAAAGGGCTGTAATTATGGGAGATTTTACTACTAATACAAATAGCTAAGGCTGCTAATAACAGCTCTGTAATTATGGGAGATTTTACTACTAATACAAATAGCTAAGGCTGCTAATAACAGGGCTGTAATTATGGGAGATTTTACTACTAATACAAATAGGTAAGGCTGCTAATAACAGTGCTGTAATTATGGGAGATTTTACCACTAATACACATAGCTAAGGCTGCTAATAACAGTGCTGTAATTATGGGAGATTTTACTACTAATACAAATAGGTAAGGCTGCTAATAACAGTGCTGTAATTATGGGAGATTTTACTACTAATACAAATAGGTAAGGCTGTAATTATGGGAGATTTTACTACTAATACAAATAGGGAAGGCTGCTAATAACAGCGCTGTAATTATGGGAGATTTTACTACTAATACAAATAGGTAAGGCTGCTAATAACAGCGCTGTAATTATGGGAGATTTTACTACTAATACAAATAGGTAAGGCTGCTAATAACAGGGCTGTAATTATGGGAGATTTTACTACTAATACAAATAGGTAAGGCTGCTAATAACAGGGCTGTAATTATGGGAGATTTTACTACTAATACAAATAGGTAAGGCTGCTAATAACAGGGCTGTAATTATGGGAGATTTTACTACTAATACAAATAGGTAAGGCTGCTAATAACAGGGCTGTAATTATGGGAGATTTTACTACTAATACAAATAGGTAAGGCTGCTAATAACAGTGCTGTAATTATGGGAGATTTTACTACTAATGCAAATACGTAAGGCTGCTAATAACAGTGCTGTAATTATGGGAGATTTTACTACTAATGCAAATAGGTAAGGCTGCTAATAACAGTGCTGTAATTATGGGAGATTGTACTACTAATACAAATAGGTAAGGCTGCTAATAACAGTGCTGTAATTATGGGAGATTTTACTACTAATACAAATAGGTAAGGCTGCTAATAACAGTGCTGTAATTATGGGAGATTTTACTACTAATACAAATAGATAAGGCTGCTAATAACAGTGCTGTAATTATGGGAGATTTTACTACTAATACAAATAGCTAAGGCTGCTAATAACAGTGCTGTAATTATGGGAGATTTTACTACTAATACAAATAGCTAAGGCTGCTAATAACAGAGCTGTAATTATGGGAGATTTTACTACTAATACAAATAGCTAAGGCTGCTAATAACAGTGCTGTAATTATGGGAGATTTTACTACTAATACAAATAGCTAAGGCTGCTAATAACAGCGCTGTAATTATGGGAGATTTTACTACTAATACAAATAGGTAAGGCTGCTAATAACAGTGCTGTAATTATGGGAGATTTTACTACTAATACAAATAGGTAAGGCTGCTAATAACAGTGCTGTAATTATGGGAGATTTTACTACTAATACAAATATGTAAGGCTGCTAATAACAGTGCTGTAATTATGCGAGATTTTACTACTAATACAAATAGGTAAGGCTGCTAATAACAAGGCTGTAATTATGGGAGATTTTACTACTAATACAAATAGGTAAGGCTGTTAATAACAGGGCTGTAATTATGGGAGATTTTACTACTAATACAAATAGCTAAGGCTGCTAATAACAGGGCTGTAATTATGGGAGATTTTACTACTAATACAAATAGCTAAGGCTGCTAATAACAGGGCTGTAATTATGGGAGATTTTACTACTAATACAAATAGCTAAGGCTGCTAATAACAGCTCTGTAATTATGGGAGATTTTACTACTAATACAAATAGCTAAGGCTGCTAATAACAGGGCTGTAATTATGGGAGATTTTACTACTAATACAAATAGGTAAGGCTGCTAATAACAGTGCTGTAATTATGGGAGATTTTACTACTAATACAAATAGGTAAGGCTGCTAATAACAGTGCTGTAATTATGGGAGATTTTACTACTAATACAAATAGGTAAGGCTGTAATTATGGGAGATTTTACTACTAATACAAATAGGGAAGGCTGCTAATAACAGTGCTGTAATTATGGGAGATTTTACTACTAATACAAATAGGTAAGGCTGCTAATAACAGTGCTGTAATTATGGGAGATTTTACTACTAATACAAATAGCTAAGGCTGCTAATAACAGTGCTGTAATTATGGGAGATTTTACTACTAATACAAATAGGTAAGGCTGCTAATAACAGTGCTGTAATTATGGGAGATTTTACTACTAATACAAATAGCTAAGGCTGCTAATAACAGTGCTGTAATTATGGGAGATTTTACTACTAATGCAAATAGCTAAGGCTGCTAATAACAGCGCTCTAATTATGGGAGATTTTACTACTAATACAAATAGGTAAGGCTGCTAATAACAGCGCTGTAATTATGGGAGATTTTACTACTAATACAAATAGGTAAGGCTGCTAATAACAGCGCTGTAATTATGGGAGATTTTACTACTAATACAAATAGGTAAGGCTGCTAATAACAGCGCTGTAATTATGGGAGATTTTACTACTAATACAAATAGGTAAGGCTGCTAATAACAGCGCTGTAATTATGGGAGATTTTACTACTAATACAAATAGCTAAGGCTGCTAATAACAGTGCTGTAATTATGGGAGATTTTACTACTAATACAAATAGCTAAGGCTGCTAATAACAGTGCTGTAATTATGGGAGATTTTACTACTAATACAAATAGGTAAGGCTGCTAATAACAGCGCTGTAATTATGGGAGATTTTACTACTAATACAAATAGGTAAGGCTGCTAATAACAGCGCTGTAATTATGGGAGATTTTACTACTAATACAAATAGGTAAGGCTGCTAATAACAGTGCTGTAATTATGGGAGATTTTACTACTAATACAAATAGCTAAGGCTGCTAATAACAGTGCTGTAATTATGGGAGATTTTACTACTAATACAAATAGGTAAGGCTGCTAATAACAGTGCTGTAATTATGGGAGATTTTACTACTAATACAAATAGGTAAGGCTGCTAATAACAGTGCTGTAATTATGGGAGATTTTACTACTAATACAAATAGGTAAGGCTGCTAATAACAAGGCTGTAATTATGGGAGATTTTACTACTAATACAAATAGGTAAGGCTGCTAATAACAGGGCTGTAATTATGGGAGATTTTACTACTAATACAAATAGGTAAGGCTGCTAATAACAGGGCTGTAATTATGGGAGATTTTACTACTAATACAAATAGCTAAGGCTGCTAATAACAGGGCTGTAATTATGGGAGATTTTACTACTAATACAAATAGCTAAGGCTGCTAATAACAGGGCTGTAATTATGGGAGATTTTACTACTAATACAAATAGCTAAGGCTGCTAATAACAGGGCTGTAATTATGGGAGATTTTACTACTAATACAAATAGCTAAGGCTGCTAATAACAGCTCTGTAATTATGGGAGATTTTACTACTAATACAAATAGCTAAGGCTGCTAATAACAGGGCTGTAATTATGGGAGATTTTACTACTAATACAAATAGGTAAGGCTGCTAATAACAGTGCTGTAATTATGGGAGATTTTACCACTAATACACATAGCTAAGGCTGCTAATAACAGTGCTGTAATTATGGGCGATTTTACTACTAATACAAATAGGTAAGGCTGCTAATAACAGTGCTGTAATTATGGGAGATTTTACTACTAATACAAATTGGTAAGGCTGCTGATCACAGTGCTGTAATTATGCGAGATTTTACTACTAATACAAATAGGTAAGGCTGCTAATAACAAGGCTGTAATTATGGGAGATTTTACTACTAATACAAATAGGTAAGGCTGCTAATAACAGGGCTGTAATTATGGGAGATTTTACTACTAATACAAATAGCTAAGGCTGCTAATAACAGGGCTGTAATTATGGGAGATTTTACTACTAATACAAATAGCTAAGGCTGCTAATAACAGGGCTGTAATTATGGGAGATTTTACTACTAATACAAATAGCTAAGGCTGCTAATAACAGCTCTGTAATTATGGGAGATTTTACTACTAATACAAATAGCTAAGGCTGCTAATAACAGGGCTGTAATTATGGGAGATTTTACTACTAATACAAATAGGTAAGGCTGCTAATAACAGTGCTGTAATTATGGGAGATTTTACCACTAATACAAATAGCTAAGGCTGCTAATAACAGTGCTGTAATTATGGGAGATTTTACTACTAATACAAATAGGTAAGGCTGCTAATAACAGTGCTGTAATTATGGGAGATTTTACTACTAATACAAATAGGTAAGGCTGTAATTATGGGAGATTTTACTACTAATACAAATAGGGAAGGCTGCTAATAACAGCGCTGTAATTATGGGAGATTTTACTACTAATACAAATAGGTAAGGCTGCTAATAACAGTGCTGTAATTATGGGAGATTTTACTACTAATACAAATAGCTAAGGCTGCTAATAACAGTGCTGTAATTATGGGAGATTTTACTACTAATACAAATAGGTAAGGCTGCTAATAACAGTGCTGTAATTATGGGAGCTTTTACTACTAATACAAATAGCTAAGGCTGCTAATAACAGTGCTGTAATTATGGGAGATTTTACTACTAATACAAATAGCTAAGGCTGCTAATAACAGTGCTGTAATTATGGGAGATTTTACTACTAATACAAATAGGTAAGGCTGCTAATAACAGTGCTGTAATTATGGGAGATTTTACTACTAATACAAATAGGTAAGGCTGCTAATAACAGTGCTGTAATTATGGGAGATTTTACTACTAATACAAATAGGTAAGGCTGCTAATAACAGTGCTGTAATTATGGGAGATTTTACTACTAATACAAATAGCTAAGGCTGCTAATAACAGTGCTGTAATTATGGGAGATTTTACTACTAATACAAATAGCTAAGGCTGCTAATAACAGTGCTGTAATTATGGGAGATTTTACTACTAATACAAATAGGTAAGGCTGCTAATAACAGCGCTGTAATTATGGGAGATTTTACTACTAATACAAATAGGTAAGGCTGCTAATAACAGCGCTGTAATTATGGGAGATTTTACTACTAATACAAATAGCTAAGGCTGCTAATAACAGTGCTGTAATTATGGGAGATTTTACTACTAATACAAATAGCTAAGGCTGCTAATAACAGTGCTGTAATTATGGGAGATTTTACTACTAATACAAATAGGTAAGGCTGCTAATAACAGCGCTGTAATTATGGGAGATTTTACTACTAATACAAATAGGTAAGGCTGCTAACAACAGTGCTGTAATTATGGGAGATTTTACTACTAATACAAATAGCTAAGGCTGCTAATAACAGTGCTGTAATTATGGGAGATTTTACTACTAATACAAATAGCTAAGGCTGCTAATAACAGTGCTGTAATTATGGGAGATTTTACTACTAATACAAATAGGTAAGGCTGCTAATAACAGTGCTGTAATTATGGGAGATTTTACTACTAATACAAATAGGTAAGGCTGCTAATAACAGTGCTGTAATTATGGGAGATTTTACTACTAATACAAATAGCTAAGGCTGCTAATAACAGTGCTGTAATTATGGGAGATTTTACTACTAATACAAATAGGTAAGGCTGCTAATAACAGCGCTGTAATTATGGGAGATTTTACTACTAATACAAATAGCTAAGGCTGCTAATAACAGGGCTGTAATTATGGGAGATTTTACTACTAATACAAATAGCTAAGGCTGCTAATAACAGGGCTGTAATTATGGGAGATTTTACTACTAATACAAATAGGTAAGGCTGCTAATAACAGCGCTGTAATTATGGGAGATTTTACTACTAATACAAATAGGTAAGGCTGCTAATAACAGGGCTGTAATTATGGGAGATTTTACTACTAATACAAATAGGTAAGGCTGCTAATAACAGTGCTGTAATTATGGGAGATTTTACTACTAATACAAATAGCTAAGGCTGCTAATAACAGTGCTGTAATTATGGGAGATTTTACTACTAATACAAATAGGTAAGGCTGCTAATAACAGCGCTGTATAATGGGAGATTTTACTACTAATGCAAATAGGTAAGGCTGCTAATAACAGCGCTGTAATTATGGGAGATTTTACTACTAATACAAATAGGTAAGGCTGCTAATAACAGTGCTGTAATTATGGGAGATTTTACAACTAATACAAATAGCTAAGGCTGCTAATAACAGTGCTGTAATTATGGGAGATTTTACTACTAATACAAATAGCTAAGGCTGCTAATAACAGCGCTGTAATTATGGGAGATTTTACTACTAATACAAATAGGTAAGGCTGCTAATAACAGTGCTGTAATTATGGGAGATTTTACTACTAATACAAATAGGTAAGGCTGCTAATAACAGTGCTGTAATTATGGGAGATTTTACTACTAATACAAATAGGTAAGGCTGCTAATAACAGCGCTGTAATTATGGGAGATTTTACTACTAATACAAATAGCTAAGGCTGCTAATAACAGTGCTGTAATTATGGGAGATTTTACAACTAATACAAATAGCTAAGGCTGCTAATAACAGTGCTGTAATTATGGGAGATTTTACTACTAATACAAATAGCTAAGGCTGCTAATAACAGTGCTGTAATTATGGGAGATTTTACTACTAATACAAATAGCTAAGGCTGCTAATAACAGCGCTGTAATTATGGGAGATTTTACTACTAATACAAATAGCTAAGGCTGCTAATAACAGCGCTGTAATTATGGGAGATTTTACTACTAATACAAATAGCTAAGGCTGCTAATAACAGTGCTGTAATTATGGGAGATTTTACTACTAATACAAATAGCTAAGGCTGCTAATAACAGTGCTGTAATTATGGGAGATTTTACTACTAATACAAATAGGTAAGGCTGCTAATAACAGCGCTGTAATTATGGGAGATTTTACTACTAATACAAATAGCTAAGGCTGCTAATAACAGCGCTGTAATTATGGGAGATTTTACTACTAATACAAATAGGTAAGGCTGCTAATAACAGTGCTGTAATTATGGGAGATTTTACTACTAATACAAATAGGTAAGGCTGCTAATAACAGTGCTGTAATTATGGGAGATTTTACTACTAATACAAATAGGTAAGGCTGCTAATAACAGCGCTGTAATTATGGGAGATTTTACTACTAATACAAATAGCTAAGGCTGCTAATAACAGCGCTGTAATTATGGGAGATTTTACTACTAATACAAATAGGTAAGGCTGCTAATAACAGCGCTGTAATTATGGGAGATTTTACTACTAATACAAATAGGTAAGGCTGCTAATAACAGCGCTGTAATTATGGGAGATTTTACTACTAATACAAATAGGTAAGGCTGCTAATAACAGCGCTGTAATTATGGGAGATTTTACTACTAATACAAATAGGTAAGGCTGCTAATAACAGTGCTGTAATTATGGGAGATTTTACTACTAATACAAATAGGTAAGGCTGCTAATAACAGTGCTGTAATTATGGGAGATTTTACTACTAATACAAATAGGTAAGGCTGCTAATAACAGTGCTGTAATTATGGGAGATTTTACTACTAATACAAATAGCTAAGGCTGCTAATAACAGTGCTGTAATTATGGGAGATTTTACTACTAATACAAATAGCTAAGGCTGCTAATAACAGTGCTGTAATTATGGGAGATTTTACTACTAATACAAATAGCTAAGGCTGCTAATAACAGTGCTGTAATTATGGGAGATTTTACTACTAATACAAATAGCTAAGGCTGCTAATAACAGTGCTGTAATTATGGGAGATTTTACTACTAATACAAATAGCTAAGGCTGCTAATAACAGTGCTGTAATTATGGGAGATTTTACTACTAATACAAATAGGTAAGGCTGCTAATAACAGCGCTGTAATTATGGGAGATTTTACTACTAATACAAATAGGTAAGGCTGCTAATAACAGTGCTGTAATTATGGGAGATTTTACAACTAATACAAATAGCTAAGGCTGCTAATAACAGTGCTGTAATTATGGGAGATTTTACTACTAATACAAATAGCTAAGGCTGCTAATAACAGCGCTGTAATTATGGGAGATTTTACTACTAATACAAATAGGTAAGGCTGCTAATAACAGTGCTGTAATTATGGGAGATTTTACTACTAATACAAATAGGTAAGGCTGCTAATAACAGTGCTGTAATTATGGGAGATTTTACTACTAATACAAATAGCTAAGGCTGCTAATAACAGTGCTGTAATTATGGGAGATTTTACTACTAATACAAATAGGCTAAGGCTGCTAATAACAGTGCTGTAATTATGGGAGATTTTACTACTGATACAAATAGGTAAGGCTGCTAATAACAGTGCTGTAATTATGGGAGATTTTACTACTAATACAAATAGGTAAGGCTGCTAATAACAGTGCTGTAATTATGGGAGATTTTACTACTAATACAAATAGCTAAGGCTGCTAATAACAGTGCTGTAATTATGGGAGATTTTACTACTAATACAAATAGGTAAGGCTGCTAATAACAGCGCTGTAATTATGGGAGATTTTACTACTAATACAAATAGGTAAGGCTGCTAACAACAGTGCTGTAATTATGGGAGATTTTACTACTAATACAAATAGCTAAGGCTGCTAATAACAGTGCTGTAATTATGGGAGATTTTACTACTAATACAAATAGCTAAGGCTGCTAATAACAGTGCTGTAATTATGGGAGATTTTACTACTAATACAAATAGGTAAGGCTGCTAATAACAGCGCTGTAATTATGGGAGATTTTACTACTAATACAAATAGGTAAGGCTGCTAAAAACAGTGCTGTAATTATGGGAGATTTTACTACTAATACAAATAGCTAAGGCTGCTAATAACAGTGCTGTAATTATGGGAGATTTTACTACTAATACAAATAGCTAAGGCTGCTAATAACAGTGCTGTAATTATGGGAGATTTTACTACTAATACAAATAGGTAAGGCTGCTAATAACAGTGCTGTAATTATGGGAGATTTTACTACTAATACAAATAGGTAAGGCTGCTAATAACAGTGCTGTAATTATGGGAGATTTTACTACTAATACAAATAGGTAAGGCTGCTAATAACAGTGCTGTAATTATGGGAGATTTTACTACTAATACAAATAGCTAAGGCTGCTAATAACAGTGCTGTAATTATGGGAGATTTTACTACTAATACAAATAGCTAAGGCTGCTAATAACAGTGCTGTAATTATGGGAGATTTTACTACTAATACAAATAGGTAAGGCTGCTAATAACAGCGCTGTAATTATGGGAGATTTTACTACTAATACAAATAGGTAAGGCTGCTAACAACAGTGCTGTAATTATGGGAGATTTTACTACTAATACAAATAGCTAAGGCTGCTAATAACAGTGCTGTAATTATGGGAGATTTTACTACTAATACAAATAGCTAAGGCTGCTAATAACAGTGCTGTAATTATGGGAGATTTTACTACTAATACAAATAGGTAAGGCTGCTAATAACAGCGCTGTAATTATGGGAGATTTTACTACTAATACAAATAGGTAAGGCTGCTAACAACAGTGCTGTAATTATGGGAGATTTTACTACTAATACAAATAGCTAAGGCTGCTAATAACAGTGCTGTAATTATGGGAGATTTTACTACTAATACAAATAGCTAAGGCTGCTAATAACAGTGCTGTAATTATGGGAGATTTTACTACTAATACAAATAGCTAAGGCTGCTAATAACAGTGCTGTAATTATGGGAGATTTTACTACTAATACAAATAGGTAAGGCTGCTAATAACAGTGCTGTAATTATGGGAGATTTTACTACTAATACAAATAGCTAAGGCTGCTAATAACAGTGCTGTAATTATGGGAGATTTTACTACTAATACAAATAGGTAAGGCTGCTAATAACAGCGCTGTAATTATGGGAGATTTTACTACTAATACAAATAGCTAAGGCTGCTAATAACAGGGCTGTAATTATGGGAGATTTTACTACTAATACAAATAGCTAAGGCTGCTAATAACAGGGCTGTAATTATGGGAGATTTTACTACTAATACAAATAGGTAAGGCTGCTAATAACAGCGCTGTAATTATGGGAGATTTTACTACTAATACAAATAGGTAAGGCTGCTAATAACAGGGCTGTAATTATGGGAGATTTTACTACTAATACAAATAGCTAAGGCTGCTAATAACAGGGCTGTAATTATGGGAGATTTTACTACTAATACAAATAGCTAAGGCTGCTAATAACAGTGCTGTAATTATGGGAGATTTTACTACTAATACAAATAGGTAAGGCTGCTAATAACAGCGCTGTATAATGGGAGATTTTACTACTAATTCAAATAGGTAAGGCTGCTAATAACAGCGCTGTAATTATGGGAGATTTTACTACTAATACAAATAGGTAAGGCTGCTAATAACAGTGCTGTAATTATGGGAGATTTTACTACTAATACAAATAGCTAAGGCTGCTAATAACAGTGCTGTAATTATGGGAGATTTTACTACTAATACAAATAGCTAAGGCTGCTAATAACAGCGCTGTAATTATGGGAGATTTTACTACTAATACAAATAGGTAAGGCTGCTAATAACAGTGCTGTAATTATGGGAGATTTTACTACTAATACAAATAGGTAAGGCTGCTAATAACAGCGCTGTAATTATGGGAGATTTTACTACTAATACAAATAGCTAAGGCTGCTAATAACAGTGCTGTAATTATGGGAGATTTTACAACTAATACAAATAGCTAAGGCTGCTAATAACAGTGCTGTAATTATGGGAGATTTTACTACTAATACAAATAGCTAAGGCTGCTAATAACAGTGCTGTAATTATGGGAGATTTTACTACTAATACAAATAGCTAAGGCTGCTAATAACAGCGCTGTAATTATGGGAGATTTTACTACTAATACAAATAGCTAAGGCTGCTAATAACAGCGCTGTAATTATGGGAGATTTTACTACTAATACAAATAGGTAAGGCTGCTAATAACAGTGCTGTAATTATGGGAGATTTTACTACTAATACAAATAGCTAAGGCTGCTAATAACAGTGCTGTAATTATGGGAGATTTTACTACTAATACAAATAGGTAAGGCTGCTAATAACAGCGCTGTAATTATGGGAGATTTTACTACTAATACAAATAGCTAAGGCTGCTAATAACAGCGCTGTAATTATGGGAGATTTTTCTACTAATACAAATAGGTAAGGCTGCTAATAACAGCGTTGTAATTATGGGAGATTTTACTACTAATACAAATAGGTAAGGCTGCTAATAACAGTGCTGTAATTATGGGAGATTTTACTACTAATACAAATAGGTAAGGCTGCTAATAACAGCGCTGTAATTATGGGAGATTTTACTACTAATACAAATAGCTAAGGCTGCTAATAACAGCGCTGTAATTATGGGAGATTTTACTACTAATACAAATAGGTAAGGCTGCTAATAACAGCGCTGTAATTATGGGAGATTTTACTACTAATACAAATAGGTAAGGCTGCTAATAACAGCGCTGTAATTATGGGAGATTTTACTACTAATACAAATAGGTAAGGCTGCTAATAACAGCGCTGTAATTATGGGAGATTTTACTACTAATACAAATAGGTAAGGCTGCTAATAACAGTGCTGTAATTATGGGAGATTTTACTACTAATACAAATAGGTAAGGCTGCTAATAACAGTGCTGTAATTATGGGAGATTTTACTACTAATACAAATAGGTAAGGCTGCTAATAACAGTGCTGTAATTATGGGAGATTTTACTACTAATACAAATAGGTAAGGCTGCTAATAACAGTGCTGTAATTATGGGAGATTTTACTACTAATACAAATAGGTAAGGCTGCTAATAACAGTGCTGTAATTATGGGAGATTTTACTACTAATACAAATAGGTAAGGCTGCTAATAACAGCGCTGTAATTATGGGAGATTTTACTAATATAAATAGGTAAGGCTGCTAATAACAGTGCTGTAATTATGGGAGATTTTACAACTAATACAAATAGCTAAGGCTGCTAATAACAGTGCTGTAATTATGGGAGATTTTACTACTAATACAAATAGCTAAGGCTGCTAATAACAGCGCTGTAATTATGGGAGATTTTACTACTAATACAAATAGGTAAGGCTGCTAATAACAGTGCTGTAATTATGGGAGATTTTACTACTAATACAAATAGGTAAGGCTGCTAATAACAGTGCTGTAATTATGGGAGATTTTACTACTAATACAAATAGCTAAGGCTGCTAATAACAGTGCTGTAATTATGGGAGATTTTACTACTAATACAAATAGCTAAGGCTGCTAATAACAGTGCTGTAATTATGGGAGATTTTACTACTAATACAAATAGCTAAGGCTGCTAATAACAGTGCTGTAATTATGGGAGATTTTACTACTAATGCAAATAGGTAAGGCTGCTAATAACAGTGCTGTAATTATGGGAGATTTTACTACTAATACAAATAGGTAAGGCTGCTAATAACAGTGCTGTAATTATGGGAGATTTTACTACTAATACAAATAGGTAAGGCTGCTAATAACAGCGCTGTAATTATGGGAGATTTTACTACTAATACAAATAGCTAAGGCTGCTAATAACAGCGCTGTAATTATGGGAGATTTTTCTACTAATACAAATAGGTAAGGCTGCTAATAACAGCGTTGTAATTATGGGAGATTTTACTACTAATACAAATAGGTAAGGCTGCTAATAACAGTGCTGTAATTATGGGAGATTTTACTACTAATACAAATAGGTAAGGCTGCTAATAACAGCGCTGTAATTATGGGAGATTTTACTACTAATACAAATAGCTAAGGCTGCTAATAACAGCGCTGTAATTATGGGAGATTTTACTACTAATACAAATAGGTAAGGCTGCTAATAACAGCGCTGTAATTATGGGAGATTTTACTACTAATACAAATAGGTAAGGCTGCTAATAACAGCGCTGTAATTATGGGAGATTTTACTACTAATACAAATAGGTAAGGCTGCTAATAACAGCGCTGTAATTATGGGAGATTTTACTACTAATACAAATAGGTAAGGCTGCTAATAACAGTGCTGTAATTATGGGAGATTTTACTACTAATACAAATAGGTAAGGCTGCTAATAACAGTGCTGTAATTATGGGAGATTTTACTACTAATACAAATAGGTAAGGCTGCTAATAACAGTGCTGTAATTATGGGAGATTTTACTACTAATACAAATAGGTAAGGCTGCTAATAACAGCGCTGTAATTATGGGAGATTTTACTACTAATACAAATAGGTAAGGCTGCTAATAACAGTGCTGTAATTATGGGAGATTTTACTACTAATACAAATAGGTAAGGCTGCTAATAACAGCGCTGTAATTATGGGAGATTTTACTAATATAAATAGGTAAGGCTGCTAATAACAGTGCTGTAATTATGGGAGATTTTACAACTAATACAAATAGCTAAGGCTGCTAATAACAGTGCTGTAATTATGGGAGATTTTACTACTAATACAAATAGCTAAGGCTGCTAATAACAGCGCTGTAATTATGGGAGATTTTACTACTAATACAAATAGGTAAGGCTGCTAATAACAGTGCTGTAATTATGGGAGATTTTACTACTAATACAAATAGGTAAGGCTGCTAATAACAGTGCTGTAATTATGGGAGATTTTACTACTAATACAAATAGCTAAGGCTGCTAATAACAGTGCTGTAATTATGGGAGATTTTACTACTAATACAAATAGCTAAGGCTGCTAATAACAGTGCTGTAATTATGGGAGATTTTACTACTAATACAAATAGCTAAGGCTGCTAATAACAGTGCTGTAATTATGGGAGATTTTACTACTAATGCAAATAGGTAAGGCTGCTAATAACAGTGCTGTAATTATGGGAGATTTTACTACTAATACAAATAGGTAAGGCTGCTAATAACAGTGCTGTAATTATGGGAGATTTTACTACTAATACAAATAGGTAAGGCTGCTAATAACAGCGCTGTAATTATGGGAGATTTTACTACTAATACAAATAGGTAAGGCTGCTAATAACAGCGCTGTATAATGGGAGATTTTACTACTAATGCAAAT
The DNA here is from genome assembly GCF_027579735.1 of Bombina bombina. Taxonomy (NCBI): domain Eukaryota; kingdom Metazoa; phylum Chordata; class Amphibia; order Anura; family Bombinatoridae; genus Bombina; species Bombina bombina. Next base: position 6,142,297 of record NC_069501.1, read on the forward strand.
AGGTAAGGCTGCTAATAACAGCGCTGTAATTATGGGAGATTTTACTACTAATACAAATAGGTAAGGCTGCTAATAACAGTGCTGTAATTATGGGAGATTTTACTACTAATACAAATAGGTAAGGCTGCTAATAACAGCGCTGTAATTATGGGAGATTTTACTACTAATACAAATAGGTAAGGCTGCTAATAACAGCGCTGTAATTATGGGAGATTTTACTACTAATACAAATAGCTAAGGCTGCTAATAACAGTGCTGTAATTATGGGAGATTTTACTACTAATACAAATAGCTAAGGCTGCTAATAACAGTGCTGTAATTATGGGAGATTTTACTACTAATACAAATAGCTAAGGCTTCTAATAACAGTGCTGTAATTATGGGAGATTTTACTACTAATACAAATAGGTAAGGCTGCTAATAACAGTGCTGTAATTATGGGAGATTTTACTACTAATACAAATAGGTAAGGCTGCTAATAACAGTGCTGTAATTATGGGAGATTTTACTACTAATACAAATAGGTAAGGCTGCTAATAACAGCGCTGTAATTATGGGAGATTTTAACTACCCTGAGATAAACTGGGCCAATGAAACTAGTAATTCAGCTAAGGGGGATAGATTTATAAATGTTTTCAGGGATAACTTCTTGTCACAACTAATAGAGGAGCCAACTAGGAGTAACGCTACATTGGATTTAATGCTATCAAACAATACAGATATAGAGGCCAATTTATCAAAGGTCTTGCGGTCCTGATCCGATAGTGCGGATCAGCTCCGCAAGACCTCGCTGAATGCAGAGAGCAATACGCTCTCCGTATTCAGGATTGCACCAGCAGCTCACAAGAGCTACTGGTGCAACGCCGCCCCCTTCAGACTCGCAGCCAATGGGCCGCCAGCAGGGAGGTGTCAATCAACACGATCGTACTCGCTCGGGTTGAATTGCGGCAATTCCTGTCCGCCTCATCAAAGCAGACGGACAGGGTTATGGAGCAGCAGTCTTTAGACCGCTGCTTCATAACTGGTGTTTCTGGCGAGTCTGAAGATTCGCCAGAAACACGGCCCTTCAAGCTCCATTCGGAACTTGATAAATGGGTCTCTTAATATCAAACATAGAAGTCAAAGAAGATTTGGGTAACAGTGATCATAACAAGGTCACATTTGAAATCTCTTTTCATAAGCAGTGTCTTAAAGGTTTAACCAAGACTTTTAACTTTAAGAAAGCAAAATTCAACGATTTAAGGAAATCATTAAATAACATAAATTGGGACAAAGTATTCTCTAATAAAAATACAGAGGATAAATGGATAACATTTAAAACTTTGTTAAATAAATATACATATCAACAAATACCATATGGTTATAAAAATAAAAAATAGAAGCCAAGATGGCTAAGTAAAAATGCGTTAAGAGAAATTAGGAAAAAAACGTAGGGCATTTAAATTATTCAAAGAAAATAGTACAGACTCAACATACCAAACTTATAAGGAATGTAACAAAGCATGCAAAAAAGCAATCAAATTAGCCAAAATTAAAAATGAAAGATTAATTGCAAAGGATTCTAAGTCTAACCCTAAAAGGCTCTTTAAGTACATAAATAGCAAAAAAATCTAAGAAGGACAAAATAGGTACATTAAAATGCTTGGAGGGTAGCATGATAAATAATGACAGGGAGAAGGCTGAGGTACTAAACCAGTTCTTTTCTTTAGTATAGACAAGAGAGGAACCATTGGATGATACTTTGGAATAAACTAGAACATGCCAGCCCATACCATTAACTGGGTTATGTCTAGAGGATATCAGGAAAAAAACTGGATAATATTAAGGTACATAAAACTCCAGGCCCAGATGGAATTCACCCAAGGGTGTTAAGGGAATTTAGCACTGATATAGACAAAGCTCTACTCTTAATTTTTAAAGACTCATTATCCTTAGGCAAGGTCCCCCAGGATTGGCGTAAACTGATGTGGTGCCACTCTTCGCAGGGATGATCCAGGAAGCTATAGACCAGTTAGTCTGACATCAATAGTGGGGAAGATACTTGAAGGGATTATATTGGTGATCATATTTGTGTAAACAAGATTATGAGTTCTAATCAGCATGGTTTTATGAGAAATAGATCATGTCAAACTAATCTAATTAGATTCTACGAGGAAGTAAGTAAAAATATAGATAAAGGGGAATCCGTTGATGTGATATACTTAGACTTTGCAAAGGCGTTTGATACAGTGCACAAAATTAAGGGACTGGGATTAGCTGAAAATGTTAGCTCATGGATAAATAACTGGATAAAAGATAGGGAGCAACGAGTAGTAGTGAATGGATCATACTCAGATTGGACAAAGGTAATCAGTGGAGTCCCCCAGGTATCAGTACTGGGCCCTGTTCTTTTTAATATTTTTATAAATGACTTAGAGCAATGATTAGATAGCGACATCTCTATTTTTGCAGATGATACTTGTTACGGTTACCCTTAGTCTCGCTGAGAGATGGACCGCTTAGTAGCCTGGATCCCTATTGCTAAAGAGGGGAGAAGCTGCTTTCCATAGTATTCTATGAGTCTCGCAAATATAGAATAATCTCCCTTAGCTGCAGTACCGCTAGGATACCCTTCTGCCCACAAAAACGAGTCAACGCTGCGATTGAGGGTCAAACAAGAACTCAGGACTGGGATGCCCAGCCTGCTTTTTATTAAGGTTACATGCACACAGGGCACTCCCAGGGGGAGAGGGGGGGAAGCACAAAATCCCCCATCACACATTTAGATAGAGAGCACTGTCCTTTGACAGGCCACAATAGGATTACAGTACTTAAGATAAGAGGTTTACAAGTTCATCTTATCAATTAGCAGTCTGGCTCCAGAGGTGATTAGACAATAGTTTCTAAAAGCTGAAAAAAAAGAGTTAACTCTTTATGAAATGATACTTGTTACGGTTTTCTTGGAGCCCTTCTTAGGCGCTGGCTTGCTGGTTCAGGCATTGCTGCTGGGAAATAAGCTCTTCACAACAAAATAACTAATGCTTCTGTAACAGTGCTCCCTTTCTGTGGAACACTCTGGCAGACACGGTCTGACCCCTTTTCGGGGCAGACTAAGGCTGTCCAGACCGCTGGTTATGCAGGGCTGAGGTCGGTTTGTCTGGACAACCCGTCGGCGTTGCCATTCTGTTTCCCAGGTCTGTAAGTAATGGTGAAATTGAAGGGTTGCAACGATAAGCTCCAACGTAATAGCCTGCCGTTATCTCCAGAGACCCGGTTCAGCCACACCAACGGGTTATGGTCGGTGACCAGAGTGAACTCCTGACCATATAAATAGGGAGTCAATTTCTTTAATGCCCACACCAAAGCCAAACACTCCTTTTCGACCGCTGCATAGCTGACTTCGCGGGGCAGGAGCTTCCGGCTGATGTAGGCAACTGGATGCTCCCCTCCATCTTCGCCTACTTGGCTGAGGACGGCTCCCAGCCCGAACATGGAAGCATCTGTATGGACGATAAAACGTTTGTTAAGGGCTGGGGCCGCCAAGACAGGAGCGTTAATTAGAGCATTTTTGAGAGCCTGGAAAGCCGTTTCACAGTGGGGAGACCACAGGACCTGTCGAGGTAAGTTCTTCTTGGTCAAGTCAGTCAGGGGTTTGGCAAGTGTGCTGTAGTCTGGTACGAACCGTCTATAGTACCCTGCCGTGCCCAGGAAGGCTAGGACCTGAGTCTTAGTGATGGGGGTGGGCCAATTGGCGACAGCTTCTATTTTGGCCGGCTCTGGTCGCTGCTTTCCACACCCCACCCGGTGACCCAGGTACTGTACCTCGGCCATCCCAAAGTGGCATTTTTCTGGCTTCAGAGTCAGGCCAGCAGCCCGGATCTGATCCAGAACCATTCCCACATGAGCTAAGTGGTCCTCCCAGGACTCACTGTGGATCGCTATGTCGTCCAGGTAGGCGCAAGCAAAACTCTGGAAGCCATCCAGGAGCCTATCCACCAAGCGCTGGAATGTAGCTGGGGCATTCTTCATCCCAAACGGCATTACCCTAAACTGATATAAGCCGAATGGGGTGACGAATGCCGACTTGGGGATAGCCTCCGGGGCCAGGGGAATCTGCCAGTAACCTTTGCAGAGGTCAATAGTGGTCAGGTAATTTCCCCTGGCTATACGATCGAGTAGCTCGTCTACCCTGGGCATAGGGTAAGCGTCCGTCACGGTATTTTCATTGAGCCTCCGATAGTCTACGCAGAACCGGGTGGTCCCATCTTTCTTGGGCACCAAGACAACTGGGGAGGCCCAGGGACTATCGGAGGGCTCAATTACCCTGAGCTGGAGCATCTCATCGATCTCCTTCTTCATTCCTGTCCTAACTGCTTCGGGGATTCGGTACGGAGCCTGGCGCAAGGGAGCTTGTCCCGGAGTATCTACCTGGTGGGTGGTTAAAGTAGTGTACCCTGGCTTCGGAGAGAAGGTGAGGTGTTTAGACTGGAGGAGTTGGTTGAGCTGCTCCCTTTCAGTGGGGCTAAGTCGGTCCCCTATCTGAACCTGCGCCACTATACCTGTGGGGAGGCTCTTTTCTAATAGGTCTGGAATGGGTAAACTGTCGGGGTCTTCCTGAGGGGAACAACATACGGCCGTCACGTTCTCTGGTCGCTCAAAATATTCCTTGAGCATGTTTACATGGAATGTCTTTCTAAGATTGTTGTCATGGCAGCTAGCTATCACATAAGTGGTGTCTCCCCTTTTCTCTACGATCTGGTAGGGACCCTGCCAGGACGCCTGCAATTTGTCTGTCTTCACCGGCTTAAGTACTAACACCTTTTGTCCTATGGTGAAGATTCTCTTTCGGGCCCCCCGATCGTACCATACTTTCTGTCTTCTCTGGGCCAACTGGAGATTAGCCCGCACGGATTTGGCTAATTGCTCCATTCGGTCCCTGAGTTCCAGCACGTATGGCACAATGGGGACACCGTCAGCCTCCATCTCTCCCTCCCAGTGCTCCCGGATCAGGTTTAGGGGTCCCCGTACCTTTCTTCCGTAGAGCAACTCGAAGGGAGAGAACCCTGTCGTTTCCTGGGGCACCTCCCGATAAGCAAATAGGAGGTGCGGCAGGAAGCGTTCCCAGTCTCGGTATTCCTGAGTGAACGTCTTGAGCATTTGCTTGAGGGTCCCATTGAACCTCTCACACAGCCCGTTCGTCTGGGGGTGGTATGGGGAGCTCAGGAGGGACTTAATTTTGCAAACCTGCCAGAGTTGTTGGGTCAATTCAGCCGTAAATTGGGTGCCTCGGTCGGATAGGATTTCTTTTGGAAATCCTACCCGGGAGAACACCTGTACTAGTGCATTCGCTACCGTATCCGCTTGTATGTTGGATAGGGCGACAGCCTCTGGGTACCTGGTAGCGTAGTCCACTACGGTAAGAATGTATCGCTTACCGGAGGGACTAGGGGTAGCCAGTGGTCCCACTAGGTCAATAGCAACCCGGCTGAAGGGTTCCTCTACAATGGGCATATTTACTAGCTGGGCTTTAGGGTGATCGCCTCGCCTTCCTACTCGTTGACATACATCGCAGGTGTTACAGTAAGTTCTAACGTCAGCGTGCACCCCTGGCCAAAAGAACGTGTGAGTAATGCGGTGTAGGGTACGGGTAACGGCTAGGTGGCCTGCTAAGGGGATGTCGTGGCCTATTTTGAGGATTTCTTGACGGTATTTGTGGGGCACTACCAGCTGTCGCCTACGCTGTCCCCTTTTCTCTGTCCAGCGGTATAGTTTCCCTTTTTCCCATAAGAATGTTTCGTTATCTGCCCCGCCCCCTCCGGTCTCTGCTCGTTCCCGGTACTTTTGTAAGGTCGGGTCAGTCTTAGACTCTGCCTCGAAAGCATCTGGGGTGTCCCAGGGTATGGGGCCTAACCTGTCAGGCAAGGTCGGGGTAGGTCTTACCTGTGTCTCCCGCACTGGTGAGAGCTCTCGCTCCGTCCGGGCTTGGGCCCGTGTAGTCACTGGGTCCGCCTCGTTGTTGCATACTGGAGCATAGGCAGAAGTCATGGGGCCCAAATCGTTGCCCAGTAGTACTTCGGCAGGTAAATTATGCATTAGGCCCACGTTCACAGCCCCCTTTCCCGCTCCCCAATCAAGATGCACTTTAGCTGTTGGAATTTTGTACACATCCCCCCCCGCCACTCTAACGGCCACAGTCTGTCCGGATCGCTTGTGCTCTGGCACCAAATAACTCTGTACCAGCGTGATAGTAGCCCCTGTGTCTCGCAATCCCTCGGTAGATCGCCCCTCGAGCCATACCCTCTGCCGATGGTGCTGGCGGTTATCTGAGGCAGCATATACAGGGTCTGCCTCGTGAAGCGGCCCCACATATCCCTCCATAGGGGCCTCTTGGTTAACACAGAGGGCCCGGGCCGGACGATAGGACCCAGAGGGGTAATTGTAATTCCTGGGTGTCTGGTGCGTATTAAGGGGGCAGCTAGCCATGAAATGCCCTGGTTGCTTGCATCGGTGGCAAGTCGGTCTGGGACGCTCAGAGCTGTTATTGGGTGGTCCTGAGTGTCGGACGGGCCTTGTGGGCACCGGGGCTTGGAATTCAGTACGAGGGGGTGCACGGTAAACCTCTCTGGGTTCGACCCGTGCTGGAGCTCGGTAGTTCATGGGTTCGTGAAGACGGGAGTCATAATGTTCATCGGCCAATTTGGCTGCTTCTTCTAAGGTAGAAGGCCGCCTGTCTCGCAGCCATTCCTTCCCTTGCTGTTCCATGCCATTATAAAAATGTTCTAAGAGAAACAATTGTAAAATTTCCTCCCCAGTCACCGCTTTACTTCCGCTCAGCCAGTGATTTGCCGCTCTCCGCATTCGGTGCGCCCATTCCATATGGGTATCGTTAGGCTTCTTTTCCGTGCCCCGAAACTGTCGGCGATACGTGTCCGGAGTTACAGCGTACCGTCGCAACAGTGTCTCCTTAACTAGCTCATACTGTGTCACTTCCTCAGCACCCAGAGTACGAAAGGCTTCCAGGGCTCGCCCGGATAGTTTCCCAGACAATATCGTGGGCCACTCTCTGTTGGGAATCTGGTGCAGGGCACATTGCCTTTCGAAGTCCGCCAAATATTCATCAATCCCTGTCTCGCTCTCTAGGAAGGGTCGAAATGCCGCATAGGGTATCTTGGGCCTCCCAGCATTTTCGACAGGGATGATTACCTGCGGGGCTTCAGCATTGCGGTGTGCATTCGCTAGGTTGAGTTCGTGGGCTCGAGTCTCTCGTATATCCTCGTCCGCCTCCGCCATCAACTGCTGTACCAATTCCATGGAGGGGTTCGGCCCGTATAATGAGAGCCTTTCCCGAACAATCCTGGTTTTTTCGTCACTAATCGTGGTCGGTGTTTCCGCCATTGTGAAGCTCTGATCCAGTTCGGTCAATTCTGCGATCAGCTCTCTCCTCGGCCGGTTGCTGGCGTACCCCCCTCTGCTTTCAAGTAAATCCTTTAGGGTTGTACGCTTCAATTTTTCGTAAGCGCTCTCCATCCGTTCTGTACCTCTCCTAGGAAATCCAGGAAAATCCCGCCGCTGCCGCCAAATGTTACGGTTACCCTTAGTCTCGCTGAGAGATGGACCGCTTAGTAGCCTGGATCCCTATTGCTAAAGAGGGGAGAAGCTGCTTTCCATAGTATTCTATGAGTCTCGCAAATATAGAATAATCTCCCTTAGCTGCAGTACCGCTAGGATACCCTTCTGCCCACAAAAACGAGTCAACGCTGCGATTGAGGGTCAAACAAGAACTCAGGACTGGGATGCCCAGCCTGCTTTTTATTAAGGTTACATGCACACAGGGCACTCCCAGGGGGAGAGGGGGGGAAGCACAAAATCCCCCATCACACATTTAGATAGAGAGCACTGTCCTTTGACAGGCCACAATAGGATTACAGTACTTAAGATAAGAGGTTTACAAGTTCATCTTATCAATTAGCAGTCTGGCTCCAGAGGTGATTAGACAATAGTTTCTAAAAGCTGAAAAAAAAGAGTTAACTCTTTATGAAATGATACTTGTTACGGTTTTCTTGGAGCCCTTCTTAGGCGCTGGCTTGCTGGTTCAGGCATTGCTGCTGGGAAATAAGCTCTTCACAACAAAATAACTAATGCTTCTGTAACAATACTAAGTTAAGTAAGGTCATTAGGTCAATGCAGGATGAACTTTCATTACAAAGGGATCTGCAACAATTAAAAGTATGGGCAGGTAAATGAGATTTAATATGGAAAAATGCAAGGTTCTACATTTTGGAAGTAAAAATAAGCAGGCAACGTATTATTTAAATGGGACAAGACTTAGCCAAACACAGGAGGAAAGGGATTTGGGAGTAGTAATAGATAACAAGCTAAAGATGGGTGCACAATGCAGGGCAGCGGCTTCAAAGGCTAATAAGATACTAGTATGTATTAAAAGAGGCATTGATTCAAGGGAGGAAAGCATAATTCTGTCACTATATAAAGCCCTGGTAAGACCTCACCTTGAGTATGGAGTGCAGTTCTAGGGACCGATCGCAAAAAAGATATTGCAGAAATAGAAAAAGTTCAGACAAGGGCCACAAAGCTAATAGGGGGAATGGAGAATTTAAGCTATGAGGAGAGGCTAGCCAAACTGGGTCTGTTTTCTTTAGAAAAAGGCCCTTGAGAGGTGACATGATTACTTTATATAAATGTAATCAAGGCCCATTTACAGAGATGGCAGAAGCTCTGATTATTCCAAGAAAATTGATTGTGACAAGAGGTCACAATTTAAGGTTGGAGGAAAGGAGATTTAATCTCCTGCAACAGAAACATTTTTTCACTGTAAGAGCAATAAAATTGTGGAACTCATTACCAAAGGAGGTAGTGAATGCCAATACCCTAGATACATTTAAAAATAGTCTGGATACATTTCTGTATATAAACAAAATTAATGGATATGATTGCTTGTATGAAATGGGTGGGATTAATTTAATTTAAGCTCAACTGGAGCTTTTTTTTTATTAAGTATATTAGATTTGTATAGGTTGAACTCAATGGACTTTGGTCTTTTTTCAACCTCATCTACTATGTTATTGTCAGGAATGCCATCTGAAACTCCCACCTATGACTCATACCTTCCTGACCCTTTAAATTCTAGCTACGCCCTGTTCCTAGTGCTTAGTAATTTAGACTGATGGAACACAGAAGTCTCTTGCTGCTGAGCTCTCCCAACTGAATTATCTACAATCTGTTTCTACCTGGGTTAATTCCCTTTCTTCAAGTTATATTGGATTGTTAAATATCTATCTACATAATCTTCACTATCTTAGTGCACCTTGGATCCCCGGAGCAACTTGTATTTTGTTTGTTTCCAAGTTCACTAACGGAATATCGCTTCCACTCTAATGTGCTTATTGACTCTCAGTGATTAAACAGTTCCTCACAACCTGTCATCGCATACTCCCAACAACTCTGTGGAATATTAATTTTACCTCTGTTCCTGCATTATCATTGAGGTTTCATTATTCCGCGCTGCTCTGTGTGCGGCGTGTGACGTCATCTGTCACTCACGAACTCCACAAGCGGTAGCCGCCCCCGCTCACAGAGGGAGCTGTGTACACAGCCGAACGCTCACTGCTTTCTCCCTCACAGCGCTATCAGCCAGAAGCAAAGTCACTGTTAGTCAGTATCGGACTGGAGATTTCACCCGCTAACAGGCTAAAGCACATACTGCTTCCATCTAACAGCCCTCACAAGGAACTGTCACATTTTCTATTCTGCTATAACGGATTATTCTTATCTGCCTCAGTAATCAATTCCAAACCTATTATTAAGTATCCTACTTATGTTATACTTACAGCTCACATATGAACTTCCTCCAAGTAAATCTTCTTAAAGCTGCAGTACATCATCATATTTTCCTCAGTATACATTCTACAGTTGTAACAATCATTTGTTACAAACTACCAAACAATTGAATCAACTCCACTAGCAACATAGCTATTGATTCCCAATATTAATAGCAATCTGCACTGTGGCACAAATATATAATTCAGTCTGCAGCTGTGATCTGCTAACACAAGCAGTGTTATTTAAGACAACTAAAAGGGTACTAATCCCTGACATATTACTAAGCCCAAAAAAGATGACGACAGATCCAGCAGACCTCCCTCAGTTCGTATACACCCTATCTCAACGTGTGGATCAAATGGGGTTAGCACTGAGGGAACTTGAAATAGAGAACCAATCCTTAAGAAGAATTATCCGTGATTCCTTAACTCCAAAACCTGAGCCTATTCCAGAACCTATCGTATCTCTTCCAGAACCTTTTTCTGGAAACAGAAAACTGTACCGCCAGTTCAAGACAGCATGTCATCTAATATTTGGACTAAAACCAAAAACTTATTGCACAGAAAGGGTGAAAGGCCTCACAGTGATTTCTTTTCTAAGGGGTGAACCCCGGGTCTGGGCTGATGCATCATTTGAAACAAACCAGCCCATCCTAGGATCATTAGACAACATTTTCACTCAAATGGATGAACTGTACTTAGACACGGATGCTCAACTCTCTGCCGAGACTTCGATGAGAAACCTAAGACAAGGAAAACGACTTGTCGAAGATTATATTACTGAATTTAAGCAGTATGCTCGGGATTCCCAATGGAACCCGATTGCTTTAAGAAATCAGTTCCGGCTCGGATTAGCAGACAATATTTAAGATGAGTTAGCTCGAGTAGACCTACCTAAACCATAGAAGCCCTAATGTCACTGGTCATCCAGATAGAACGACGTATTCAGAGATCTTCTTGATGTGTGCCTTGTCATCTACCTAGATGATGTTCTTATGAAGATCATGTAAAACATGTTAGGCGAGTTCTATCAAGGCTACGTACACATAGACTGTATGCCAAACTAGAAAAATGTCAATTCCATACTGATACTATCTCATTCTTAGGATATAACATCTCTCCGTCTGGAATTAGCATGCAAGAAGATAAAGTAGAAGCTGTAAAGAATTGGCTTACCCCGAAAACTAGGAAAGATCTTCAAAGATTCTTGGGTTTTACCAACTATTACCGGAAGTTTGTTAAGGATTTTTCCAAGATAGCCAAACCTTTAACTCAACTTACAAGTACACTTAAAAAATTTCATTGGACAGCAGAAGCTGCATCAGCATTTGAATTACTTAAAACGAAAGTAACAACAGCACCGATCCTCCGATTCCCCAATTCAGAACTTCAATATATACTCGAAGTTGACGCTTCTGACTTTGCTCTCGGACCAGTTTTATCTCAGAAGTCTTCTGCCATAGAACCATTGCACCCAGTAGCCTTCTATTCCAAAGTCTTAAGCCCCCCCGGAAATAAACTATCCAATCGGCGAGAAAGAACTGCTTGCTATAAAAAAGGCCTTGGAGAATTGGAGACACCTCCTAGAGGGTACCAAACTCCCCATCATCATCTTCACAGATCACAAGAACCTTGCCTATCTACAAAGCAATAAGACACTTTCTTCTAGACAGATGCGCTGGAGTCTTTTTTTCACAAGGTTTAATTTCCACATAGTGTATAGACCCTCTTCCAAAAACGGAAAGGCAGATGCTCTATCAAGAAAAGATCATCCTCCGGAATACTTAACAGAGACCACTTCTATTATCCCCTCACAGAAATTCATTGGTCTGACACCTTACTTATTAAAGGCTTTCAAGAATTCTTATACCTCTGATGCGGATCTTCAACTACACAACCTCCACTCACATATAGATGGGTTGTTTTATCATAATGAGAAGTTAAATGTACCAGAGAGTCTAAGACCGCTCTTGCTACAATTACATCATGAGTCACCATTAGCTGGACACCCAGGTGAAAGAAGAACTTTGGAAAATATTTCTAGGTCGTATTGGTGGCCATCAATGGCGAAATCTATCAAGACTCATGTAAACACCTGCACTGTTTGTGCAACTTCCAAAGCAACCAAATCACCTCCATATGGTAATCTCATGCCTTTACCTATTCCATCACAACCATGGCATCACATCTCCCTCGACTTCATTGTTGAGCTGCCTGTCTCTTTCGGCATGAACACCATTATGGTAGTTATTGATCTCCTATGCAAAATGGCCCATTTCGTACCATACCATAAGTTACCTACAGCTTCTGAAACTGCTACATTATTCTTCAACAATGTTGTTCGCCTGCATGGTTTCCCAAAGATCATGACTTCTGATCGTGGAACTCAATTCACCTCTCGCTTTTGGAGGTCCCTCACTTCACTCCTACAAATTGACCACAGATTCTCGACAGCCTTTCATCCACAAACAAATGGACAGGTAGAACGGGTAAACCAATGGCTGGAGCAATACCTTCGGTGTTTCTGCTCTTATCAACATGAGGACTGGTTAACATATCTACCTATGGCAGAATTTGCCTTTAACAATTCTGATAATTCTTCAACGAAAATGTCACCTTTCCTAGCCACTTATGGGTTCCATCCAAATTCCTACCCTACACCAGGCATTCCTGATAACACCTCATCGGATTGTCCGAATGCTACAGATTTCGCTGCCAATCATCACAATATTTTCAACACCTTAAAAGAAAACATTGCTCTATCCCAGGAGAAACAAAAGCATTACTACGATCTACGCAGAAGGCCCCCACCAAAATACGCAATAGGAGATTATGTTTGGTTATCTACGAAAAACTTGAAACTCAAGATTCCTAGTAAAAAGTTAGGTGGGTTATTTATTGGTCCTTTTCCAATATCCAAAATTGTAAATCCGAATGCTGTCACCTTACATTTGCCAGATTCCATGAAGGTTCATCCAACATTTCATGTTTCTCTATTGAAGCCTTATAAGTCTATGAGAAATCAGGATACGGTTCTACCCCCTCCTTCCTCCTTTCCATCTCCAGAGGAGTTTGATGTGGCCTCAATAATTGATTCTAGACTTCGCAATGGACGACTGCAGTATCTCGTCAGATGGGTTGGTTATTCTTCAGATGAAGATTCATGGGAACCGTCAGAACATGTACATGCTCCACGGAAAGTTTCCCTTTTCCATTGACGACATCCGGACCGTCCTGGTCCTTGACACCCGTTGTCTCCCTTTGGGGGGGGGGGGAAATGTCAGGAATGCTATCCGAAACTCCCACCTATGACTCATACCTTCCTGACCCTTTAAATTCTAGCTACGCCCTGTTCCTAGTGCTTAGTAATTTAGACTGATGGAACACAGAAGTCTCTTGCTGCTGAGCTCTCCCAACTGAATTATCTACAATCTGTTTCTACCTGGGTTAATTCCCTTTCTTCAAGTTATATTGGATTGTTAAATATCTATCTACATAATCTTCACTATCTTAGTGCACCTTGGATCCCCGGAGCAACTTGTATTTTGTTTGTTTCCAAGTTCACTCTAACGGAATATCGCTTCCACTCTAATGTGCTTATTGACTCTCAGTGATTAAACAGTTCCTCACAACCTGTCATCGCATACTCCCAACAACTCTGTGGAATATTAATTTTACCTCTGTTCCTGCATTATCATTGAGGTTTCATTATTCCGCGCTGCTCTGTGTGCGGCGTGTGACGTCATCTGTCACTCACGAACTCCACAAGCGGTAGCCGCCCACCTTCCTCCGCTCACAGAGGGAGCTGTGTACACAGCCGAACGCTCACTGCTTTCTCCCTCACAGCGCTATCAGCCAGAAGCAAAGTCACTGTTAGTCAGTATCGGACTGGAGATTTCACTCGCTAACAGGCTAAAGCACATACTGCTTCCATCTAACAGCCCTCACAAGGAACTGTCACATTTTCTATTCTGCTATAACGGATTATTCTTATTTGCCTCAGTAATCAATTCCAAACCTATTATTAAGTATCCTACTTATGTTATACTTACAGCTCACAAATGAACTTCCTCCAAGTAAATCTTCTTACATCATCATATTTTTCTCAGTATTCATTCTACAGTTGTAACAATCATTTGTTACAAACTACCAAACAATTGAATCAACTCCACTAGCAACATAGCTATTGATTCCCAATATTAATAGCAATCTGCACTGTGGCACAAATATATAATTCAGTCTGCAGCTGTGATCTGCTAACACAAGCAGTGTTATTTAAGACAACTAAAAGGGTACTAATCCCTGACAGTTATATAAATGCACAGACACACACACACACCTACACATGCTCACACGTGCACAGACACACACACCTACAAATGAACACACACATACCTACAAATACACATACGCACACACAAACACCTACACATATAAACAAACACACACACCATAAATACGCATGCAAACAAACATACCTACAAATACACAGACACACCTACACACAAATATACGCGCACACACACATACCTACAAAAACACAGGCACACACACATACCTACAAATACACAGAAACACATACCCACACATACCTACAAATACACAGACACACACACACACCTACAAATACACAGTCACACACCTACAAATACACAGTCACACACCTACAAATACACAGACACACACACATACCTACAAATACACAGACACACACATACCTACAAACACACCTGCATGAAGTATTCCTCTAGCAGTGCATCAGCCCATCGGTCTGCTACCTCTGTAGGACGAACCTCATTAGAGATGTCACAGAATTTAATCAGGCCTTTCATGAGCTGTTAAAAATGTTTAGAACATGATTAGAAAAAAAGTAATCTTGTAATATGGCAGTTATATGGTGAGGAGTCATGTAATAGGGCAGTGATAGGTACAGGTCAGTTATAGGGTGAGGATCATATAATAGGGCAGTGATAGGTACAGGGAAGTTATTGAGTGAGGGGTCATGTAATAGGGCAGTGATAGGTACAGGCAGTTATAGTGTCAGAGGTCATGTAATAGGGCAGAGATAGGTACAGGGCAGTTATAGGGTGAGGGGTCATGTAATAGGGCAGTGATAGGTACAGGGCAGTTATAGGGTGAGGGGTCATGTAATAGGGCAGTGATAGATACAGGCAGTTATAGGGTCAGAGGTCATGTAATAGGGCAGTGATAGGTACAGGGCAGTTATAGGGTGAGGTGTCATGTAATAGGGCAGTGATAGATACAGGCAGTTATAGGGTCAGAGGTCATGTAATAGGGCAGAGATAGGTACAGGGCAGTGATAGGGTGAGGGGTCATGTAATAGGGCAGTGATAGGTACAGGGCAGTTATAGGGTGAGGTGTCATGTAATAGGGCAGTGATAGATACAGGCAGTTATAGGGTCAGAGGTCATGTAATAGGGCAGAGATAGGTACAGGGCAGTGATAGGGTGAGGGGTCATGTAATAGGGCAGTGATAGGTACAGGGCAGTTATAGGGTGAGGGGTCATGTAATTGTCATGTTCTGGTGTATATGCGCTCAGGACACAAACCCTCGGGGCAGTGGTAGGGAATTGGAGACACAACGCCTGACCCGGGGAAGAGTATCCTGGACGTGGATAGATGATATTCTGTAATTAATACTTGCAAGAAGTTATTGTAGAATTCTTGGAGAGTAAAACATATGTATACAAAATATTCTGGCTTCAATGGAAACATACATTGATACTGTAACTTAGTTAATAGGAGTAACTGCAGGATTCATTAAGGTGAAAAATATAGCAATGTAAGATGTTCAGGCTTCAGAGTAAACTGGTAGAAGGTTGTGACTCATAGATGCAAAGAGTTGCTGCAGGTTTACAGTACATACTATTATTTAGAGCTGTATGCCAGAGTAATACGCAGAGCAGCACATGTGATAGACAAGTTGCAAGTTTAAGGCATTAAATACGGCTTGTGCATATATTGGAGAATCACAGGAAAGCTGGTTAACTGAACACATAGATGCAGAGTTCTGAATATATTAATATATTTGCAGGAGGATATTTCAACTATGACAACTTGTAGCAGTGAATAGTTATAAAGTTCTGAGTATGATGCTATTGTAGCAATTAGATAGTGCTTATAACCAAATGCATACTTGGGCCTAGATTTGGAGTTTGGCGGTAGATGGGCTGTTAACGCTCCGCGGGCTTTTTTCTGGCCGCAGCATAAAATTAACTCTGGTATCGAGAGTTCAAAAAAATGCTGCGTTAGGCTCCAAAAAAGGAGCGTAGAGCATTTTTACCGCAAATGCAACTCTCGATACCAGAGTTGCTTACGGACGCGGCCAGCCTCAAAAACGTGCTCGTGCACGATTCTCCCATAGGAAACAATAGGGCTGTTTGAGCTGTAAAAAAACCTAACACCTGCAAAAAAGCAGCGTTCAGCTCCTAACGCAGCCCCATTGTTTCCTATGGGGAAACACTTCCTACGTCTGCACCTAACACTCTAACATGTACCCCGAGTCTAAACACCCCTAACCTTACACTTATTAACCCCTAATCTGCCGCCCCCGCTATCGCTGACCCCTGCATATTATTTTTAACCCATAATCTTCCGCTCCGTACACCGCCGCAACCTACGTTATCCCTATGTACCCCTAATCTGCTGCCCCTAACACCGCCGACCCCTATATTATATTTATTAACCCCTAATCTGCCCCCCTCAACGTCGCCGACACCTGCCTACACTTATTAACCCCTAATCTGCCGAGCGGACCTGAGCGCTACTATAATAAAGTTATTAACCCCTAACCCGCCTCACTAACCCTATCATAAATAGTATTAACCCCTAATCTGCCCTCCCTAACATCGCCGACACCTAACTTCAATTATTAACCCCTAATCTGACGACCGGAGCTCATTGCTACTATAATAAATGGATTAACCCCTAAAGCTAAGTCTAACCCTAACACTAACACCCCCCTAAGTTAAATATAATTTAAATCTAACGAAATTAATTAACTCTTATTAAATAAATTATTCCTATTTAAAGCTAAATACTTACCTGTAAAATAAATCCTAATATAGCTACAATATAAATTATAATTATATTATAGCTCTTTTAGGATTAATATTTATTTTACAGGCAACTTTGTAATTATTTTAACCAGGTACAATAGCTATTAAATAGTTAAGAACTATTTAATAGTTACCTAGTTAAAATAATAACAAAATTACCTGTAAAATAAATCCTAACCTAAGTTATAATTAAACCTAACACTACCCTATCAATAAATTAATTAAATAAACTACCTACAATTACCTACAATTAACCTAACACTACATTATCAATAAATAAATTAAATACAATTGCTACAAATAACTACAATTACATAAACTAACTAAAGTACAAAAAATAAAAAAGAACTAAGTTACAAAAAATAAAAAAATATTTACAAACATAAGAAAAATATTACAACAATTTTAAAATAATTACACCTACTCTAAGCCCCCTAATAAAATAACAAAGACCCCCAAAATAAAAAAATGCCCTACCCTATTCTAAATTAATAAATTTAAAAGCTCTTTTACCTTACCAGCCCTGAACAGGGCCCTTTGCGGGGCATGCCCCAAGAAAATCAGCTCTTTTGCCTGTAAAAAAAAACATACAATACCCCCCCCCAACATTACAACCCACCACCCACATACCCCTAATCTAACCCAAACCCCCCTTAAATAAACCTAACACTAAGCCCCTGAAGATCTTCCTACCTTGTCTTCACCATCCAGGTATCACCGATCCGTCCTGGCATCCGGTGCTGAAGAGGTCCAGAAGAGGCTCCAAAGTCTTCCTCCTATCCGGCAAGAAGAGGACATCCGGACCGGCAAACATCTTCTCCAAGCGGCATCTTCGATCTTCTTCCATCCGGTGCGGAGCGGGTCCATCTTGAAGCAGCCGACGCGGATCCATCCTCTTCTTCCGTTGTCTCCCGACGAATGACGGTTCCTTTAAGGGACGTCATCCAAGATGGCGTCCCTCGAATTCCGATTGGCTGATAGGATTCTATCAGCCAATCGGAATTAAGGTAGGAATATTCTGATTGGCTGATGGAATCAGCCAATCCAGAATCAAGTTCAATCCTATTGGCTGATCCAATCAGCCAATCAGATTGAGCTCGCATTCTATTGGCTGTTCCGATCAGCCAATAGAATGTGAGCTCAATCTGATTGGCTGATTGGATCAGCCAATAGGATTGAACTTGATTCTGGATTGGCTGATTCCATCAGCCAATCAGAATATTCCTACCTTAATTCCGATTGGCTGATAGAATCCTATCAGCCAATCGGAATTCGAGGGACGCCATCTTGGATGACGTCCCTTAAAGGAACCGTCATTCGTCGGGAGACAACGGAAGAAGAGGATGGATCCGCGTCGGCTGCTTCAAGATGGACCCGCTCCGCACCGGATGGAAGAAGATCGAAGATGCCGCTTGGAGAAGATGTTTGCCGGTCCGGATGTCCTCTTCTTGCCGGATAGGAGGAAGACTTTGGAGCCTCTTCTGGACCTCTTCAGCACCGGATGCCAGGACGGATCGGTGATACCTGGATGGTGAAGACAAGGTAGGAAGATCTTCAGTGGCTTAGTGTTAGGTTTATTTAAGGGGGGTTTGGGTTAGATTAGGGGTATGTGGGTGGTGGGTTGTAATGTTGGGGGGGGGGTATTGTATTATTTTTTTTACAGGCAAAAGAGCTGATTTTCTTGGGGCATGCCCCGCAAAGGGCCCTGTTCAGGGCTGGTAAGGTAAAAGAGCTTTTAACTCTATTAATTTAGAATAGGGTAGGGCATTTTTTTATTTTGGGGGTCTTTGTTATTTTATTAGGGGGATTAGAGTAGGTGTAATTAGTTTAAAATTGTTGTAATATTTTTCTTATGTTTGTAAATATTTTTTTATTGTTTGCAACTTAGTTCTTTTTTATTTTTTGTACTTTAGTTAGTTTATGTAATTGTAGTTATTTGTAGCAATTGTATTTAATTTATTTATTGATAATGTAGTGTTAGGTTAATTGTAGGTAATTGTAGGTAATTTATTTAATTAATTTATTGATAGTCTAGTGTTAGGTTTAATTAGAACTTAGGTTAGGATTTATTTTACAGGTAATTTTGTTATTATTTTAACTAGGTAACTATTAAATAGTTCTTAACTATTTAATAGCTATTGTACCTGGTTAAAATAATTACAAAGTTGCCTGTAAAATAAATATTAATCCTAAAATAGCTATAATATAATTATAATTTATATTGTAGCTATATTAGGGTTTATTTTACAGGTAAGTATTTAGCTTTAAATAGGAATAATTTATTTAATAAGAGTTAATTAATTTCGTTAGATTTAAATTATATTTAACTTAGGGGGGTGTTAGTGTTAGGGTTAGACTTAGCTTTAGGGGTTAATCCATTTATTATAGTAGCGGCGAGATTTGGTCGGCAGATTAGGGGTTAATAATTGAAGTTAGGTGTCGGCGATGTTAGGGAGGGCAGATTAGGGGTTAATACTATTTATTATAGGGTTAGTGAGGCGGGTTAGGGGTTAATTACTTTATTATAGTAGCGCTCAGGTCCGCTCGGCAGATTAGGGGTTAATAAGTGTAGGCAGGTGGAGGTGACGTTGTGGGGGGCAGGTTAGGGGTTAATAAATATAATACAGGGGTCAGCGGGGTTAGGGGCAGCAGATTAGGGGTACATAAGGATAACGTAGGTGGCGGCGCTTTGCGGTCGGAAGATTAGGGGTTAATTATTGTAAGTAGCTGGCGGCGACGTTGTGGGGGGCAGCAGATTAGGGGTACATAAGTATAACGTAGGTGGCGGTCGGCAGATTAGGGGTTAAAAAAATGTAATCGAGTGGCGGCGATGTGGGGGGACCTCGGTTTAGGGGTACATAGGTAGTTTATGGGTGTTAGTGTACTTTAGGGTACAGTAGTTAAGAGCTTTATGAACCGGCGTTAGCCCAGAAAGCTCTAAACTCCTGCTATTTTCCGGGGGGCTGGAGTTTTGTCGTTAGAGCTCTAACGCTCACTTCAGAAACGACTCTAAATACCGGCGTTAGAAAGATCCCATTGAAAAGATAGGATACGCAATTGACGTAAGGGGATCTGCGGTATGGAAAAGTCGCGGCTGAAAAGTGAGCGTTAGACCCTTTAATCACTGACTCCAAACACCGGCGGTAGCCTAAAACCAGCGTTAGGAGCCTCTAACGCTGGTTTTCACGGCTACCGCCGAACTCTAAATCTAGCCGTTGTAATTTAGAATAAGTTCAGAGTTTAAGTAGCAGAGTCCAGGAAACAAAATGGGAAGTATATGGATACTTGCGATTAGATGATTTTAAGCTTAGTTTAAAATAAAGGCTGTAGTTTGAATATGCTGGTAAAATCCATGCAGGAACAGTCACAGACATCAATTGTTCTGGAACAAAACTTCAAAGCTAATGCAAAGCACATTAGGCCTGAGATGGTTTAAAAAGAGGCTGAGGAAATCAGGTGCATGAATGATTATTAAGGCAGGTAAGTTAAATGCAGATACTGCCCAAACCAGCATGATTGTCAGTAGCAGGGAAGGCAGTCTTAAAGGGACAGTGATATCAGGCAGGCATATGTTACAGTAATAGGGCAGTGATAGGTACAGGCAGTTATAGGGTGAGGGGTCATGTAATAGGGCAGTGATAGGTACAGACAGTTATAGGGTGAGGGGTCATGTAATAGGGCAGTGATAGGTACAGGCAGTTATAGGGTGAGGGGTCATGTAATAAGGCAGTGATAGGTACAGGCAGTTATAGGGTGAGGGGTCATGTAATAGGGCAGTGATAGGTACAGGCAGTTATCGGGTGAGGTGTCATATAATAGGGCAGTGATAGGTACAGGGCAGTTATAGGGTGAGGGGTCATTTAATAGGGCAGTGATAGGTACAGGCAGTTATAGGGTGAGGGGTCAGGTAATAGGGCAGTGATAGGAACAGACAGTTATAGGGTGAGGGGTTATGTAATAGGGCAGTGATAGGTACAGACAGTTATAGGGTGAGGGGTCATGTAATAAGGCAGTGATAGGTACAGGCAGTTATAGGGTGAGGGGTTATGTAATAGGGCAGTGATAGGTACAGACAGTTATAGGGTGAGGGGTTATGTAATAAGGCAGTGATAGGTACAGGGCAGTTATAGGGTGAGGGGTCATGTAATAGGGCAGTGATAGATACAGGCAGTTATAGGGTCAGAGGTCATGTAATAGGGCAGTGATAGGTACAGGGCAGTTATAGGGTGAGGTGTCATGTAATAGGGCAGTGATAGATACAGGCAGTTATAGGGTCAGAGGTCATGTAATAGGGCAGAGATAGGTACAGGGCAGTGATAGGGTGAGGGGTCATGTAATAGGGCAGTGATAGGTACAGGGCAGTTATAGGGTGAGGTGTCATGTAATAGGGCAGTGATAGATACAGGCAGTTATAGGGTCAGAGGTCATGTAATAGGGCAGAGATAGGTACAGGGCAGTGATAGGGTGAGGGGTCATGTAATAGGGCAGTGATAGGTACAGGGCAGTTATAGGGTGAGGGGTCATGTAATTGTCATGTTCTGGTGTATATGCGCTCAGGACACAAACCCTCGGGGCAGTGGTAGGGAATTGGAGACACAACGCCTGACCCGGGGAAGAGTATCCTGGACGTGGATAGATGATATTCTGTAATTAATACTTGCAAGAAGTTATTGTAGAATTCTTGGAGAGTAAAACATATGTATACAAAATATTCTGGCTTCAATGGAAACATACATTGATACTGTAACTTAGTTAATAGGAGTAACTGCAGGATTCATTAAGGTGAAAAATATAGCAATATAAGATGTTCAGGCTTCAGAGTAAACTGGTAGAAGGTTGTGACTCATAGATGCAAAGAGTTGCTGCAGGTTTACAGTACATACTATTATTTAGAGCTGTATGCCAGAGTAATACGCAGAGCAGCACATGTGATAGACAAGTTGCAAGTTTAAGGCATTAAATACGGCTTGTGCATATATTGGAGAATCACAGGAAAGCTGGTTAACTGAACACATAGATGCAGAGTTCTGAATATATTAATATATTTGCAGGAGGATATTTCAACTATGACAACTTGTAGCAGTGAATAGTTATAAAGTTCTGAGTATGATGCTATTGTAGCAATTAGATAGTGCTTATAACCAAATGCATACTTGGGCCTAGATTTGGAGTTTGGCGGTAGATGGGCTGTTAACGCTCCGCGGGCTTTTTTCTGGCCGCAGCATAAAATTAACTCTGGTATCGAGAGTTCAAAAAAATGCTGCGTTAGGCTCCAAAAAAGGAGCGTAGAGCATTTTTACCGCAAATGCAACTCTCGATACCAGAGTTGCTTACGGACGCGGCCAGCCTCAAAAACGTGCTCGTGCACGATTCTCCCATAGGAAACAATAGGGCTGTTTGAGCTGTAAAAAAACCTAACACCTGCAAAAAAGCAGCGTTCAGCTCCTAACGCAGCCCCATTGTTTCCTATGGGGAAACACTTCCTACGTCTGCACCTAACACTCTAACATGTACCCCGAGTCTAAACACCCCTAACCTTACACTTATTAACCCCTAATCTGCCGCCCCCCGCTATCGCTGACCCCTGCATATTATTTTTAACCCATAATCTTCCGCTCCGTACACCGCCGCAACCTACGTTATCCCTATGTACCCCTAATCTGCTGCCCCTAACACCGCCGACCCCTATATTATATTTATTAACCCCTAATCTGCCCCCCTCAACGTCGCCGACACCTGCCTACACTTATTAACCCCTAATCTGCCGAGCGGACCTGAGCGCTACTATAATAAAGTTATTAACCCCTAACCCGCCTCACTAACCCTATCATAAATAGTATTAACCCCTAATCTGCCCTCCCTAACATCGCCGACACCTAACTTCAATTATTAACCCCTAATCTGACGACCGGAGCTCATTGCTACTATAATAAATGGATTAACCCCTAAAGCTAAGTCTAACCCTAACACTAACACCCCCCTAAGTTAAATATAATTTAAATCTAACGAAATTAATTAACTCTTATTAAATAAATTATTCCTATTTAAAGCTAAATACTTACCTGTAAAATAAATCCTAATATAGCTACAATATAAATTATAATTATATTATAGCTCTTTTAGGATTAATATTTATTTTACAGGCAACTTTGTAATTATTTTAACCAGGTACAATAGCTATTAAATAGTTAAGAACTATTTAATAGTTACCTAGTTAAAATAATAACAAAATTACCTGTAAAATAAATCCTAACCTAAGTTATAATTAAACCTAACACTACCCTATCAATAAATTAATTAAATAAACTACCTACAATTACCTACAATTAACCTAACACTACATTATCAATAAATAAATTAAATACAATTGCTACAAATAACTACAATTACATAAACTAACTAAAGTACAAAAAATAAAAAAGAACTAAGTTACAAAAAATAAAAAAATATTTACAAACATAAGAAAAATATTACAACAATTTTAAAATAATTACACCTACTCTAAGCCCCCTAATAAAATAACAAAGACCCCCAAAATAAAAAAATGCCCTACCCTATTCTAAATTAATAAATTTAAAAGCTCTTTTACCTTACCAGCCCTGAACAGGGCCCTTTGCGGGGCATGCCCCAAGAAAATCAGCTCTTTTGCCTGTAAAAAAAAACATACAATACCCCCCCCCAACATTACAACCCACCACCCACATACCCCTAATCTAACCCAAACCCCCCTTAAATAAACCTAACACTAAGCCCCTGAAGATCTTCCTACCTTGTCTTCACCATCCAGGTATCACCGATCCGTCCTGGCATCCGGTGCTGAAGAGGTCCAGAAGAGGCTCCAAAGTCTTCCTCCTATCCGGCAAGAAGAGGACATCCGGACCGGCAAACATCTTCTCCAAGCGGCATCTTCGATCTTCTTCCATCCGGTGCGGAGCGGGTCCATCTTGAAGCAGCCGACGCGGATCCATCCTCTTCTTCCGTTGTCTCCCGACGAATGACGGTTCCTTTAAGGGACGTCATCCAAGATGGCGTCCCTCGAATTCCGATTGGCTGATAGGATTCTATCAGCCAATCGGAATTAAGGTAGGAATATTCTGATTGGCTGATGGAATCAGCCAATCCAGAATCAAGTTCAATCCTATTGGCTGATCCAATCAGCCAATCAGATTGAGCTCGCATTCTATTGGCTGTTCCGATCAGCCAATAGAATGTGAGCTCAATCTGATTGGCTGATTGGATCAGCCAATAGGATTGAACTTGATTCTGGATTGGCTGATTCCATCAGCCAATCAGAATATTCCTACCTTAATTCCGATTGGCTGATAGAATCCTATCAGCCAATCGGAATTCGAGGGACGCCATCTTGGATGACGTCCCTTAAAGGAACCGTCATTCGTCGGGAGACAACGGAAGAAGAGGATGGATCCGCGTCGGCTGCTTCAAGATGGACCCGCTCCGCACCGGATGGAAGAAGATCGAAGATGCCGCTTGGAGAAGATGTTTGCCGGTCCGGATGTCCTCTTCTTGCCGGATAGGAGGAAGACTTTGGAGCCTCTTCTGGACCTCTTCAGCACCGGATGCCAGGACGGATCGGTGATACCTGGATGGTGAAGACAAGGTAGGAAGATCTTCAGTGGCTTAGTGTTAGGTTTATTTAAGGGGGGTTTGGGTTAGATTAGGGGTATGTGGGTGGTGGGTTGTAATGTTGGGGGGGGGGTATTGTATTATTTTTTTTACAGGCAAAAGAGCTGATTTTCTTGGGGCATGCCCCGCAAAGGGCCCTGTTCAGGGCTGGTAAGGTAAAAGAGCTTTTAACTCTATTAATTTAGAATAGGGTAGGGCATTTTTTTATTTTGGGGGTCTTTGTTATTTTATTAGGGGGATTAGAGTAGGTGTAATTAGTTTAAAATTGTTGTAATATTTTTCTTATGTTTGTAAATATTTTTTTATTGTTTGCAACTTAGTTCTTTTTTATTTTTTGTACTTTAGTTAGTTTATGTAATTGTAGTTATTTGTAGCAATTGTATTTAATTTATTTATTGATAATGTAGTGTTAGGTTAATTGTAGGTAATTGTAGGTAATTTATTTAATTAATTTATTGATAGTCTAGTGTTAGGTTTAATTAGAACTTAGGTTAGGATTTATTTTACAGGTAATTTTGTTATTATTTTAACTAGGTAACTATTAAATAGTTCTTAACTATTTAATAGCTATTGTACCTGGTTAAAATAATTACAAAGTTGCCTGTAAAATAAATATTAATCCTAAAATAGCTATAATATAATTATAATTTATATTGTAGCTATATTAGGGTTTATTTTACAGGTAAGTATTTAGCTTTAAATAGGAATAATTTATTTAATAAGAGTTAATTAATTTCGTTAGATTTAAATTATATTTAACTTAGGGGGGTGTTAGTGTTAGGGTTAGACTTAGCTTTAGGGGTTAATCCATTTATTATAGTAGCGGCGAGATTTGGTCGGCAGATTAGGGGTTAATAATTGAAGTTAGGTGTCGGCGATGTTAGGGAGGGCAGATTAGGGGTTAATACTATTTATTATAGGGTTAGTGAGGCGGGTTAGGGGTTAATTACTTTATTATAGTAGCGCTCAGGTCCGCTCGGCAGATTAGGGGTTAATAAGTGTAGGCAGGTGGAGGTGACGTTGTGGGGGGCAGGTTAGGGGTTAATAAATATAATACAGGGGTCAGCGGGGTTAGGGGCAGCAGATTAGGGGTACATAAGGATAACGTAGGTGGCGGCGCTTTGCGGTCGGAAGATTAGGGGTTAATTATTGTAAGTAGCTGGCGGCGACGTTGTGGGGGGCAGCAGATTAGGGGTACATAAGTATAACGTAGGTGGCGGTCGGCAGATTAGGGGTTAAAAAAATGTAATCGAGTGGCGGCGATGTGGGGGGACCTCGGTTTAGGGGTACATAGGTAGTTTATGGGTGTTAGTGTACTTTAGGGTACAGTAGTTAAGAGCTTTATGAACCGGCGTTAGCCCAGAAAGCTCTAAACTCCTGCTATTTTCCGGGGGGCTGGAGTTTTGTCGTTAGAGCTCTAACGCTCACTTCAGAAACGACTCTAAATACCGGCGTTAGAAAGATCCCATTGAAAAGATAGGATACGCAATTGACGTAAGGGGATCTGCGGTATGGAAAAGTCGCGGCTGAAAAGTGAGCGTTAGACCCTTTAATCACTGACTCCAAACACCGGCGGTAGCCTAAAACCAGCGTTAGGAGCCTCTAACGCTGGTTTTCACGGCTACCGCCGAACTCTAAATCTAGCCGTTGTAATTTAGAATAAGTTCAGAGTTTAAGTAGCAGAGTCCAGGAAACAAAATGGGAAGTATATGGATACTTGCGATTAGATGATTTTAAGCTTAGTTTAAAATAAAGGCTGTAGTTTGAATATGCTGGTAAAATCCATGCAGGAACAGTCACAGACATCAATTGTTCTGGAACAAAACTTCAAAGCTAATGCAAAGCACATTAGGCCTGAGATGGTTTAAAAAGAGGCTGAGGAAATCAGGTGCATGAATGATTATTAAGGCAGGTAAGTTAAATGCAGATACTGCCCAAACCAGCATGATTGTCAGTAGCAGGGAAGGCAGTCTTAAAGGGACAGTGATATCAGGCAGGCATATGTTACAGTAATAGGGCAGTGATAGGTACAGGCAGTTATAGGGTGAGGGGTCATGTAATAGGGCAGTGATAGGTACAGACAGTTATAGGGTGAGGGGTCATGTAATAGGGCAGTGATAGGTACAGGCAGTTATAGGGTGAGGGGTCATGTAATAAGGCAGTGATAGGTACAGGCAGTTATAGGGTGAGGGGTCATGTAATAGGGCAGTGATAGGTACAGGCAGTTATCGGGTGAGGTGTCATATAATAGGGCAGTGATAGGTACAGGGCAGTTATAGGGTGAGGGGTCATTTAATAGGGCAGTGATAGGTACAGGCAGTTATAGGGTGAGGGGTCAGGTAATAGGGCAGTGATAGGAACAGACAGTTATAGGGTGAGGGGTTATGTAATAGGGCAGTGATAGGTACAGACAGTTATAGGGTGAGGGGTCATGTAATAAGGCAGTGATAGGTACAGGCAGTTATAGGGTGAGGGGTTATGTAATAGGGCAGTGATAGGTACAGACAGTTATAGGGTGAGGGGTTATGTAATAAGGCAGTGATAGGTACAGACAGTTATAGGGTGAGGGGTTATGTAATAAGGCAGTGATAGGAACAGACAGTTATAGGGTGAGGGGTCATGTAATAGGGCAGTGATAGGTACAGGCAGTTATAGGGTGAGGGGTCATGTAATAGGGCAGTGATAGGTACAGACAGTTATAGGGTGAGGGGTCATGTAATAGGGCAGTGATAGGTACAGACAGTTATAGGGTGAGGGGTTATGTAATAAGGCAGTGATAGGTACAGACAGTTATAGGGTGAGGGGTTATGTAATAAGGCAGTGATAGGTACAGACAGTTATAGCGTGAAGGGTCATGTAATAGGGCAGTGATAGGTACAGACAGTTATAGGGTGAGGGGTCATGTAATAGGGCAGTGATAGGTACAGACAGTTATAGGGTGAGGGGTCATGTAATAGGGCAGTGATAGGTACAGACAGTTATAGGGTGAGGGGTCATGTAATAGGGCAGTGATAGGTACAGACAGTTATAGCGTGAAGGGTCATGTAATAGGGCAGTGATAAGTACAGGGTAGTTATAGGGTGAGGGGTCATGTAATAGGGCAGTGATAGGTACAGGCAGTTATAGCGTGAAGGGTCATGTAATAGGGCAGTGATAGGTACAGACAGTTATAGCGTGAAGGGTCATGTAATAGGGCAGTGATAGGTACAGACAGTTATAGCGTGAGGTGTCATGTAATAGGGCAGTGATAGGTACAGGGCAGTTATAGGGTGAGGGGTCATGTAATAGGGCAGTGATAGGTACAGGCAGTTATAGGGTGAGGGGTCATGTAATAGGGCAGTGATAGGTACAGGCAGTTATAGGGTGAGGGGTCATGTAATAGGGCAGTGATAGGTACAGGCAGTTATAGGGTGAGGGGTCATGTAATAGGGCAGTGATAGGTACAGGGCAGTTATAGGGTGAGGGGTCATGTAATAGGGCAGTGATAGGTACAGGGCAGTTATAGGGTGAGGGGTCATGTAATAGGGCAGTGATAGGTACAGGCAGTTATAGGGTGAGGGGTCATGTAATAGGGCAGTGATAGGTACAGGGTAGTTATAGGGTGAGGGGTCATGTAATAGGGCAGTGATAGGTACAGGCAGTTATAGGGTGAGGGGTCATGTAATAGGGCAGTGATAGGTACAGACAGTTATAGGGTGAGGGGTCATGTAATAGGGCAGTGATAGGTACAGACAGTTATAGGGTGAGGGGTCATGTAATAGGCAGTGATAGGTACAGGCAGTTATAGGGTGAGGGGTCATGTAATAGGGCAGTGATAGGTACAGGCAGTTATAGGGTGAGGGGTCATGTAATAGGGCAGTGATAGGTACAGGGCAGTTATAGGGTGAGGGGTTCATGTAATAGGCAGTGATAGGTACAGGCAGTTATAGGGTGAGGGTCATGTAATAGGGCAGTGATAGGTACAGACAGTTATAGGGTGAGGGGTCATGTAATAGGGCAGTGATAGGTACAGGCAGTTATAGGGTGAGGGGTCATGTAATAGGGCAGTGATAGGTACAGACAGTTATAGGGTGAGGGGTCATGTAATAGGGCAGTGATAGGTACAGACAGTTATAGGGTGAGGGGTTATGTAATAGGCAGTGATAGGTACAGACAGTTATAGGGTGAGGGTTATGTAATAAGGCAGTGATAGGTACAGACAGTTATAGGGTGAGGGGTTCATGTAATAGGGCAGTGATAGGTACAGACAGTTATAGGGTGAGGGGTCATGTAATAGGGCAGTGATAGGTACAGGACAGTTATAGGGTGAGGGGTCATGTAATAGGGCAGTGATAGGTACAGACAGTTATAGGGTGAGGGGTCATGTAATAGGGCAGTGATAGGTACAGACAGTTATAGCGTGAGGGTCATGTAATAGGGCAGTGATAGGTACAGACAGTTATAGGGTGAGGGGTCATGTAATAGGGCAGTGATAGGTACAGACAGTTATAGCGTGAAGGGTCATGTAATAGGGCAGTGATAGGTACAGACAGTTATAGCGTGAAGGGTCATGTAATAGGGCAGTGATAGGTACAGACAGTTATAGCGTGAGGTGTCATGTAATAGGGCAGTGATAGGTACAGACAGTTATAGGGTGAGGGGTCATGTAATAGGGCAGTGATAGGTACAGACAGTTATAGGGTGAGGGGTCATGTAATAGGGCAGTGATAGGTACAGGACAGTTATAGGGTGAGGGGTCATGTAATAGGGCAGTGATAGGTACAGGCAGTTATAGGGTGAGGGGTCATGTAATAGGGCAGTGATAGGTACAGACTGTTATAGGTGAAGGGTCATGTAATAGGGCAGTGATAGGTACAGACAGTTATAGGGTGAGGGGTCATGTAATAGGGCAGTGATAGGTACAGACAGTTATAGGGTGAGGGGTCATGTAATAGGCAGTGATAGGTACAGACAGTTATAGGGTGAGGGGTCATGTAATAGGGAAGCAATAAGATGTGATAGGAAAGTTTGGTAACTTATACTTTTAAGGGTATCTGAAAAACAGCATAGTGATAGGTGCTTGGCAGGGATAGAGCAGAGTGAGGGCACTGTGTTTATTTACACCAGCTCATCTGTCTCACCGATTTTACACAGTCTCTGTTTGTGAAGTCCAAATTCTCAATGTTCTGTAGCATTTGTAGGATTTCAGAGTGATAAGATAAGTCAGTGGCCAAGATTAGCTCCACAACACCCTGAACAAAGAACCACACAGATTGTCAGCCATTATCTGCTGTCATCCCCCCCCCCCCAATTATTACTAATTCTGCCCACCCCATCACTGCTTTCTGTCACTGCCAACCCAACACATCACTGCTGTCTGTCACTGCCAACACAACACATCACTGCTCTCTGTCACTGCCAACTCAACACATCACTGCAGTCTGTCACTGCCAACCCAACACATCACTGCTGTCTGTCACTGCCAACACAACACATCACTGCTCTCTGTCACTGCCAACTCAACACATCACTGCAGTCTGTCACTGCCAACCCAGCACATCACTGCTGTCTGTCACTGCCAACCCAACACATCACTGCTGACTGTTACTGCCAACCCAACACACCACTGCTGTCTGTCACTGCCAACCCAACACATCACTGCTGTCTGTCACTGCCAACCCAACACATCACTGCTGTCTGTCACTGCCAACCCAACACATCACTGCTGTCTGTCACTGCCAACACATCACTGCTGTCTGTCACTGCCAACACATCACTGCTGTCTGTCACTGCCAACCCAACACATCACTGCTGTCTATCACTGCTAACACAATACATCACTGCTGTCTGTCACTGCCAACCCAACACATCACTGCTGTCTGTCACTGCCAACCCAACACATCACTGCTGTCTGTCACTGCCAACCCCATCATCACTGCTGTCTATCACTGCTAACACAATACATCACTGCTGTCTGTCACTGCCAACCCAACACATCACTGCAGTCTGTCACTGCCAACCCAACACATCACTGCTGTCTTTCACTGCTAACACAATACATCACTGCTGTCTGTCACTGCCAACCCAACACATCACTGCTGTCTGTCACTGCCAACCCAACACATCACTGCTGTCTGTCACTGCCAACCCATCACATCACTGCTGTCTGTAATCCCCCACCTCATCATTACTCCCTTCCATTCTCACCACCCCATCACTGAACTTGTTACTATCAAAAATCCTATCACAGTTCCCTTTCACCTCTTCTCACCCATCACTACTCCCTCTTGACACTGCTGTATTTAGAACCCACCACTGCTCCCATTTATATGGTTACACCATTAGTGTCATTGGCTCATACCCCTCTCACTGCTGAATGTTGCATCCTCTCATTCTCTGTCACAGCTACTATCTCACATGAACACCCCTCTAATACTCTCAAACACACTCCTTTGTGTTCTCACCTTTTTTATGTGATTGGTGTCCTCGTGGTTGGAGTAACAGAAGATATTGTGCTCTGGCTGGCTCAGGATGT
The DNA here is from genome assembly GCF_027579735.1 of Bombina bombina. Taxonomy (NCBI): domain Eukaryota; kingdom Metazoa; phylum Chordata; class Amphibia; order Anura; family Bombinatoridae; genus Bombina; species Bombina bombina. The sequence continues at coordinate 6,173,349 of NC_069501.1, forward strand.
GCAGTGTAATTGTGCAGTGATGATTCTCCAGAGGGGACTTATTCTCATAACGAGTGGCCAGATCTGTTCGGGCGTTCACCTGGTAACTGATACAGATCAGCAACCAAATGTCTTAGTTATTTCGTTTAGTAGAATATCTCAGCGGTGTATTCCAATACATTTTAGAACAATTTATGTATTATGAATATTAACCCATTCCGGTCCTACAAATTTTTACATATACTTTCAGATATACAAAAATGTTAACAGTTGCACTTTAGACCAGTATAGAAAATTCTAAAGTGTCCCTGTTTTAACGTTTTTGTATATCTGAAGTACATGCTGCAGAAAAGCTCCATGTAGGAGACACTGGCAGCATCTTGTCATCCTCCTGGTGCTGCAGCACCTTCTAGCCTCTGATAATGAGAGCGGAGAGTCCCAAGTAATCATTCCAGGAAGCCCGCTTGGTTGGTTCCGCTATATGCCGGTAGCATTATCTTACCACTTTTAAATAGCAAGTCCAGCAAGTAATCACTAGATGTCGCTATTTAGCTGTGCAATTCAAAAGCAAAACATCATGTCGGAATATATCAGTCATCAGATCGCAAGCGGTAAAACCCTTTGTCGGATATGTTCTGACATAGGACCGGAAAGGGTTAATAATTAATAACAATAATAAAATTATCGTCAGCAATACCTCCAATTAATATAGTTGTGCACCCCAGTAAAATGTTATATAATCTCTGTGGTGTACTCCAGAATAATACTGTTGATAGGTTCAGCAATTAATGACAATAAAATTATTATTAAATATTAATATTTAATCCCAAATTATATGTTCCTAAATTCTTGATCAGGTAAATTATTATAAACACGGTGACTATATTTATGCAAACAGAATATCAATGATGACCAGATATATATAATTATTACAATATTAAAATATAAAGTAAGCTATAGAAATATTTAGATTAATTAATATTCAATTAAATCGCTTGTTATCCTGGATATGGACACAATCGCCTAGATTACGAGTCTTGCGTTAGCCTTAAAAAGCAGCGTTGAGAGGTCCCAACGCTGCTTTTTAACGCCCGCTGGTATTACGAGTCTGGCAGGTACAGGTGTACCGCTCACTTTTTTTTCGCGACTCGAGCATACCGCAAATCCACTTACGTAAATTGCGTATCCTATCTTTTCAATGGGACTTGCATAACGGCGGTATTACGAGTCGTGGGAAAAGTGAGCGGTAGACCCTCTCCTGTCAAGACTCCTACCGTATTTAGTAGTTAAGAGTTTTATGGAATAACGCCATAACATAAGACTCTTAACTAAAGTGCTAAAAAGTACACTAACACCCATAAACTACCTATTAACCCCTAAACGGAGCCCCCCCCCCCACATCGCAAACACTTAAATACATTTTTTAACCCCTAATCTGCCGACCGGACATCGCCGCCACTTTAATAAATATATTAACCCCTAAACCGCCGCATTCCCGCCTCGCAAACACTAGTTAAATTTTATTAACCCCTAATCTGCCGCCCACAACGTCGCTGCCACTATATTAAATGTCTAAACCCTAAATCTAAGCCCCCTAACATAAATATAATTTTAATAAATCGAAATAAAATTACTATTATTAAATAAATTATTCCCTATTTAAAACTAATACTTACCTATAAAATAAACCCTAGATAGCTAACAATATAACTAATAGTTACATTGTAGCTATCTCAGGGTTTATTTTTATTTTTACAGGCAAGTTTGTATTTATTTTAACTAGGTACAATAGTTATTAAATAGTTATTAACTATTTATACTCTACCCTAGTTAAAATAAGCTACAAATTTACCTGTAAAAATAAACCCTAACCTAAGTTACAATTACACCTAACACTACACTATCATTGAATTAATTGCCTAAACTAACTATAATTAAATACAATTAAATTAAATAAACTAAAGTACGAAAAAAACAAAACCACTAAATTAAAAAACAATAAAATAATTACAAGAATTTTAAACTTAAATTTTCAAACCCCCCCACAAAATAAAAAAAAACCCTAGCCTAAAATAAACTACCAATAGCCCTTAAAAGGGCCTTATGCTGGTCTTTGCCCCCAAAGTAATCAGCTTCTTTTACCTGTAAAAAAAAATACAAACAACCCCCCCAACAGTAAATACCCACCACCCAGACAACCTTAAAAGGGGCATTTGGTATGGGCATTGCCCTTAAAGGGCAAGTTAGCTCTTTTGCCGCCCAGACCCTAACCTAAAATAAAACCACCCAATACAACCTTAAAAAAAAACCTAACACTAACCTCTGAAGATCGACTTACCGGGAGACGTCATAATTGGCTGATGAGAGAAGGGGAGAGAGAGACAGCAAAAGAGAGAAGGGGGAGAGAGAGACAGCAAAAGAGAGACGGGGAGAGAGAGAGACAGCAAAAGAGAGAAGGGGAGAAGCGAGACAGCAAAAGAGAGAAGGGGAGAGAGACAGCAAAAGAGAGAAAGGGGAGAGAGACAGCAAAAGAGAGAAGGGTGGAGAGAGCGACAGCAAAAGAGAGAAGGGGCTGAGAGAGACAGCAAAAGAGAGAGGGGGAGAGAGACAGCAAAAGAGAGAGTGGGAGAGAGAGACAGTAAAGAGAGAGGCGGGAAGAGAGAGAGCACAAAGAGGGGGGAGAGATGAGAGCGCAAAAGAGGGGGGAGAGAGAGAGAGCCAAAAGAGAGGGGGGAAGAGCGCAAAAAGAGAGGGGGAGATGAGAGCGCAAAAGACGAGGGGGAGAGAGAGCGCAAAAGAGAGGGGGAGAGAGAGCGCAAAAGAGAGGGGAGAGAGGGGGGGGGGGAGCGCAAAAGAGATGGAGAGAGAGAGCACAAAAGAGAGGGAGAGAGAGAGCACAAAAGAGAGGGGGAGAGAGAGCACGAAAGAGGGGGAGAGAGAGCGCGAAAGGAGGGGGAGAGAGAGCGCGAAAGAGAGAGGGGGAGAGAGACAGCAAAAGAGAGGGGGGAAGAGAGGCAAAAGAGAAGGGGGAAGAGAGAGCGCAAAAGAGATGGGGAGAGAGAGAGGAGGGGGGAGAGAAGCAAAGGAGATGAGGGGGAGAGAGAGAGGAAAAGATATGAGGGAGAGAGAGAGCACAAAGAGGGGGAAGGAGAGCGACAGCAAAAGAAGGGGGAGAGAGACAGCAAAAAGAGAGGGGAGGGAGACAGCAAAAGAGAGGGGAGAGAGAGAGCACAAAAGAGAGGGGAGAGAGAGAGCGCAAAAGACGAGGGAGAGAGAGGGGGGAGATGAGCGCAAAAGAGAGGGGGAGAGAGACAGCAAAAGAGAGGGGGAGAGAGAAACAGCAAAAGAGAGGGGGAGAAAGATGAGAGCGCAAAAGAGAGGGGAGAGACGAGGGGGGGAGGGAGTGCAAAAGAGAGGGGTGGGGAGATAGAGAGCGCAAAGACATGGGGGGAAGAGAGAGCGCAAAAGAGATGGGGAGAGAGAGAGCGCAAAAGAGAGGGGAGAGAGAGCGCAAAAAGAGAGGGGGGAAGAGAGAGCGCAAAAGAGATGGGGAGAGAGAGCGCGAAAGAGGGGGAGAGAGAGCGCGAAAGAGAGGGGGAGAGAGACCGCAAAAGAGAGGGGGGAGAGAGCGCAAAAGAGAGGGGATGAGAGCGCAAAAGAGAGGGGAGAGCGCAAAAGAGATGGGAGAGAGAGGGGGAGAGAGCGCAAAAGAGATGGGGAGATAGAGAGCACAAAAGAGGGGGAGAGAAAGAGACAGCAAAAGAGGGGGAGAGAGACAGCAAAAGAGACGGGGAGAGACAGCAAAAGAGAGGGGAGAGACAGAGCGCAAAAGAGAGGGGAGAGAGAGGGGGGGAGAGGAGCGCAAACGAGAGGGGGAGAGAGACAGCAAAAGAGAGGGGGAGAGACAGCAAAAGAGAGGGGAGAGAGAGAGCGCAAAAGAGAGGGGAGAGAGGGGGGGGAGAGAGAGCGCAAAAGAGAGGGGGGGAGAGAGAGCGCAAAAGAGAGGGGGGAGAGAGAGCGCAAAAGAGATGGGGGGAGAGAGAGCGCGAAAGAGAGAGGGGGAGAGAGACAGCAAAAGAAGGGGGGAGAGAGAGCGCAAAAGAGAGGGGAGAGAGAGAGCGCAAAAGAGAGGGGAGAGAGAGGGGCGGGAGAGAGCGCAAAAGAGATGGGGAGAGAGCGCAAAAGAGATGGGGAGAGAGAGAGCGCAAAAGAGGGGGAGAGAGAGAGACAGCAAAAGCGAGGGGGAGAGAGACATCAAAAGAGAGGGGGAGAGAGACAGCAAAAGAGAGGGGGAGAGACAGCAAAAGAGAGGGGAGAGAGAGAGCGCAAAAGAGAGGGGAGAGAGAGGGGGGAGAGAGCGCAAACGAGAGGGGGAGAGAGACAGCAAAAGAGAGGGGGAGAGACAGCAAAAGAGAGGGGAGAGAGAGAGCGCAAAAGAGAGGGGAGAGAGGGGGGGGAGAGAGAGCGCAAAAGAGAGGGGGGGAGAGAGAGCGCAAAGAGAGGGGGGAGAGGAGAGCGCAAAAGAGATGGGGGGAGAGAGAGCGCGAAAGAGAGAGGGGGAGAGAGACAGCAAAAGAGAGGGGGGAGAGAGCGCAAAAAGAGAGGGGAGAGAGAGAGCGCAAAAGAGAGGGGAGAGAGAGGGGGGAGAGAGCGCAAAAGAGATGGGGAGAGAGCGCAAAAGAGATGGGGAGAGAGAGAGCGCAAAAGAGGGGGAGAGAGAGAGACAGCAAAAGCGAGGGGGAGAGAGACATCAAAAGAGAGGGGGAGAGAGACAGCAAAAGAGGGGGGAGAGAGAGCGCAAAAGAGAGGGGGGGGAAGAGCGCAAAAGAGAGGGGGAGAGAGCGCAAAAGTGAAGAGGGAGAGAGCGCAAAAGAGAGGGGTAGGGAGAGAGCGCAAAAGAGAGGGGTGGAGAGAGAGCGCAAAAGAGAGGGGTGGAGAGAGAGCGCAAAAGAGAGGGGAGAGAGAGCACAAAAGAGAGGGGGGGAGAGAGAGCGCAAAAGAGAGGGGAGAGAGAGGGGGGGAGACAGCGCAAAAGAGAGGGGGGAAGAGAGAGCGCAAAAGAGATGGGGAGAGAGAGAGCGCAAAAGAGAGGGGAGAGAGAGCGCAAAAGAGGGGGAGAGAGAGCGCAAAAGAGAGGGGAGAGAGAGGGGGGGAGAGAGCGCAAAAGAGAGGGGGAAGAGAGAGCGCAAAAGAGATGGGGAGAGAGAGCGCAAAAGAGAGGGGGAGAGAGAGCCGCGAAAGAGGGGGAGAGAGAGCGCGAAAGAGAGGGGGGAGAGAGACAGCAAAAGAGAGGGGGGATGAGAGCGCAAAAGAGAGGGGAGAGAGCGCAAAAGAGAGGGGAGAGAGAGGGGGGAGAGAGCGCAAAAGAGATGGGGAGAGAGAGAGCACAAAAGAGGGGGAGAGAAAGAGACAGCAAAAGAGAGGGGGAGAGAGACAGCAAAAGAGACGGGGAGAGACAGCAAAAGAGAGGGGGAGAGAGAGAGCGCAAAAGAGAGGGGGAGAGAGAGGGGGGAGAGAGACAGCAAAAGAGAGGGGGAGAGACAGCAAAAGAGAGGGGAGAGAGAGAGCGCAAAAGAGAGGGGAGAGAGGGGGGGAGAGAGCGCAAAAGAGAGGGGGGAGAGAGAGCGCAAAAGAGAGGGGGGGAGAGAGAGCGCAAAAGAGAGGGGGGGAGAGAGAGCGCAAAAGAGATGGGGGGAGAGAGAGCGCAAAAGAGATGGGGGGGAGAGAGCGTGAAAGAGGGGGAGAGAGAGCGCGAAGAGAGAGGGGGAGAGAGACAGCAAAAGAGAGGGGGGAGAGAGCGCAAAAGAGAGGGGAGAGAGAGAGCGCAAAAGAGAGGGGAGAGAGAGGGGGGGAGAGAGCGCAAAAGAGATGGGGAGAGAGCGCAAAAGAGATGGGGAGAGAGAGAGCGCAAAAGAGGGGAGAGAGAGAGAGACATCAAAAGCGAGGGGGAGAGAGACATCAAAAGAGAGGGGGAGAGAGACAGCAAAAGAGAGGGGGAGAGAGACAGCAAAAGAGAGGGGGAGAGAGACCGCAAAAGAGAGAGGGGGGAGAGAGCGCGAAAGAGGGTGAGAGAGAGCGCAAAAGAGAGGGGGGGAGAGCGCAAAAGAGAGGGGGAGAGAGCGCAAAAGTGAGGAGGGAGAGAGCGCAAAAGAGAGGGGTGGAGAGAGAGCGCAAAAGAGAGGGGTGGAGAGAGAGCGCAAAAGAGAGGGGAGAGAGAGCACAAAAGAGAGGGGGGGAGAGAGAGCGCAAAAGAGAGGGGAGAGAGAGCACAAAAGAGAGGGGGGAGAGAGAGCACAAAAGAGAGGGGGGAGAGAGAGAGCACAAAGAGAGGGGGGGAGAGAGCACAAAAGAGAGGGGGGGAGAGAGCACAAAAGAGAGGGGGGAGAGAGAGAGCGCAAAGAGAGGGGGAGAGAGAGCACGAAAGAGAGGGGAGAGAGAGAGCACAAAAGAGAGGGGAGAGAGAGAGAGCGCAAAAGAGAGGGGGGGAGAGAGCACAAAAGAGATGAGGGAGAGAGCGCAAAGAGAGGGGGAGAGAGAGCACGAAAGAGAGGGGAGAGAGAGAGCGCAAAAGAGGGGAGAGAGAGAGAGCGCAAAAGAGAGGGGAGAGAGAGAGAGCGCAAAAGAGAGGGGAGAGAGAGGGGGGAGAGAGCGCAAAAGAGAGGGGGGGGAGAGAGAGCACAAAAGAGATGGGGAGAGAGCGCAAAGAGAGGGGGAGAGAGAGCACGAAAGAGAGGGGAGAGAGAGAGCGCAAAAGAGGGGAGAGAGAGAGAGCGCAAAAGAGAGGGGAGAGAGCGCAAAAGAGAGGGGAGAGAGAGGGGGGAGAGAGCGCAAAAGAGAGGGGGGGAGAGAGAGCACGAAAGAGAGAGGGGGAGAGAGACAGCAAAAGAGAGGGGGGAGAGAGCGCAAAAGAGAGGGGGGAGAGAGCGCAAAAGAGAGGGGAGAGAGAGAGCGCAAAAGAGAGGGGAGAGAGAGGGGGGGAGAGAGCGCAAAGAGATGGGGAGAGAGAGCGCAAAAGAGATGAGGGAGAGAGAGAGCACAAAAGAGGGGGAGAGAGAGACAGCAAAAGAGAGGGGGAGAGAGAGCGCAAAGAGAGGGGGAGAGAGAGCATGAAAGAGAGGGGGAGAGAGAGCACGAAAGAGAGGGGAGAGAGAGAGCGCAAAAGAGAGGGGGAGAGAGAGAGAGTGCAAAAGAGAGGGGGGGGGGGAGAGAGCACAAAAGAGATGAGGGAGAGAGAGAGCGCAAAGAGAGGGGGAGAGAGAGCACGAAAGAGAGGGGAGAGAGAGAGAGCGCAAAAGAGAGGGGAGAGAGAGAGAGCGCAAAGAGAGGGGAGAGAGAGGGGAGAGAGCGCAAAAGAGAGGGGGGAGAGAGAGCACAAAAGAGATGGGGAGAGAGAGAGCGCAAAGAGAGGGGGAGAGAGAGCGCGAAAGAGGGGGAGAGAGAGCGCGAAAGAGGGGGAGAAAGAGCACGAAAGAGAGAGGGGGAGAGAGACAGCAAAAGAGAGGGGGGAGAGAGCGCAAAAGAGAGGGGAGAGAGAGAGCGCAAAAGAGAGGGGAAAGAGAGGGGGAGAGAGAGCGCGAAAGAGGGGGAGAGAGAGCGCGAAAGAGGGGGAGAAAGAGCACGAAAGAGAGAGGGGGAGAGAGACAGCAAAAGAGATGGGGAGAGAGCGCAAAAGAGATGAGGGAGAGAGAGAGCACAAAAGAGGGGGAGAGAGAGACAGCAAAGAGAGGGGGAGAGAGACAGCAAAAGAGAGGGGGAGAGAGACAGCAAAAGAGAGGGGGAGAGAGACAGCAAAAGAGAGGGGGAGAGAGACAGCAAAAGAGAGAGGGGGAGAGACAGCAAAAGAGAGAGGGGGAGAGAGCGCAAAAGAGAGGGGGGGAGAGAGAGCGCAAAAGAGGGGGGAGAGAGAGAGCGCAAAAGAGAGGGGTGGAGAGAGAGCGCAAAATAGAGGGGAGGAGAGAGAGCGCAAAAGAGAGGGGGGGAAGAGCACAAAAGAGAGGGGGAGGGAGCGCAAAAGAGAGGGGGGAGAGAGCGCAAAAGAGAGGGGTGGAGAGAGAGCGCAAAAGAGAGGGGTGGAGAGAGAGCGCAAAATAGAGGGGAGGAGAGAGAGCGCAAAAGAGAGGGGAGAGAGAGAGCGCAAAAGAGAGGGAGAGAGAGCGCAAAAGAGAGGGGAGAGAGAGCGCAAAAGAGAGGGGGAGAGAGCACAAAAGAGAGGGGGAGAGAGAGAGCGCAAAGAGAGGGGGGGAGAGAGCACAAAAGAGAGGGGGGAGAGAGCACAAAAGAGAGGGGGGGAGAGAGCGCAAAAGAGAGGGGGAGAGAGAGCGCAAAAGAGAGGGGGGAGAGAGCGCAAAAAAGAGGGGGGAGAGAGAGCGCAAAAGAGAGGGGGGAGAGAGAGCGCAAAAGAGAGGGGGGACAGAGGGGGAGAGAGCACAAAAGAGATGAGGGAGAGAGAGAGCGCAAAGAGATGGGGAGAGAGAGCGCGAAAGAGAGGGGGAGAGAGAGCGCAAAAGAGATGGGGGAGAGAGAGAGCACAAAAGAGAGGGGAGAGAGCGCAAAAGAGAGGAGAGAAAGCGCAAATGAGGGGGAGAGAGTGCAAAAGAGAGGGGGGAGAGAGCGCAAAAGAGAGGGGGGAGAAAGCACAAAAGAGAGGGGGGGGAGAGAGCACAAAAGAGAGGGGGGGGAGAGAGCGCAAAAGAGAGGGGAGAGAGCACAAAAGAGAGGGGGAGAGAGCGCAAAAGAGAGGGGGGGAGAGAGTGCAAAAGAGAGGGGGGAGAGAGAGCTCAAAAGAGAGGGGGGAGGGAGAAAGCTCAAAAGAGAGGGGGGAGAGAGAGAGAGAGCAAAAGAGAGGGGGAGGGAGAGAGCACAAGGGGTGGGACCACTGTACTGCAAAAAATGGCCCGTGTGAACGGGCTTTAGGACTAGTCTATAATAAACTACCAATGGCCCTTAAAAGGGCCTTTTGTAGGGCATTTCCCTAAAGAAATCAGCTCTTTTTCTAAAAAAGAAAAACAAACACCCCCTAACAGTATACAAACCCCCACCCCCCAAACCCACAAAATAAAAATAAAGTTGTTAAACCTAATCTACCCATTGCCCTGAAAAGGGCATTTGTATGGGCATTCAGCTCTTTTAGAATTGCCCAATAGCCCTAATCTAAAAAAAAAAACACCCCAAAAAAACCTAACACTAACCCCTCTTTAGGTACTCACAGTTGCTGAAATCCAGCTTGAACGATCTTCATCCCAGCGGCTCCATGTTCATCCAGGCGGCTCCATCTTTATCCATCAAGGGACCGGCATCTTCTTCATCCCTGCGTAGGTCCAGGTGGATGTCCATCGATCCGACGTGGAGGTCCTCTTCATGCGATCGCCGCCGCACACTGAGAATTCAAATGCAAGGTACCCCTTTTATACTGGGGGTACCATTGCATTCCTATTGGCTGAAAATTTTAAATCAGCCAATAGGAATGAGAGCTGCTTAAATCCTATTGGCTGATTTGAACAGCCAGTAGGATTTTAGCAGCTCTAATTCCTATTGGCTGATTTAAATATTTCAGCCAATAGTATTGCAATGGTACCCCCAGTATAAAAGGGTACTGTCACGCCGCGCCGCTTTAACCGTTGCTAGGGGCGCGGCGTCTCCTTCTCTGCTTGTTGCCAGGGGCTGTGTCAGGTCCAGATGCTTGCGGTGCTGACATCATCGCAGCACGCTCCTCTCTCTGATGCCGGTTCCAGATTCCTGTGGGGCGAATCCTGTGCCTATGTAAGTCCCTCAATAATGATCTATCACTGCCCAAGTATAGGTGTTACTTAGTGTGCTCCTGGGTGTGATAGATCGTTACTACAGTACTGCCTTATGGTTTTTTAACCTTGCCTGTCTGACTACTCTGTCTGTTTAACCCCTAAATTGCTGGATTGATATACTGCTGCTGAACCCTGCCTGTCTGAGTACTCTGCTTACTCTGAACCCTGTTGTTCTGGATTGCCTCTTTGTTGCCGAACCCTGCCTGCCTAACCATTCCAGTGGTGTGCCCTTGGACTACTTTACCGTTGCCAAACCATGCCTGCCTGACCATTCTAGTGGTATGCCCTTGGACTGCTTTACCGTTGCCAAACCCTGCCTGTCTGACCATTCTAGTGGTTTGCCTTGGACTGCTCTACCGTTGCCGCTGGGGACAGTCCTGCCTGTGGTGAGTGCCGTCCTCATCTCACTAGCTTTCTCTGCTCTGGGATATTCCCTATCATTCCAGCTCGACGTCGGGATAACAAGACTACTGGCCGAGTTCGGTCTGATAGAAGAGTATCCCACGAGCATTACAGGTACCTTGCATTTGAATCCTCAGTGTGCGCGGACGATCTCATGAAAAGGATCGCAATAACCATACATATGCCCTTTTCAGGGCAATGGGTAGCTTAGTTTTTTTTTAAAGTTAGGTTTTATTATTTTGGGGGTTTGTTGGTGGGTTTTACTGTTGCGGGGAGGGGTCTTTGTATTTCTTTAGGGCTGATTTCTTTAGGGCAATGCCTTACAAAAGGCCCATTTAAGGGCTATTGGTAGTTTATTGTAGGCTAGGTTTTTTATTTTATTTTGGGGGGGGCTTTTTTATTTTGATAGGGCTATAAGATTAGGTGTAATTGTTTTTATTTTGGATAATTTTGTTTGTTATTTCCTTCCTAATATGAGGAGAGTTCACAGCATCATTCCTTACTGTTGGGAAATACTGAACCTGGCCACCAGGAGTAGACAAAGACACCCCAGCCAAAGGCTTAATTTCTCCCTCTACTTCCCTCATATCCCAGTCATTCTTTGCCTTTCGTCACAGGAGGTTGGCAGAGAAGTGTCAGAAGATACGGAGTAGTTCCTTATGAAGGGTATCTACCCTTCAAAATGGGACTGTAGTTTTAAAGGGACAGTCTAGTATAAATTAAACTTTCATTATTCAGATAGGACTTTTAATTTTAATCGATTTTCCAATTTACTTTTATCATCAAATTTGCTTTTCTCTCTTGGTATTCTTAGTTTAAACTAAACATAGGTAGGCTCATATGCTAATTTCTAAGCCTTTGAGGGCTGCCTCTTATCACATGCTTTTTAAATCTCTTTTTAACACAAAGAGACAGAAAGTACACACGGGCGATATAGATAACACTGTGTTCAGGCACAGGGGGTTATTTAAGATCTAGCACAATACAATGCTAAATTTAAGACAATAGATAATAAACAGTCACAGTCATGTGATCAGGGGGCTGGAAGAAGGTTCCTAGATACAAGGTAATCACAGAGGTAAAAAGTATATTAATGTTACTGTGTTGGTTATGCAAAACTGGGGAATGGGTAATAAAGGAATTATCAATCTTTTAAATCAATAACAATTCTATGGTAGACTGTCCCTTTAAGTAGGCTTGTCAGCCTCTCAGTGAGAGCATTGACGAATGCTAGAGTCTGGAGATGGAGGGAGAGTCTTTCTGCAAATCCATCCAGACTTGTATTAACAGCTCAAAAGCAATCAGTGTTGACGAGTTTCACTGCCTGCTTCCATCAGTCAAGTCCATGTCAGGAGCGATGCTACAGGACTTTTAAACTTGAGAGGCTATGTTTCTGTTCCATGGCATAGATTCCGGTAAGATTGTTTCATTTTTTATACACATATGATAATGCAAGAAGACAGGGTCACAGTGTGGCTCCTTTTATATGTATGGAATCAATGGTTAATATCTTTGGAGGGGATTAATCGCATAATTGTATTATGATTATGCTGCGACATGTGTGAGATGAGGCTCAGGCAGATGTTGGAACGTACAGGTTTTACTTTCATTTTTGTAAGCTGCGCAGCCTGAAAGGCTTGGCGTGCTTTTTCCTATAGCAGGGGCAGTCCTGCATTGCTCACCACGTGACCGGGTGAGGTCACACTGATTTCCTCTTTCCTGACCATGCGGTTTACCAGAGACGAAGCGGTTTCTCTGTTTGGCCTGGGTTATAGGAGGTTGTGAGTGCCCCAGCCATTGGGGGTATAAAGGTGCCGTTTTATCTTATTATTAATAGTCTGCTTTATAAGTGCAAGCTATGAAGGATTCTGATGCGTTAGAGCAAGGTTCTTCAAACCATGGGTCGGGACCCATTATTGGGTTGCAACATCATGTTTACTGGGTCGTGACTTGTGTGTGTGCAGTATGAGAGTGTTTGGTGTGTATGTATGTGTTGTATGAGAGTATGGGGCATATTTAATGTGCGAGCGGACATGATACGAAGTAGCGTATCATGTCCGCTGCCCATCGATAAATGCCGACAGCATACGCTGTCAACATTTATTATTGCACCAGCAGTTCTTGTGAACTGCTCGTGCAATGCCGCCCCCTGCAGAATCGCGGCCAATCGGCCACTGGCAGGGGGTGTCAATCAACTTGATCTATATGGAGCTTGATAAATATGCCCCAAGATGTGTATTGTATGAGAGTGTCGGGTGTGTGTGTGTGTGTGTTGTATGTAAGTGTGTGTTGTATGTAAGTGTGTGTGTTGTATGTAAGTGTGTGTGTTGTATGTAAGTGTGTGTGTGTGTGTTGTATGAGAGTGTCTGGTGTGTGTGTTGTATGTAAGTGTGTGTGTGTGTGTTGTATGTAAGTGTGTGTGTGTGTGTTGTATGAGAGTGTCTGGTGTGTGTTGTATGTAAGTGTGTGTTGTATGAGAGTGTCTGGTGTGTGTTGTATGTAAGTGTGTGTGTGTGTGTTGTATGAGAGTGTGTGTGTGTTGTATGTAAGTGTGTGTGTGTGTGTTGTATGTAAGTGTGTGTGTGTGTGTTGTATGAGAGTGTCTGGTGTGTGTTGTATGAGAGTGTCTGGTGTGTGTTGTATGTAAGTGTGTGTGTGTGTGTTGTATGAGAGTGTCTGGTGTGTGTTGTATGAGAGTGTCTGGTGTGTGTTGTATGTAAGTGTGTGTGTGTGTGTTGTATGTAAGTGTGTGTGTGTGTTGTATGAGAGTGTCTGGTGTGTGTTGTATGTAAGTGTGTGTGTGTGTGTTGTATGTAAGTGTGTGTGTGTGTGTTGTATGTAAGTGTGTGTGTTGTATGTAAGTGTGTGTGTTGTATGAGAGTGTCTGGTGTGTGTTGTATGTAAGTGTGTGTGTGTGTGTATTGTATGAGAGTGTCGGGTGTGTGTTGTATGTAAGTGTGTGTGTGTGTGTGTTGTATGAGAGTGTCTGGTGTGTGTTGTATGTAAGTGTGTGTGTGTGTATTGTATGAGAGTGTCGGGTGTGTGTTGTATGTAAGTGTGTGTGTGTGTATTGTATGAGAGTGTCGGGTGTGTGTTGCATGAGAGTGTCTGGTGTGTGTTGTATGTAAGTGTGTGTGTGTGTTGTATGAGAGTGTCTGGTGTGTGTTGTATGTAAGTGTGTGTGTGTGTATTGTATGAGAGTGTCTGGTGTGTGTTGTATGTAAGTGTGTGTGTGTGTATTGTATGAGAGTGTCGGGTGTGTGTTGTATGTAAGTGTGTGTGTGTGTGTGTATTGTATGAGAGTGTCTGGTGTGTGTTGTATGTAAGTGTGTGTGTTGTATGAGAGTGTCTGGTGTGTGTTGTATGTAAGTGTGTGTGTGTGTGTTGTATGTAAGTGTGTGTGTTGTATGTAAGTGTGTGTGTTGTATGTAAGTGTGTGTGTTGTATGTAAGTGTGTGTGTTGTATGAGAGTGTCGGGTGTGTGTTGTATGTAAGTGTGTGTGTGTGTGTTGTATGAGAGTGTCTGGTGTGTGTTGTATGTAAGTGTGTGTGTGTTGTATGAGAGTGTCGGGTGTGTGTTGTATGTAAGTGTGTGTGTTGTATGTAAGTGTGTGTGTGTGTGTATTGTATGAGAGTGTCTGGTGTGTGTTGTATGTAAGTGTGTGTATTGTATGAGAGTGTCGGGTGTGTGTTGTATGTAAGTGTGTGTGTGTGTATTGTATGAGAGTGTCGGGTGTGTGTTGTATGTAAGTGTGTGTGTGTATTGTATGAGAGTGTCGGGTGTGTGTTGTATGAGAGTGTCTGGTGTGTGTTGTATGTAAGTGTGTGTGTGTGTATTGTATGAGAGTGTCTGGTGTGTGTTGTATGTAAGTGTGTGTGTGTGTATTGTATGAGAGTGTTGGGTGTGTGTTGTATGTAAGTGTGTGTGTGTGTATTGTATGAGAGTGTCGGGTGTGTGTTGTATGTAAGTGTGTGTGTGTATTGTATGAGAGTGTCTGGTGTGTGTTGTATGTAAGTGTGTGTGTGTTGTATGAGAGTGTCTGGTGTGTGTTGTATGTAAGTGTGTGTGTGTGTGTGTATTGTATGAGAGTGTCTGGTGTGTGTTGTATGTAAGTGTGTGTGTGTGTGTATTGTATGAGAGTGTCTGGTGTGTGTTGTATGTAAGTGTGTGTGTTGTATGAGAGTGTCTGGTGTGTGTTGTATGTAAGTGTGTGTGTATTGTATGAGAGTGTCGGGTGTGTGTTGTATGTAAGTGTGTATGTATTGTATGAGAGTGTCTGGTGTGTGTTGTATGTAAGTGTGTGTGTGTGTATTGTATGAGAGTGTCGGGTGTGTGTTGTATGTAAGTGTGTGTGTGTTGTATGTAAGTGTGTGTGTGTGTGTTGTATGAGAGTGTCTGGTGTGTGTTGTATGTAAGTGTGTGTGTGTGTATTGTATGAGAGTGTCGGGTGTGTGTTGTATGTAAGTGTGTGTGTGTGTATTGTATGAGAGTGTCGGGTGTGTGTTGTATGTAAGTGTGTGTGTGTGTATTGTATGAGAGTGTCGGGTTTGTGTTGTATGTAAGTGTGTGTGTGTGTGTGTTGTATGAGAGTGTCGGGTGTGTGTTGTATGTAAGTGTGTGTGTGTGTGTGTTGTATGAGAGTGTCTGGTGTGTGTTGTATGTAAGTGTGTGTGTGTGTGTTGTATGAGAGTGTCGGGTGTGTGTTGTATGTAAGTGTGTGTGTTGTATGTAAGTGTGTGTGTGTGTGTTGTATGAGAGTGTCGGGTGTGTGTTGTATGTAAGTGTGTGTGTGTGTATTGTATGAGAGTGTCGGGTGTGTGTTGTATGTAAGTGTGTGTGTGTGTATTGTATGAGAGTGTCGGGTGTGTGTTGTATGTAAGTGTGTGTTGTATGAGAGTGTCGGGTGTGTGTTGTATGTAAGTGTGTGTGTGTGTGTGTGTTGTATGAGAGTGTCTGGTGTGTGTTGTATGTAAGTGTGTGTGTGTTGTATGTAAGTGTGTGTGTGTGTGTGTTGTATGAGAGTGTCGGGTGTGTGTTGTATGTAAGTGTGTGTGTTGTATGTAAGTGTGTGTGTGTGTGTATTGTATGAGAGTGTCTGGTGTGTGTTGTATGTAAGTGTGTGTGTGTGTATTGTATGAGAGTGTCGGGTGTGTGTTGTATGTAAGTGTGTGTGTGTGTGTATTGTATGAGAGTGTCGGGTGTGTGTTGTATGTAAGTGTGTGTGTGTGTATTGTATGAGAGTGTCGGGTGTGTGTTGTATGTAAGTGTGTGTGTGTGTGTATTGTATGAGAGTGTCGGGTGTGTGTTGTATGTAAGTGTGTGTGTGTGTGTTGTATGAGAGTGTCTGGTGTGTGTTTGTATTGTATGAGAGTGTCGGGTGTGTGTTGTATGTAAGTGTGTGTGTGTGTGTGTGTTGTATGTAAGTGTGTGTGTGTGTGTGTTGTATGTAAGTGTGTGTGTGTGTGTTGTATGTAAGTGTGTGTGTTGTATGTAAGTGTGTATGTGTGTATTGTATGAGAGTGTCTGGTGTGTGTTGTATGTAAGTGTGTGTGTGTGTATTGTATGAGAGTGTCGGGTGTGTGTTGTATGTAAGTGTGTGTGTGTGTGTGTTGTATGTAAGTGTGTGTGTGTGTGTGTGTTGTATGTAAGTGTGTGTGTGTGTGTGTTGTATGTAAGTGTGTGTGTGTGTTGTATGTAAGTGTGTATGTGTGTATTGTATGAGAGTGTCTGGTGTGTGTTGTATGTAAGTGTGTGTGTGTGTGTGTTGTATGTAAGTGTGTGTGTGTGTGTGTTGTATGAGAGTGTCGGGTGTGTGTTGTATGTAAGTGTGTGTGTGTGTATTGTATGAGAGTGTCTGGTGTGTGTTGTATGTAAGTGTGTGTGTGTGTGTATTGTATGAGAGTGTCTGGTGTGTGTTGTATGTAAGTGTGTGTGTGTGTTGTATGTAAGTGTGTGTGTGTGTTGTATGTAAGTGTGTGTGTGTGTATTGTATGAGAGTGTCTGGTGTGTGTTGTATGTAAGTGTGTGTGTGTGTGTTGTATGTAAGTGTGTGTGTGTGTGTTGTATGTAAGTGTGTGTGTGTGTATTGTATGAGAGTGTCGGGTGTGTGTTGTATGTAAGTGTGTGTGTGTGTGTGTGTGTTGTATGTAAGTGTGTGTGTGTGTGTGTTGTATGAGAGTGTCGGGTGTGTGTTGTATGTAAGTGTGTGTGTGTGTGTTGTATGAGAGTGTCTGGTGTGTGTTGTATGTAAGTGTGTGTGTGTGTGTGTTGTATGTAAGTGTGTGTGTGTGTGTGTTGTATGTAAGTGTGTGTGTGTGTGTATTGTATGAGAGTGTCTGGTGTGTGTTGTATGTAAGTGTCTGGTGTGTGTTGTATGTAAGTGTGTGTGTGTGTTGTATGTAAGTGTGTGTGTGTGTATTGTATGAGAGTGTCTGGTGTGTGTGTTGTATGTAAGTGTGTGTGTGTGTATTGTATGTAAGTGTGTGTGTGTGTTGTATGTAAGTGTGTGTGTGTGTATTGTATGAGAGTGTCTGGTGTGTGTTGTATGTAAGTGTGTGTGTGTATTGTATGAGAGTGTCTGGTGTGTGTTGTATGTAAGTGTGTGTGTGTGTTGTATGTAAGTGTGTGTGTGTGTATTGTATGAGAGTGTCGGGTGTGTGTTGTATGTAAGTGTGTGTGTGTGTATTGTATGAGAGTGTCTGGTGTGTGTTGTATGTAAGTGTGTGTGTGTTATTACCTTTTACAATACTTTCAAATTTGACTATAATAAATAACGCACACATTTTATTAAAATTTGACAAAAAATGCAGCTATCTTGTTCTATATTGCTTCAAGCATAGAAATATGGTCTCAAAGGTATGTGATATCATGTCACTGGGTCTTGGGAAAAAAGTTTGAAGAACCCTGCATTAGAGGGTGCTCCCTCTTTATCTAAGTCTAATACCTGTTTATATTGTGAGGAGGCCGCAGTATACCCGCCTGCTCAATTATGTTCCACATGTCTTGATAATGTTATTATGTCAATGAAAGTTAATATGTTTAGCACCACTGAGCCGTCCACCTCTGAGGAGTCTCCATCCCGTGAGGTGCGCACCCTACAGTCATCTCCTAATACACATGCAGCTTCCCTTAGCACTCCTAATCCTCCATCTGGAGGGGCCCTTTTATCACCAGACTTTACTGAGCAGTTACAAACGGCAGTCTCTGGGCCTTTAGTGCTTTACCTTGCCCTGCTAAGCGCAAGCGAAAGTTCAAATATTGCTATCCTTCCCAGAAGTCATCTACTAGCTTATTGGATTTATCTGATACAAGATTATCCATTGATGAAGACGCCTCTGATACTTCAGAGGATGCTCTTTCTGGGTCGGAATCTGCTGCCTCTAAGCCTCCAGCTGCGGAGGAACCAGACGTTAAATTTAGGATTGAACATTTATGCGTTCTGCTAAAGGAAGTTTTGGCTATTTTAGAGGTTCCAGAGCCTAAATTGCCTGAGGAACCTTTGATTCCTAAATTAGATAAGGTATATGAGGACAGGGTTGTGCCACAGCCTTTCCCGGTTCCCGTAAAGAGGGTGAACATTATTAAGAATGAATGGGAAAGGACTGGTTCTTCAATTTCCCCTTCTTCTTCCTTTAAAAAATTATTCCGGGTTCCGGACTCTCAATTGGAGTTGTGGGGTTCCATCCCCAAGGTGGATGGCGCTATCTCCACGCTTGCTAAGCACACTACTATCCCGCTTGAGGATAGTTCGTCGTTTAAAGAGCCCATGGATAAGAATATAGAAACTCTGTTAAGAAAGATGTTTCATCATACAGGATATTTGTTTCAATCCCGCAGCGGCTGTTGCTGCAGTTGCTGGAGCGGCTACCTACTGGTGCCACTCCTTATGTGAGTTGATCGAGGTGGAGGGTCCCCTCGACGTGATCCAGGAAAGAATTAAGGCCTTAATGGTGGCGAATACTTTTATTTGTGATGCAGATTATTCACATGAAAGCTAAGGCTTTAGGTTTTTCTGTTGAAGCCCGTAGGGCACTCAGGCTGAAGTCCTGGTCTGTGGACATGATTTCGAAGTCAAGACTTCTTTCCCTCCCATTTAAGGGGAACATTCTATTTGCTCCAGGCCTGGACTCAATTATCTCCATGGTTACTGGAGGCAAAGATGCCTTTTTACCACAGGATAAGAAGAACAAACCTAAAGGACAAGGTCCTAATTTTCATTCCTTTCGTTCGTATAAATCCCAACGTCAGCAACCCTCCGCAAAGCCCGAGCAATCCAAGGGGACTTGGAAGCCGGCTCAGTCCTGGAATAAATCCAAGCAAAACAAGAAGCCCACTGAGACAAATTCGGCATGAAGGGGCGGCCCCTGATCCGGCTCTGGATCTTGTAGGGGGCAGACTGTCATTCTAATCAGACACTTGGTTTGGGGACGTGCAAGACCCGTGGGTCCTGGAGGTCATCGCTCAGGGATACAGGATAGGTTTAAAGTCTCATCCACCCAGGGGCAGATTCCTCTTGTCAAACCTGTCTTCAAGGCCAGAAAAGAGAGAAGCTTTTCTGAGGTGCGTGAGGGATCTCTCCTTCCTCTTGCAGAAAGAGATCTGGGATACTACTCAAACCTTTCTGTGTTCCCAAAGGAGGAGGTTACTTTCTGCCCGATTCTGGACCTAAAGTGCTTAAACAAATTCCTATCTGTCCCCTCGTTCAAGATGGAGACAATAAGGCCCATCCTTCCCTTAGTTCAGGAAGGACAGTTCATGACCACAATAGATCTGAAGGATGCTTACCTTCACGTTCCAATGCACAAGGTTTGCGTTCTTGGACCAGCACTTCCAGTTTATTGCACTTCCGATTGGTCTAGCTACTACTCCAAGAGTTTTTGCGAAGTTTCTAGGGGCTCTGCTTTCAATGGCCAGAACCAGAGGTATAGCAGTAGCACCATACTTGGATGATATTCTGGTTCAAGCACCATCCTGTCATCTGGCAGAAGACCATTCAAAAGATCTTCTATTTCTTCTTCGATCTCATGGATGGAAGATAAACTTAGAAAATAGTTCTCTTATTCCCAGTACCAGGGTGGAATTCATGGCTACTATAATAGACTCCATATCCATGAAGATATTCCTTACAGACCAGAGATGTTACAAGCTAACTTCTGCTTGTCTTGCCCTCCAGACCTCCTTAAGGCCCTCTGTGGCTCGGTGTATGGAGGTGATTGGTCTCATGGTGTCCAGCATGGACATCATTCCTTTTGCCAGATTCCATCTCAGACCTCTTCAGCTGTGCATGCTGAGACAGTGGAACTGCGATCATTCAGATCTGTCTCAACAGATTTCTCTGGACAACTGGTCAAGAGAATCACTCTCTTGGTGGCTCTGTCCAGATCACCTGTCCCAAGGGACATCTTTCTTGAGACCATCCTGGGAGATTGTGACTACGGACGCAAGTCTATAAGGTTGGGGAGCTGTTTGGCGTTCCAGGAAGGCACAGGGCCTGTGGACTCAAGAGGAATCCCTCCTCCCGATCAACATTTTGGAACTTCGAGCGATCTTCAATGCTCTGAAGGCTTGGCCTCTTCTGGGTTCGTCCCAGTTTATCAGATTCCAATCAGACAACATAACCTCCGTGGCTTACATCAACCGAGGAGCGGAATGGGCAGAGGCCCACAACTGCTTGCTTTCAGCGATCCACATTCCGGGTGTGGACAACTGGGAAGCGGATTTCCTCAGCAGACAATCCTTTCATCCGGGGGAATGGTCTCTCTATCCCGAGGTGTTTATGGAGATTTGCAACAGATGGGGGAGGCCGGAGATAGATCTCATGGTGTCCCGGCTCAATTCCAAGCTACCCAGATATGGGTCACAGTCCAGGGATCCTCAGGCAGAGCTAATTGATGCATTAGCAGTGCCTTGGAGGTTCAATCTAATTTACATTTTTCCGCCGTTACCACTTCTCCCTCTTGTAGTGGCCCGCATCAAGCAGGAGCAAGCATCAGTGATACTGATTACTCCATCGTGGCCGTGAAGGATGTGGTTCTCGGACCTGGTGGGGATGTCCTCATCTCCTCCATGGAGGTTACCTTGTCACAGGGATCTGCTGGAACAGGGTCCCTTTGTTCATCAAAATCTAGATTCTCTGAGGCTGACTTTGTGGAGGTTGAACGCTTAGTCTTAGCCAAGAGAGGTTTCTCTGAGAGGGTTATTGACACTCTCATTCAGGCTCGTAAGCCTGTTACTAGTCGCATCTACCATAAGGTGTGGAGAGCTTACTTGTTCTGGTGTGAAGATCGTGGTTTTGACTGGCATAAGGTCAGGGCTGCCATGATTCTTTCCTTTCTTCAGGAGGGTCTGGAGAAGGGCCTTTCTGCCAGTTCCCTGAGGGGACAGATTTTGTCCCTTTCTGTTTTGCTGCACAAGAGGCTTGCAGAGCTTCCAGACGTGCAATCCTTCATTAAGGCTCTGATCAGGATCAGACCGGTGTTTAGATCTAACACTCCACCTTGGAGTTTGAATCTTCTTCTTAACTTTTTGCAACGGGCTGTGTGTGAGCCTATGCATTCGATTGACATTAAATTGTTGTCCTGGAAGGTTCTTTTTCTATTGGCTATTGCGTTGAGTTTCTGTAATGGCTGCCTTGCAATGTAAGCCTCTCTATCTAGTGTTTCACACTGATAAGGTTGTTCTACATACCCGCTTGGGTTTTCTTCCTAAGGTGGTGTCTGATCGTAACATTAATTAAGATATTGTGGTTCCTTCCTTGTGTCCTAATCCTTCTTCTTCGAAGGAACGTTTACTTCATAATCTGGATGTTGTTCGAGCTTTGAAGTTTTATCTTCAAGCTACTAAGGATTTTAGACAAACTTCTTCCTTGTTTGTTATCTACTCTGGGAAGCGTAAGGGTCTGAAGGCCTCTTCTACTTCCTTATCTTTTTGGTTGAGGAGTGTTATACGCTTAGCTTACGAGTTAGTGGGACTTAGACCTCCTCAGAGGATTACGTCTCATTCCACTAGAATGGTGGCTTCCTCTTGGGCCTTTAAAAATGAGGCATCTATGGATCAGATTTGTAAGGAGGCTACCTGGTCCTCTTTACATACTTTTTCAAAATTCTACAAATTTGACGTTTTTGTTTTGGCTGAAGCAACTTTTGGGAGAAAGGTTTTGCAGGCTGTGGTGCCCTCAGATTAGGGTCCGCCGTTTCTTTTACCCCTCCCGTCATCATTCAGTGTCCTCTAGAGCTTAGGTATAGTTTTCCCAACAGAAATGAATGATGCCGTGGACTCTCCTCATATTAAGAAGGAAAACATAAATTATGCTTACCTGATAATTTCATATTCTTCTGTATGAGAGTCCACGGCCCTCGCCTGTATACTCCGATGGGCGGACCAAAATTTAGTTTTTCTCTTCCCGCACCATTTATACCCTGAAATTTTCCTTGTTCCCTTGGCAGAATGACTGGGATTTGAGGGAAGTAGGGGGAGTATTTAAGCCTTTGGCTGGGGTGTCTTTGCCTCCTCCTGGTGGCCAGGTTCAGTATTTCCCAACAGTAAGGAATGATGCCGTGGACTCTCCTCATATAGAAGGAAATTAAATTATCAGGTAAGCATAATTATGTTTTTTTCGTAATTTAGTATTTTGTATTTTTAATTTTTTGTAACTGTAGATCTATTTTTTTAGTAGTGTTAGGTTTTTTTAATGAGTAATTTAATTAATTTAATTTGTACTTATTTTACGTTTAGTCTAATAGTTAATTTATAGTTTAAACTTAGGTTTTATTAATTTCACAGGTACATTTTTATTTATTTTAAGATAGAGATCTTGTAATTTTAATGTAAAGTTAGGGTGTTGTTAGGTTTAGGGGTTAATAGTTTAATTTTGTGTTTTGCAATGTGAGGGTTAGTGGTTAATAGGTTTATTTAGTGGTAGTGATGTGAAAGGCCAGAGTTTTAGGGGTTAATAACTTTATTTAGTGGCGGCGATGTTGAGGAGCGGCGGAATAGGGGTTAATAAATTTAGTATAGTGGCGACTATGTCGGGCAGAGGCGGTATAGGGGTTAATAAATTGTATTAGTGGCGGCGATGTTGGGAGCGGCAGAATAGGGGTTAATAGGTTTAATATAGTGTTTGCGATGCAGGAGGGCCTCGGTTTAGGGGTTAATAGGTAGTTTATGGGTGCTAGTGTACTTTGTAACACTTTAGTTATGAGTTTTGTGTAACAGTTTTGTTTCGTAAAACTTATAACTACTGCTCTCAGATTGCGGTATGAATCGTGACGGTTTAGGGTGTAACGCAAGCATTTTAGCCTCACCGCAAAACTTGTAATACCAGCGCTATTGGAATCCCATGAAAAAAACGTAATTTTTTGGAGTGCAGGACTGACGTTCTGTTACAGGCTCTACATTACAAGCTATACCGACAAGACTCGTAATTATTATTATACTTTATTTATGAAGCGCCGCCGCCAACATATTCTTTAGCGCTGTCCATGGATACAATTCATTTAAATAAAACAATACAAGACTTGTAAGAGACAAAATTTACAAACACATACAGGAGGGATTGAGGGCCCTATTCCTGTGGGAATTTACAATCTAGAAGGGTAGGAGGTTGAGAAACTGGAGGTGAGGACTGCAAGATTGAGAAAGATGTTACAGAGTTAGATGAGGGAAATGTTAGGTAAGTGAAATTAATTTATTATTGAGTTGGGTGGTCGGCTTCTCTGAACAGAAAAGTCTTCAGGGAACATTTAAAGGAAGAAAAATTAAGGCAAAGCCTGACAGCACGAGGGAGAGTGTTACAGAGGGTAGGTGCTGCACGACAGAAGTCCTGCAGTCTAGCATGAGAGGAGGTGATAGTTGCGGATGCAAGGAGCAGGTCATTGTTGGATCTTAGTGGACGGGCTGGAGTATACTTGTGTATAAGAGAGGATAGGTAGAGGGGAGCGGCGTTGGTGAGAGCTTTGTATGTAAGGGTGAGAATTTTGAATTTAATTTTGCTGTGAATGGGGAGCCAATGAATGGACTCGCAGAGAGGTGCAGCAGATACAGATTGACGGGAAAGGTGGATCAGCCTGGCAGAGGCATTTAGGATGGATTGAAGGGGGGAGAGGCGGGAAAGAGGAAGGCCAGCGAGTAGGTTATTGCAGTAGTCAAGTCGGGAGATAACAAGGGAGTGGATTATTTGCTTTGTGGTGTCAGCGCTCAGAAAAGGGTGAATTTTGGAAATATTGCGTAGATGGTTGCAGCAGGATGTAGAAAGCGATTGGATATGGGGGAAGAAGGATAGATTTGAGTCAAGTGTGACTCAGAGGTAGCGGACTTGGGGCAATGGAGAAATGGTGATGCCGTCAACAGGGATAGAGACGTCAGAAGTCGGCGTAGAGCTTGAGGAGGGTAAGAAGGAGCTCAGTCTTGGACATGCTAATCTTTAGGTGGTGAGAGGCCATCCAGGAAGAAATACCAGCAGTCGTTGACATGAGAAAGGACAGAGGGAGAGAGAGCAGGGGTGGAGAGGTAGATCTGGGTGTCATCAGCATAGAGGTGATATTTGAAGCCATAACTGTTGATAATTTCACCCAGCGAAGAAGTATAGATGGAGAAGAGTAGAGGACCCAGAACAGATCCTTGAGGTACTCCAACAGACAGAGGCATAGGAGAGGAGCAGTCGCCGGCAAATGACACAGAAAAAGACCTGTGAGAAAGATAGGAGTGAATACAGGAAAGAGCAGTGTCACAGAGGCCAAAAGAGCCAAGGGTCTGTAGGAGGAGGGGGTGGTTAACTGTGTCGAAGGCAGCTGAGAGGTCAAGTAAGATGAGTATAGAGTAGTGGCGAATATTTTTAGCAGAGAGAAGATCGTTTGTAACCTTGGTAAGGGCAGTCTCAGTTGAGTGTTTTGGGCAGAATCTGGATTGCAGTGGGTCAAGCAAGGAGTTGGCGGACAGGAAGTGGGTTAGGCGATTGTAAACTAGTTTTTCAAGGAGTTTTGATGTTAGTGGAAGCAGTGATATGGGGTGGTAGCTTTCAGGAGAATTAGGGTTGAGGGAGGGTTTTTTGAGTATGGGAGTGACTGTTGCGTGTTTGAAAGAAGATGGGAATGAGCTGGTAGAGAGAGATAGGTTGAAGATGTGGGTAAGAGCAGGAGTATGGGTGGAAGATAGGGAGGGTATTAGATGGGAAGGGATAGGGTCGAGTGGGCAGGTAGTGAGGCGTGAGGAAGATAGTAAGGAAGAAACTTCATTCTCAGTGGCTGGATGGAAGATACAGAGGGTGGCAGAGGGAGTAATTGGGCCTGTTGTTGGAATATTGCAGGTTGGTGTTGGGATGTTGCTTCGAAAAGAACGTGTTTTGTTTAAAAAGTAGTCTGCCAGGTCTTGAGCACTAAAGACAGACGGGGGTGGTGGAGCAGGTGGGTAGAGGAGAGAGTTAAAAGATGGAGAAGAGTCATTTAGGGTTTGAGGAAAGAGTAGATATGAGAGAAGAGAAGTAGGTTTGCTTGGCTAAGTGAAGGGCAGAAGTGTATGAAATCAGGATCAGATTAATGCAGAGTAGAGAGTGAGTTTTCCTCCAGACACGCTCAGCAGTACGGGAGAATTTTTGCAAATAGCGTGTTTGCTGAGCATGCCAGGGCTGTAACTGATGGCGTGGTGTTTTGCGCAGCTGGGGAGGGGCAAGTGTGTCTAATGCAGACAAGAGAGTTTTGTTATAGTGGGCTGTAGCGAGATCAGGGCAGGTTATAGTGGAAGTGTGAGGGAGGAGATTTTGAATGATTTTTGAAAATTGGAGCAGATCCACAGAATGTGTATTTCTACAGGTGCGGGGGTGGAGAAGTGGGTTTAGCTGTTGCATTAATTTTATAGGTGACCAGGTGATGGTCAGAAAGGGGAAAAGGGCGACAGGCGGTGTCAGATATAGAGCAGAGGTAGGAAAATACTAGGTTGATGGAGTGTCCATCACGGTGAGTCGGGAATAGGGTGGATTGTAAAAGGCCGAAGGAGGATGTGAGTGAAAGAAGTTTAGAGGCAGCAGAGGCAGATGGGTTGTCAATGGGAATGTTGAAGTCCCCAAGAATTAGGGTTGGTATATTTGAAGAGAGAAAGTGAGGAAGCCAGGTGGCGAGGTTATCAAAGAATTGAGAGGTTGGTCCGGGAGGGCGATAGATGACTGCCACTTTGAGGGAGAGGGGGAGAACAGACGAATACAGTAGACTTCAAAGGAGGAGAAGGAGAGAGATGGGATGGGAGGTAGGTATTGATAAGTGCAGGAGGGGGAGAGCAGGATACCAACACCGCTGCCATGTTTCTCACCTGGCCTAGGGGTATGGCTAAAGTGAAGACCACCATGTGTGAGAGCAGCAATGGAAACAGTGTCAGAAGGAGATAGCCAGGTTTCTGTAATTGCTAAAAGGGTGAAAGCATTTGAAATAAACAGGTCATGAATGGTTGTAAGTTTGTTGCAGACAGAGCGAGAGTTCCATAGTGCGCAGGTGAAAGGAGTGTATGTGTGTGGGATGCATTGGATGGAAATGAGGTTATGTGTGTTGCTTTTATTAAAGTTTCTATAAGGAGTGCAGGATTGGGTAATGGTGGGAATGAGGGTGGGCCCAGGATTTGGAGAGATGTCGCCTGATGCGAATAGCAGCAAGATGGAAAGTAAGAGTAGGTGAGAATGAGATTTATAGCAGTGGGGGTATTTCTGTGAGGTGGTGCAGTTTAGTGATATAGATTTTAAAATAGAAATTAATTCATGAGAGCTAAGGTATGGAGAAGAAAGGAGAGAGGGGCCAATATAAACTGCATGTGGAGAAGGGTAAGGTATGAGCATGTGAGTATGCTTGTGGAATAGGCATGGGGCTGTTAACAGGAAAAGCAGTCCTGAAAAAGATTTTGTTTGAATGAAAATATTTAGCTTGCCTCAAATCTTCTTCAAATCTTGTTCAATTCTTGTCTGATTCTCAGTGCTGCCACTTAAAGATGGTCACTTGTCTAATTCTCAGCGCTGCCACTTAAAGATGGTCACTTGTCTAATTCTCAGCGCTGCCACATAAAGATGGTCACTTGTCTAATTCTTATTGCTGCCACTTAAAGATGGTCACTTGTCTAATTCTCAGCGCTGCCACTTAAAGATGGTCACTTGTCTAATTCTCAGTGCTGTCACATAAAGATGGTCACTTGTCTAATTCTCATCGCTGCCACTTAAAAATGGTCACTTGTCTAATTCTCAGTGCTGTCACATAAAGATGGTCACTTGTCTAATTCTCAGCGCTGCCACATAAAGATGGTTCTTGTCTAATTCTCAGCGCTGCCACTTAAAGATGGTCACTTGTCTAATTCTCAGCGCTGCCACTTAAAGATGGTCACTTGTCTAATTCTCAGCGCTGCCACTTAAAGATGGTCACTTGTCTAATTCTCAGTGCTGTCACATAAAGATGGTCACTTGTCTAATTCTCAGCGCTGCCACTTAAAGATGGTCACTTGTCTAATTCTCAGCGCTGTCACATAAAGATGGTCACTTGTCTAATTCTCAGCGCTGCCACATAAAGATGGTTCTTGTCTAATTCTCAGCACTGCCACTTAAAGATGGTCACTTGTCTAATTCTCAGCACTGTCACTTAAAGATGGTCACTTGTCTAATTCTCAGTGCTGTCACATAAAGATGGTTCTTGTCTAATTCTCAGCGCTGCCACATAAAGATGGTTCTTGTCTAATTCTCAGCACTGCCACATAAAGATGGTTCTTGTCTAATTCTCAGCGCTGCCACTTAAAGATGGTCACTTGTCTAATTCTCAGTGCTGTCACATAAAGATGGTCACTTGTCTAATTCTCAGGACTGCCACATAAAGATGGTCACTTGTCTAATTCTCAGGACTGCCACATAAAGATGGTTCTTGTCTAATTCTCAGCGCTGCCACATAAAGATGGTTCTTGTCTAATTCTCAGCGCTGCCACATAAAGATGGTCACTTGTCTAATTCTCAGCGCTGCCACATAAAGATGGTCACTTGTCTAATTCTCAGCGCTGCCACATAAAGATGGTCACTTGTCTAATTCTCAGCGGTGCCACTTAAAGATGGTCACTTGTCTAATTCTCAGCGCTGCCACTTAAAGATGGTTCTTGTCTAATTCTCAGCGCTGCCACATAAAGATGGTCACTTGTCTAATTCTCAGCGCTGCCACATAAAGATGGTCACTTGTCTAATTCTCAGTGCTGCCACTTAAAGATGGTCACTTGTCTAATTCTCAGCGCTGCCACTTAAAGATGGTCACTTGTCTAATTCTCAGTGCTGCCACTTAAAGATGGTTCTTGTCTAATTCTCAGTGCTGCCACTTAAAGATGGTCACTTGTCTAATTCTCAGCGCTGCCACTTAAAGATGGTCACTTGTCTAATTCTCAGTGCTGCCACATAAAGATGGTCACTTGTCTAATTCTCAGCACTGCCACATAAAGATGGTCACTTGTCTAATTCTTAGTGCTGCCACTTAAAGATGGTCACTTGTCTAATTCTCAGTGCTGCCACATAAAGATGGTCACTTGTCTAATTCTCAGCACTGCCACATAAAGATGGTCACTTGTCTAATTCTCAGCGCTGCCACTTAAAGATGGTTCTTGTCTAATTCTCAGCACTGCCACTTAAAGATGGCCACTTGTCTAATTCTCAGTGCTGTCACTTAAAGATGGTTCTTGTCTAATTCTCAGCGCTGCCACTTAAAGATGGTCACTTGTCTAATTCTCAGCGCTGCCACTTAAAGATGGTCACTTGTCTAATACTCCGCACTGCCACTTAAAGATGGTCACTTGTCTAATTCTCAGCACTGCCACTTAAAGATGGTCACTTGTCTAATTCTCAGCACTGTCACATAAAGATGGTCACTTGTCTAATTCTCAGCACTGTCACTTAAAGATGGTCACTTGTCTAATTCTTATTACTGCCACTTAAAGATGGTCACTTGTCTAATTCTCAGCGCTGCCACTTAAAGATGGTCACTTGTCTAATTCTCAGCGCTGCCACTTAAAGATGGTTCTTGTCTAATTCTCAGCGCTGCCACTTAAAGATGGTCACTTGTCTAATTCTCAGTGCTGTCACATAAAGATGGTCACTTGTCTAATTCTCAGCACTGTCACATAAAGATGGTCACTTGTCTAATTCTCAGCACTGTCACTTAAAGATGGTCACTTGTCTAATTCTCAGCGCTGCCACTTAAAGATGGTCACTTGTCTAATTCTCAGCGCTGCCACTTAAAGATGGTTCTTGTCTAATTCTTAGTGCTGCCACTTAAAGATGGTCACTTGTCTAATTCTCAGCGCTGCCACTTAAAGATGGTCACTTGTCTAATTCTCAGCACTGTCACATAAAGATGGTCACTTGTCTAATTCTCAGCACTGTCACTTAAAGATGGTCACTTAGACAGATGGTCGCTTAGACAGATGGTCGCTTAGACAGATGGTCGCTTAGACAGATGGTCGCTTAGACAGATGGTCACTTAGACAGATGGAAGCTTAGCGAGATGGTCATTTAGACAGATGGTCACTTAGAGAAATGGAACACTCTGCAAACGCTCAGGCCCCAGCAAACGTTCTCCCCTAACTGGTCTTATAAGGCTACAGCAGACAGCTGAGTTTAATTGGTTGGAGACAGGGAGATAAGTTACACCCAGGTGAGAAGACTAAGAATTGCTACAAGATCAGAGGAGTAGGTTCAAGAAAGGAAATTGGGTGGGGATTAATTAATTCATTAATAAAGAGATGTACATGCTGGGGACAGGAAAGGGCAGATTATAGGAGTAGACAGTTGGTTCACAAGAGTTAAAAACAGTGTAATAAATCCAGCAGAGACCGAGGGGTTTAAAGGGACATACCAGGAGTTAAAAACCGTGTAATAAATACAGCAGAGACAGAGGGATTTAAAGGGACATACCAGGAGTTAAAAACAGTGTAATTAATCCAGCAGAGACAGAGGGGTTTAAAGGGACATACCAGGAGTTAAAAACAGTGTAATAAATACAGCAGAGACAGAGGGGTTTAAAGGGACATACCAAGAGTTAAAAACAGTGTAATAAATCCAGCAGAGACAGAGGGGTTTAAAGGGACATACCAGGAGTTACAAACAGTGTAATAAATCCAGCAGAGACAGAGGGGTTTAAAGGGACATACCAGGAGTTAAAAACAGTGTAATAAATCCAGCAAAGACAGAGGGGTTTAAAGGGACATACCAGGAGTTAAAAACAGTGTAATAAATACAGCAAAGACAGAGGGGTTTAAAGGGACATACCAGGAGTTAAAAACAGTGTAATGGCTGCGTTGCTGTTTTAACGCTGAAATGGACATTTTTTCAGCGTTAAAACACGAACGCAAAACTTGTAATCTAGGTGATAGATATTTAATGTAGGTTTCATAGAATTCCTTATTTATAATTTACATTGGTACGTCAGATGTCTGTAATAAAATGTAACTTCTAAGCATAATTTGTAAAACATATAAATCACTTCATAGTTAATAAAGTGTTAGGCATGAGACATCTATATACTGGTACATTTATAAAGTCTTGATGTATATTAAATATATAAATCACTTCATAGTTAATAAAGTGTTAGGCATGAGACATCTATATACTGGTACATTTATACAGTCTTGATGTATATTAAATATATAAATCACTTCATAGTTAATAAAGTGTGCTAGGCATGTGACATCTATATACTGGTACATTTATACAGTCTTGATGTATATTAAATATATAAATCACTTCATAGTTAATAAAGTGTTAGGCATGAGACATCTATATACTGGTACATTTATAAAGTCTTGATGTATATTAAATATATAAATCACTTCATAGTTAATAAAGTGTTAGGCATGAGACATCTATATACTGGTACATTTATACAGTCTTGATGTATATTAAACATATAAATCACTTCATAGTTAATAAAGTGTTAGGCATGAGACATCTATATACTGGTACATTTATACAGTCTTGATGTATATTAAATATATAAATCACTTCATAGTTAATAAAGTGTTAGGCATGAGACATCTATATACTGGTACATTTATACAGTCTTGATGTATATTAAATATATAAATCACTTCATAGTTAATAAAGTGTGCTAGGCATGTGACATCTATATACTGGTACATTTATACAGTCTTGATGTATATTAAATATATAAATCACTTCATAGTTAATAAAGTGTGCTAGGCATGTGACATCTATATACTGGTACATTTATACAGTCTTGATGTATATTAAATATATAAATCACTTCATAGTTAATAAAGTGTTAGGCATGAGACATCTATATACTGGTACATTTATACAGTCTTGATGTATATTAAACATATAAATCACTTCATAGTTAATAAAGTGTTAGGCATGAGACATCTATATACTGGTACATTTATACAGTCTTGATGTATATTAAATACTGTATATAAATCACTTCATAGTTAATAAAGTGTTAGGCATGTGACATCTATATACTGGTACATTTATACAGTCTTGATGTATATTAAACATATAAATCACTTCATAGTTAATAAAGTGTTAGGCATAAGACATCTATATACTGGTACATTTATACAGTCTTGATGTATATTAAATATATAAATCACTTCATAGTTAATAAAGTGTGCTAGGCATGTGACATCTATATACTGGTACATTTATACAGTCTTGATGTATATTAAATATATAAATCACTTCATAGTTAATAAAGTGTTAGGCATGTGACATCTATATACTGGTACATTTATACAGTCTTGATGTATATTAAATATATAAATCACTTCATAGTTAATAAAGTGTTAGGCATAAGACATCTATATACTGGTACATTTATACAGTCTTGATGTATATTAAATATATAAATCACTTCATAGTTAATAAAGTGTTAGGCATGAGACATCTATATACTGGTACATTTATACAGTCTTGATGTATATTAAATAACATAATTTATGTAAGAACTTACCTGATAAATTCATTTCTTTCATATTAACAAGAGTCCATGAGCTAGTGACGTATGGGATATACATTCCTACCAGGAGGGGCAAAGTTTCCCAAACCTTAAAATGCCTATAAATACACCCCTCACCACACCCACAAATCAGTTTAACGAATAGCCAAGAAGTGGGGTGATAAGAAAAAGTGCGAAGCATATAAAATAAGGAATTGGAATAATTGTGCTTTATACAAAAAAATCATAACCACCACAAAAAAGGGTGGGCCTCATGGACTCTTGTTAATATGAAAGAAATGAATTTATCAGGTAAGTTCTTACATAAATTATGTTTTCTTTCATGTAATTAACAAGAGTCCATGAGCTAGTGACGTATGGGATAATGACTACCCAAGATGTGGATCTTTCCACACAAGAGTCACTAGAGAGGGAGGGATAAAATAAAGACAGCCAATTCCTGCTGAAAATAATCCACACCCAAAATAAAGTTTAACAAAAAACATAAGCAGAAGATTCAAACTGAAACCGCTGCCTGAAGAACTTTTCTACCAAAAACTGCTTCAGAAGAAGAAAATACATCAAAATGGTAGAATTTAGTAAAAGTATGCAAAGAAGACCAAGTTGCTGCTTTGCAGATCTGGTCAACCGAAGCTTCATTCCTAAACGCCCAGGAAGTAGATACTGACCTAGTAGAATGAGCTGTAATTCTTTGAGGCGGAGTTTTACCCGACTCAACATAGGCAAGATGAATTAAAGATTTCAACCAAGATGCCAAAGAAATGGCAGAAGCTTTCTGGCCTTTCCTAGAACCGGAAAAGATAACAAATAGACTAGAAGTCTTACGGAAAGATTTCGTAGCTTCAACATAATATTTCAAAGCTCTAACAACATCCAAAGAATGCAATGATTTCTCCTTAGAATTCTTAGGATTAGGACATAATGAAGGAACCACAATTTCTCTACTAATGTTGTTGGAATTCACAACTTTAGGTAAAAATTCAAAAGAAGTTCGCAACACCGCCTTATCCTGATGAAAAATCAGAAAAGGAGACTCACACGAAAGAGCAGATAATTCAGAAACTCTTCTAGCAGAAGAGATGGCCAAAAGGAACAAAACTTTCCAAGAAAGTAATTTAATGTCCAATGAATGCATAGGTTCAAACGGAGGAGCTTGAAGAGCTCCCAGAACCAAATTCAAACTCCAAGGAGGAGAAATTGACTTAATGACAGGTTTTATACGAACCAAAGCTTGTACAAAACAATGAATATCAGGAAGAATAGCAATCTTTCTGTGAAAAAGAACAGAAAGAGCAGAGATTTGTCCTTTCAAAGAACTTGCGGACAAACCCTTATCCAAACCATCCTGAAGAAATTGTAAAATTCTCGGTATTCTAAAAGAATGCCAAGAAAAATGATGAGAAAGACACCATGAAATATAAGTCTTCCAGACTCTATAATATATCTCTCGAGATACAGATTTACGAGCCTGTAACATAGTATTAATCACGGAGTCAGAGAAACCTCTATGACCAAGAATCAAGCGTTCAATCTCCATACCTTTAAATTTAAGGATTTCAGATCCGGATGGAAAAAAGGACCTTGTGACAGAAGGTCTGGTCTTAACGGAAGAGTCCATGGCTGGCAAGATGCCATCCGGACAAGATCCGCATACCAAAACCTGTGAGGCCATGCCGGAGCTATTAGCAGAACAAACGAGCATTCCCTCAGAATCTTGGAGATTACTCTTGGAAGAAGAACTAGAGGCGGAAAGATATAGGCAGGATGATACTTCCAAGGAAGTGATAATGCATCCACTGCCTCCGCCTGAGGATCCCGGGATCTGGACAGATACCTGGGAAGTTTCTTGTTTAGATGAGAGGCCATCAGATCTATCTCTGGGAGCCCCCACAATTGAACAATCTGAAGAAATACCTCTGGGTGAAGAGACCATTCGCCCGGATGCAACGTTTGGCGACTGAGATAATCCGCTTCCCAATTGTCTACACCTGGGATATGAACCGCAGAGATTAGACAGGAGCTGGATTCCGCCCAAACCAAAATTCGAGATACTTCTTTCATAGCCAGAGGACTGTGAGTCCCTCCTTGATGATTGATGTATGCCACAGTTGTGACATTGTCTGTCTGAAAACAAATGAACGATTCTCTCTTCAGAAGAGGCCAAAACTGAAGAGCTCTGAAAATTGCACGGAGTTCCAAAATATTGATCGGTAATCTCACCTCCTGAGATTCCCAAACTCCTTGTGCCGTCAGAGATCCCCACACAGCTCCCCAACCTGTGAGACTTGCATCTGTTGAAATTACAGTCCAGGTCGGAAGAACAAAAGAAGCCCCCTGAATTAAACGATGGTGATTTGTCCACCACGTTAGAGAGTGTCGAACAATCGGTTTTAAAGATATTAATTGAGATATCTTCGTGTAATCCCTGCACCATTGGTTCAGCATACAGAGCTGAAGAGGTCGCATGTGAAAACGAGCAAAGGGGATCGCGTCCGATGCAGCAGTCATAAGACCTAGAATTTCCATGCATAAGGCTACCGAAGGGAATGATTGTGACTGAAGGTTTCGACAAGCTGTAATCAATTTTAGACGTCTCTTGTCTGTTAAAGACAGAGTCATGGACACTGAATCTATCTGGAAACCCAGAAAGGTTACCCTTGTTTGAGGAATCAAAGAACTTTTTGGTAAATTGATTCTCCAACCATGATCTTGAAGAAACAACACAAGTCGATTCGTATGAGACTCTGCTAAATGTAAAGACGGAGCAAGTACCAAGATATCGTCCAAATAAGGAAATACCACAATACCCTGTTCTCTGATTACAGACAGAAGGGCACCGAGAATCTTTGTGAAAATTCTTGGAGCTGTAGCAAGGCCAAACGGTAGAGCCACAAATTGGTAATGCTTGTCTAGAAAAGAGAATCTCAGGAACTGATAATGATCTGGATGAATCGGAATATGCAGATATGCATCCTGTAAATCTATTGTGGACATATAATTCCCTTGCTGAACAAAAGGCAATATAGTCCTTACAGTTACCATCTTGAACGTTGGTATCCTTACATAACGATTCAATAATTTTAGATCCAGAACTGGTCTGAAGGAATTCTCCTTCTTTGGTACAATGAAGAGATTTGAATAAAACCCCATCCCCTGTTCCGGAACTGGAACTGGCATAATTACTCCAGCCAACTCTAGATCTGAAACACAATTCAGAAATGCTTGAGCTTTCACTGGATTTACTGGGACATGGGAAAGAAAAAATCTCTTTGCAGGAGGTCTCATCTTGAAACCAATTCTGTACCCTTCTGAAACAATGTTCTGAATCCAAAGATTGTGAACAGATTTGATCCAAATTTCTTTGAAAAAACGTAACCTGCCCCCTACCAGCTGAACTGGAATGAGGGCCGTACCTTCATGTGAACTTAGAAGCAGGCTTTGCCTTTCTAGCAGGCTTGGATTTATTCCAGACTGGAGATGGTTTCCAAACTGAAACTGCTCCTGAGGACGAAGGATCAGGCTTTTGTTCTTTGTTGAAACGAAAGGAACGAAAACGATTGTTAGCCCTGTTTTTACCTTTAGATTTTTTATCCTGTGGTAAAAAAGTTCCTTTCCCACCAGTAACAGTTGAAATAATAGAATCCAACTGAGAACCAAATAATTTGTTTCCCTGGAAAGAAATGGAAAGTAGAGTTGATTTAGAAGCCATATCAGCATTCCAAGTCTTAAGCCATAAAGCTCTTCTGGCTAAGATAGCCAGAGACATAAATCTAACATCAACTCTAATAATATCAAAAATGGCATCACAGATGAAATTATTAGCATGCTGGAGAAGAATAATAATATCATGAGAATCACGATTTGTTACTTGTTGCGCTAGAGTTTCCAACCAAAAAGTTGAAGCTGCAGCAACATCAGCCAATGATATAGCAGGTCTAAGAAGATTACCTGAACATAGATAAGCTTTTCTTAGAAAAGATTCAATTTTTCTATCTAAAGGATCCTTAAACGAGGTACCATCTGACGTAGGAATGGTAGTACGTTTAGCAAGGGTAGAAATAGCCCCATCAACTTTAGGGATTTTGTCCCAAAATTCTAACCTGTCAGGCGGAACAGGATATAATTGCTTAAAACGTTTAGAAGGAGTAAATGAATTACCCAATTTATCCCATTCCTTAGCAATTACTGCAGAAATAGCATTAGGAACAGGAAAGACTTCTGGAATAACCGCAGGAGCTTTAAAAACCTTATCCAAACGTATAGAATTAGTATCAAGAGGACTAGAATCCTCTATTTCTAAAGCAATTAGTACTTCTTTAAGTAAAGAGCGAATAAATTCCATCTTAAATAAATATGAAGATTTATCAGCATCAATCTCTGAGACAGAATCCTCTGAACTAGAAGAGTCCAAAGAATCAGAATGATGGTGTTCATTTAAAAATTCATCTGTAGAGAGAGAAGATTTAAAAGACTTTTTACGTTTACTAGAAGGAGAAATAACAGACAAAGCCTTCTTTATGGATTCAGAAACAAAATCTCTTATGTTATCAGGAACATTCTGCACCTTAGATGTTGAGGGAACTGCAACAGGCAATGGTACATCACTAAAGGAAATATTATCTGCTTTAACAAGTTTGTCATGACAATTAATACAAACAACAGCTGGAGAAATAGCTACCAAAAGTTTACAGCAGATACACTTAGCTTTGGTAGATCCAGCAGGCAGTGGTTTTCCTGTAGTATCTTCTGGCTCAGATGCAACGTGAGACATCTTGCAATATGTAAGAGAAAAAACAACATATAAAGCAAAATAAATCAAATTCCTTATAAGACAGTTTCAGGAATGGGAAAAAAATGCCAAACATCAAGCTTCTAGCAACCAGAAGCAAATGAAAATGAGACTGAAATAATGTGGAGACAAAAGCGACGCCCATATTTTTTAGCGCCAAATAAGACGCCCACATTATTTGGCGCCTAAATGCTTTTGGCGCCAAAAATGACGCCACATCCGGAACGCCGACATTTTTGGCGCAAAATAACGTCAAAAAATGACGCAACTTCCGGCGACACGTATGACGCCGGAAACGGAAATGAATTTTTGCGCCAAAAAAATCCGCGCCAAAAATGACGCAATAAAATGAAGCATTTTCAGCCCCCGCGAGCCTAACAGCCCACAGGGAAAAAAGTCAAATTTTTGAGGTAAGACAAAATATGATAATTTAAAGCATAATCCCAAATATGAAACTGACTGTCTGGAAATAAGGAAAGTTGAACATTCTGAGTCAAGGCAAATAAATGTTTGAATACATATATTTAGAACTTTATAAATAAAGTGCCCAACCATAGCTTAGAGTGTCACAGAAAATAAGACTTACTTACCCCAGGACACTCATCTACATGTTTGTAGAAAGCCAAACCAGTACTGAAACGAGAATCAGTAGAGGAAATGGTAAATATAAGAGTATATCGTCGATCTGAAAAGGGAGGTAAGAGATGAATCTCTACGACCGATAACAGAGAACCTTATGAAATAGACCCCGTAGAAGGAGATCACTGCATTCAATAGGCAATACTCTCCTCACATCCCTCTGACATTCACTGCACGCTGAGAGGAAAACCGGGCTCCAACTTGCTGCGGAGCGCATATCAACGTAGAATCTAGCACAAACTTACTTCACCACCTCCCTTGGAGGCAAAGTTTGTAAAAACTGATTTGTGGGTGTGGTGAGGGGTGTATTTATAGGCATTTTAAGGTTTGGGAAACTTTGCCCCTCCTGGTAGGAATGTATATCCCATACGTCACTAGCTCATGGACTCTTGTTAATTACATGAAAGAAATATAAATCACTTCATAGTTAATAAAGTGTTAGGCATGAGACATCTATATACTGGTACATTTATACAGTCTTGATGTATATTAAATATATAAATCACTTCATAGTTAATAAAGTGTGCTAGGCATGTGACATCTATATACTGGTACATTTATACAGTCTTGATGTATATTAAATATATAAATCACTTCATAGTTAATAAAGTGTTAGGCATGAGACATCTATATACTGGTACATTTATACAGTCTTGATGTATATTAAATACTGTATATAAATCACTTCATAGTTAATAAAGTGTTAGGCATGTGACATCTATATACTGGTACATTTATACAGTCTTGATGTATATTAAATATATAAATCACTTCATAGTTAATAAAGTGTTAGGCATGAGACATCTATATACTGGTACATTTATACAGTCTTGATGTATATTAAATATATAAATCACTTCATAGTTAATAAAGTGTTAGGCATGTGACATCTATATACTGGTACATTTATACAGTCTTGATGTATATTAAATATATAAATCACTTCATAGTTAATAAAGTGTTAGGCATGAGACATCTATATACTGGTACATTTATACAGTCTTGATGTATATTAAATATATAAATCACTTCATAGTTAATAAAGTATGCTAGGCATGTGACATCTATATACTGGTACATTTATACAGTCTTGATGTATATTAAATATATAAATCACTTCATAGTTAATAAAGTGTTAGGCATGAGACATCTATATACTGGTACATTTATACAGTCTTGATGTATATTAAACATATAAATCACTTCATAGTTAATAAAGTGTTAGGCATGAGACATCTATATACTGGTACATTTATACAGTCTTGATGTATATTAAATATATAAATCACTTCATAGTTAATAAAGTGTTAGGCATGAGACATCTATATACTGGTACATTTATACAGTCTTGATGTATATTAAATATATAAATCACTTCATAGTTAATAAAGTGTGCTAGGCATGTGACATCTTTATACTGGTACATTTATACAGTCTTGATGTATATTAAACATATAAATCACTTCATAGTTAATAAAGTGTGCTAGGCATGTGACATCTATATACTGGTACATTTATACAGTCTTGATGTATATTAAATATATAAATCACTTAATAGTTAATAAAGTGTTAGGCATGAGACATCTATATACTGGTACATTTATACAGTCTTGATGTATATTAAATATATAAATCACTTCATAGTTAATAAAGTGTTAGGCATGTGACATCTATATACTGGTACATTTATACAGTCTTGATGTATATTAAATATATAAATCACTTCATAGTTAATAAAGTGTGCTAGGCATGTGACATCTATATACTTGTACATTTATACAGTCTTGATGTATATTAAATATATAAATCACTTCATAGTTAATAAAGTGTTAGGCATGTGACATCTATATACTGGTACATTTATACAGTCTTGATGTATATTAAATATATAAATCACTTCATAGTTAATAAAGTGTTAGGCATGAGACATCTATATACTGGTACATTTATACAGTCTTGATGTATATTAAATATATAAATCACTTCATAGTTAATAAAGTGTGCTAGGCATGAGACATCTATATACTGGTACATTTATACAGTCTTGATGTATATTAAATATATAAATCACTTCATAGTTAATAAAGTGTTAGGCATGAGACATCTATATACTGGTACATTTATACAGTCTTGATGTATATTAAATATATAAATCACTTCATAGTTAATAAAGTGTGCTAGGCATGTGACATCTATATACTGGTACATTTATACAGTCTTTATGTATATTAAACATATAAATCACTTCATAGTTAATAAAGTGTTAGGCATGAGACATCTATATACTGGTACATTTATACAGTCTTGATGTATATTAAATATATAAATCACTTCATAGTTAATAAAGTGTGCT
Source organism: Bombina bombina (assembly GCF_027579735.1). Lineage (NCBI taxonomy): Eukaryota > Metazoa > Chordata > Amphibia > Anura > Bombinatoridae > Bombina > Bombina bombina. Next base: position 6,212,278 of record NC_069501.1, read on the forward strand.
AGGCATGAGACATCTATATACTGGTACATTTATACAGTCTTGATGTATATTAAATATATAAATCACTTCATAGTTAAAGTGTTAGGCATGTGACATCTATATACTGGTACATTTATACAGTCTTGATGTATATTAAATATATAAATCACTTCATAGTTAATAAAGTGTTAGGCATGAGACATCTATATACTGGTACATTTATACAGTCTTGATGTATATTAAATATATAAATCACTTCATAGTTAATAAAGTGTGCTAGGCATGTGACATCTATATACTGGTACATTTATACAGTCTTGATGTATATTAAATATATAAAAATCAGACACAAGTTGAACTTTAAAATCACCATCTTGGGGGGGCGGAGCCAACTACCGAAGAGAAGAGACGCTTTATTACAGAGCTCCTAAAGCTGAGCCGTTAAAACTTTTAATTATGAAAGTTTAGGAACTTATATATATCCTTGTATCACGCTATCAGGATGGGGGAATCCTTCGCATGCCTCACTTTTATGTTGGAAAGTCTGCTCGAGAAATCTGACAGATATTATCATGATCTACACTCTATCTTCCAGGAACCATGTAGACAAGATGGCGATTCTCACCTCCCCAGCTCTGACGCCCACATGGCTGACCGGGCAGCAGTCCCGTTGCCTGCTCCGCACGCTATTGAGAGATCGCAAGAAAGGCAGTCTGGATGTGGTTTGATCGATCTCCTGCCCAGACATACATGTGCTGGCCCGGCGCAAACATACTCTACTAGCCCGGTCTGCTTGGAGGCCGGTGTATTAGGGATTGTGAGGTTCCCTCAGATCACAGCTACGCAGAGCTCACGGCCCTTCTTGTCTCCCCACCTAAGCCTTCACAGATTGTCAATGCCCAACATACCTGAGACACCAGTCGATGCGGAGGGCTACTGTGTGCATCTCAGAGAGAACTTCTACCTGTCATTTCAGACGACTGGATCCTCCGGGAAAGATTCCCTCTTCATCGGTTTTGATGCTTACCCTCTAGAAGATCACGGTCTGTTGGTTCATCTGTCTCGCCTAGAGATAACTTATAGCTCCATTCTTTCCTGCCTTCGCAGCTCCCCCAAAGCAAACTCTCACACGAAACTCACAGCATGGATGACATGCTTCGCAGTAATACACTGAAAAGCCCCTACGATCCGGGTGGCCGGACTTACTTCATACCGGGCAGTGGATATGGTGAGAGGCAGGCTTGGGACTCTTGTACCAACTACACATAACCTTTAATAACTACACTTCTAGTGGGTTAGAGGAAAGGCAGGCTAAAAGAGGGATATAACCCGAGCAAGTCAAATATTTGGGAACATTTTTGTGCACCTTGTCTTTCTTTTAGCATTGTAGCGTTACAACTCCACGTCACAGATCTTTTTTCCTCTCAAGTTAAGTGCACATATTGGGACTGTTTTCAGTTTTACTGTGTTTGCATACCCATCTGATGTAAAAGACTTCACCAAGCTCTATATGGGACGAATGATCTCATTCTAGGAGACTTTGAGGTTATTGCCGTTACATATCTTTACAAACCCCATTAATAAATTGGACTCATAACGATCTATATACATGGCACTTTTGTGCATCTACTAGGGATCTCTAAACTTTGCTATAATTTTTATTAGAAGCTTGTTAGCATGCAATATGAGAAATATTTAAAAAAAAAAATCACCATCTTGTATGCTTTCAATTTCCCCTTATAATATTTTAATTTAAGGATATTTAAAGTAGACACAAAGGAGCCGATCTATTAAAGTGCGGACGGACATGATACGTTGTAGCGTATCATGTCCGCCGCACATCGATAAATGCCGACAGCATACGCTGTCGGCATTTATCATTGCACAGGCAGTTCTTGTGAACTGCTTGTGCAATGCCGCCCCCTTGCAGATTTGCAGCCAATTTGCCCGATCGTATAGGATCAAGTGGATTGATGTCTGCAGCCTCAGAGCAGGCGGACAAGTTACGGAGCAGCGGTCTCTAGACCGCTGTCTCATAACTTCTGTTTCTGACAAGCCTGAAGGCTCGCGCAGAAACAGGGGCATCAAGCTCCTTTCGCTGCTTGGTAATTCTGCCCCAAAGTCTGGATATCTGTGTGTCCTCTAATCAGCTAGGTAGGAAGTTAAATCTGAGAATACAGTGTGATAAGGTTCTTTTGAAGTGACCTCCTCACCATTTGAGCAAACATATTTTCTTTCTTTGTACTTGGATACATTCTGTCCTGTCAGAACAGTAGGAGGTCACCATGTACTCACCAGCTGAAATGTAATTTGTCAACTCCTAGTCATTAATGTACTCACCAGCTGAAGCATCACTTATCAAATCCTAGTCATTAATGTACTCACCAGCTCAAATGTCATTTGTCAACTCCTAGTCATTAATGTACTCACCAGCTGAAGCATCACTTATCAACCCCTAGTCATTAATGTACTCACCAGCTGATGTGTCACTTGTCAACCCCTAGTCATTAATGTACTCACCAGCTGAAATGTAATTTGTCAACTCCTAGTCATTAATGTACTCACCAGCTGATGTGTCACTTGTCAACTCCTAGTCATTAATGTACTCACCAGCTGATGTGTCACTTGTCAACTCCTAGTCATTAATGTACTCACCAGCTGAAGCATCACTTATCAACCCCTAGTCATTAATGTACTCAACAGCTGAAATGTAATTTGTCAACCCCTAGTCATTAATGTACTCACCAGCTGAAATGTAATTTGTCAACCCCTAGTCATTAATGTACTCACCAGCTGAAATGTAATTTGTCAACCCCTAGTCATTAATGTACTCACCAGCTGAAGTGTAATTTGTCAACTCCTAGTCATTAATGTACTCACCAGCTGAAGCATCACTTATCAACCCCTAGTCATTAATGTACTCACCAGCTGAAATATCACTTGTCAACCCCTAGTCATTAATGTACTCACCAGCTGATGTGTCACTTGCCAACCTCTAGTCATTAATGTACTCACCAGCTGAAATGTAATTTGTCAACTCCTAGTCATTAATGTACTCACCAGCTGAAGCATCACTTGTCAACCCCTAGTCATTAATGTACTCACCAGCTGAAGCATCACTTATCAACTCCTAGTCATTAATGTACTCACCAGCTGATGTGTCACCTGTCAACCCCTAGTCATTAATGTACTCACCAGCTGATGTGTCACTTGTCAACCCCTAGTCATTAATGTACTCACCAGCTGATGTGTCACCTGTCAACTCCTAGTCATTAATGTACTCACCAGCTGATGTGTCACCTGTCAACCCCTAGTCATTAATGTACTCACCAGCTGATGTGTCACTTGTCAACTCCTAGTCATTAATGTACTCACCAGCTGATGTGTCACTTGTCAACTCCTAGTCATTAATGTACTCACCAGCTGATGTGTCACTTGTCAACCCCTAGTCATTAATGTACTCACCAGCTGAAATGTAATTTGTCAACTCCTAGTCATTAATGTACTCACCAGCTGATGTGTCACTTGTCAACTCCTAGTCATTAATGTACTCACCAGCTGATGTGTCACTTGTCAACTCCTAGTCATTAATGTACTCACCAGCTGATGTGTCACTTGTCAACCCCTAGTCATTAATGTACTCACCAGCTGATGTGTCACCTGTCAACGCCTAGTCATTAATGTACTCACCAGCTGATGTGTCACCTGTCAACGCCTAGTCATTAATGTACTCACCAGCTGATGTGTCACTTGTCAACCCCTAGTCATTAATGTACTCACCAGCTGAAGTGTCACTTGTCAACCCCTAGTCATTAATGTACTCACCAGCTGATGTGTCACTTGTCAACCCCTAGTCATTAATGTACTCACCAGCTGATGTGTTACCTGTCAACACCTAGTCATTAATGTTCTCACCAGCTGATGTGTCACCTGTCAACTCCTAGTCATTAATGTACTCACAAGCTGAAGTGTAATTTGTCAACCCCTAGTCATTAATGTACTCACCAGCTGATGTGTCACTTGTCAACCTCTAGTCATTAATGTACTCACCAGCTGAAATGTAATTTGTCAACCCCTAGTCATTAATGTACTCACCAGCTGATGTGTCACTTGTAAACCCCTAGTCATTAATGTACTCACCAGCTGATGTGTCACTTGTCAAACCCTAGTCATTAATGTACTCACCAGCTGATGTGTCACTTGTCAACCCCTAGTCATTAATGTACTCACCAGCTGAAGTGTCACTTGTCAACTCCTAGTCATTAATGTACTCACCAGCTGATGTGTTACCTGTCAACGCCTAGTCATTAATGTACTCACCAGCTGAAGTGTCACTTGTCAACCCCTAGTCATTAATGTACTGACAAGCTGAAGTGTCACTTGTCAACCCCTAGTCATTAATGTACTCACCAGCTGATGTGTCACCTGTCAACGCCTAGTCATTAATGTACTCACCAGCTGATGTGTCACCTGTCAACGCCTAGTCATTAATGTACTCACCAGCTGATGTGTCACCTGTCAACGCCTAGTCATTAATGTACTCACCAGCTGATGTGTCACCTGTCAACTCCTAGTCATTAATGTACTCACCAGCTGATGTGTCACCTGTCAACGCCTAGTCATTAATGTACTCACCAGCTGATGTGTCACTTGTCAACCCCTAGTCATTAATGTACTCACCAGCTGATGTGTCACATGTCAACCCCCTAGTCATTAATGTACTCACCAGCTGATGTGTCACCTGTCAACCCCTAGTCATTAATGTACTCACCCGCTGAAGTGTCACCTGTCAACCCCTAGTCATTAATGTACTCACCAGCTGAAGTGTCACCTGTCAACCCCTAGTCATTAATGTACTCACCAGCTGAAGTGTCACCTGTCAACTCCTAGTCATTAATGTACTCACCAGCTGAAGTGTCACCTGTCAACCCCTAGTCATTAATGTACTCACCAGCTGATGTGTCACCTGTCAACCCCTAGTCATTAATGTACTCACCAGCTGATGTGTCACCTGTCAACTCCTAGTCATTAATGTACTCACCAGCTGATATATCACCTGTCAACTCCTAGTCATTAATGTACTCACCAGCGGAAGTGTCACCTGTCAACCCCTAGTCATTAATGTACTCACCAGCTGATGTGTCACCTGTCAACTCCTAGTCATTAATGTACTCACCAGCTGATATATCACCTGTCAACTCCTAGTCATTAATGTACTCACCAGCTGAAGTGTCACCTGTCAACCCCTAGTCATTAATGTACTCACCAGCTGAAGTGTCACCTGTCAACCCCTAGTCATTAATGTACTCACCAGCTGAAATGTCACCTGTCAACCTCTAGTCATTAATGTACTCACCAGCTGATGTGTCACTTGTCAACTCCTAGTCATTAATGTACTCACCAGCTGAAGTGTCACCTGTCAACCCCTAGTCATTAATGTACTCACCAGCTGATGTGTCACCTGTCAACTCCTAGTCATTAATGTACTCACCAGCTGATATATCACCTGTCAACTCCTAGTCATTAATGTACTCACCAGCGGAAGTGTCACCTGTCAACCCCTAGTCATTAATGTACTCACCAGCTGATGTGTCACCTGTCAACTCCTAGTCATTAATGTACTCACCAGCTGATATATCACCTGTCAACTCCTAGTCATTAATGTACTCACCAGCTGAAGTGTCACCTGTCAACCCCTAGTCATTAATGTACTCACCAGCTGAAGTGTCACCTGTCAACCCCTAGTCATTAATGTACTCACCAGCTGAAATGTCACCTGTCAACCTCTAGTCATTAATGTACTCACCAGCTGATGTGTCACTTGTCAACTCCTAGTCATTAATGTACTCACCAGCTGAAGTGTCACTTGTCAACCCCTAGTCATTAATGTACTCACCAGCTGAAGTGTCACCTGTCAACCCCTAGTCATTAATGTACTCACCAGCTGATGTGTCACCTGTCAACCCCTAGTCATTAATGTACTCACCAGCTGAAGTGTCACTTGTCAACCCCTAGTCATTAATGTACTCACCAGCTGAAGTGTCACTTGTCAACCCCTAGTCATTAATGTACTCACCAGCTGATGTGTCACTTGCCAACCTCTAGTCATTAATGTACTCACCAGCTGAAATGTAATTTGTCAACTCCTAGTCATTAATGTACTCACCAGCTGAAGCATCACTTGTCAACCCCTAGTCATTAATGTACTCACCAGCTGAAGCATCACTTATCAACTCCTAGTCATTAATGTACTCACCAGCTGATGTGTCACCTGTCAACCCCTAGTCATTAATGTACTCACCAGCTGATGTGTCACTTGTCAACCCCTAGTCATTAATGTACTCACCAGCTGATGTGTCACCTGTCAACTCCTAGTCATTAATGTACTCACCAGCTGATGTGTCACCTGTCAACCCCTAGTCATTAATGTACTCACCAGCTGATGTGTCACTTGTCAACTCCTAGTCATTAATGTACTCACCAGCTGATGTGTCACTTGTCAACTCCTAGTCATTAATGTACTCACCAGCTGATGTGTCACTTGTCAACCCCTAGTCATTAATGTACTCACCAGCTGAAATGTAATTTGTCAACTCCTAGTCATTAATGTACTCACCAGCTGATGTGTCACTTGTCAACACCTAGTCATTAATGTACTCACCAGCTGATGTGTCACTTGTCAACTCCTAGTCATTAATGTACTCACCAGCTGATGTGTCACTTGTCAACCCCTAGTCATTAATGTACTCACCAGCTGATGTGTCACCTGTCAACGCCTAGTCATTAATGTACTCACCAGCTGATGTGTCACCTGTCAACGCCTAGTCATTAATGTACTCACCAGCTGATGTGTCACTTGTCAACCCCTAGTCATTAATGTACTCACCAGCTGAAGTGTCACTTGTCAACCCCTAGTCATTAATGTACTCACCAGCTGATGTGTCACTTGTCAACCCCTAGTCATTAATGTACTCACCAGCTGATGTGTTACTTGTCAACACCTAGTCATTAATGTTCTCACCAGCTGATGTGTCACCTGTCAACTCCTAGTCATTAATGTACTCACAAGCTGAAGTGTAATTTGTCAACCCCTAGTCATTAATGTACTCACCAGCTGATGTGTCACTTGTCAACCTCTAGTCATTAATGTACTCACCAGCTGAAATGTAATTTGTCAACCCCTAGTCATTAATGTACTCACCAGCTGATGTGTCACTTGTAAACCCCTAGTCATTAATGTACTCACCAGCTGATGTGTCACTTGTCAAACCCTAGTCATTAATGTACTCACCAGCTGATGTGTCACTTGTCAACCCCTAGTCATTAATGTACTCACCAGCTGAAGTGTCACTTGTCAACTCCTAGTCATTAATGTACTCACCAGCTGATGTGTTACCTGTCAACGCCTAGTCATTAATGTACTCACCAGCTGAAGTGTCACTTGTCAACCCCTAGTCATTAATGTACTGACAAGCTGAAGTGTCACTTGTCAACCCCTAGTCATTAATGTACTCACCAGCTGATGTGTCACCTGTCAACGCCTAGTCATTAATGTACTCACCAGCTGATGTGTCACCTGTCAACGCCTAGTCATTAATGTACTCACCAGCTGATGTGTCACCTGTCAACGCCTAGTCATTAATGTACTCACCAGCTGATGTGTCACCTGTCAACTCCTAGTCATTAATGTACTCACCAGCTGATGTGTCACCTGTCAACGCCTAGTCATTAATGTACTCACCAGCTGATGTGTCACTTGTCAACCCCTAGTCATTAATGTACTCACCAGCTGATGTGTCACTTGTCAACCCCTAGTCATTAATGTACTCACCAGCTGATGTGTCACCTGTCAACCCCTAGTCATTAATGTACTCACCCGCTGAAGTGTCACCTGTCAACCCCTAGTCATTAATGTACTCACCAGCTGAAGTGTCACCTGTCAACCCCTAGTCATTAATGTACTCACCAGCTGAAGTGTCACCTGTCAACTCCTAGTCATTAATGTACTCACCAGCTGAAGTGTCACCTGTCAACCCCTAGTCATTAATGTACTCACCAGCTGATGTGTCACCTGTCAACCCCTAGTCATTAATGTACTCACCAGCTGATGTGTCACCTGTCAACTCCTAGTCATTAATGTACTCACCAGCTGATATATCACCTGTCAACTCCTAGTCATTAATGTACTCACCAGCGGAAGTGTCACCTGTCAACCCCTAGTCATTAATGTACTCACCAGCTGATGTGTCACCTGTCAACTCCTAGTCATTAATGTACTCACCAGCTGATATATCACCTGTCAACTCCTAGTCATTAATGTACTCACCAGCTGAAGTGTCACCTGTCAACCCCTAGTCATTAATGTACTCACCAGCTGAAGTGTCACCTGTCAACCCCTAGTCATTAATGTACTCACCAGCTGAAATGTCACCTGTCAACCTCTAGTCATTAATGTACTCACCAGCTGATGTGTCACTTGTCAACTCCTAGTCATTAATGTACTCACCAGCTGAAGTGTCACTTGTCAACCCCTAGTCATTAATGTACTCACCAGCTGAAGTGTCACCTGTCAACCCCTAGTCATTAATGTACTCACCAGCTGATGTGTCACCTGTCAACCCCTAGTCATTAATGTACTCACCAGCTGAAGTGTCACTTGTCAACCCCTAGTCATTAATGTACTCACCAGCTGAAGTGTCACTTGTCAACCCCTAGTCATTAATGTACTCACCAGCTGATGTGTCACCTGTCAACCCCTAGTCATTAATGTACTCACAAGCCGAAGTGTCATCTGTCAACCGCTAGTCATTAATGTACTCACCAGCTGATGTGTCACTTGTCAACCCCTAGTCATTAATGTACTCACCAGCTGATGTGTCACTTGTCAACCCCTAGTCATTAATGTACTCACCAGCTGATGTGTCACTTGTCAACTCCTAGTCATTAATGTACTCACCAGCTGATGTGTCACCTGTCAACCCCTAGTTATTAATGTACTCACCAGCTGATGTGTCACTTGTCAACCCCTAGTCATTAATGTACTCACCAGCTGAAATGTAATTTGTCAACTGCTAGTCATTAATGTACTCACCAGCTGATGTGTCACTTGTCAACTCCTAGTCATTAATGTACTCACCAGCTGAAGCATCACTTGTCAACTCCTAGTCATTAATGTACTCACCAGCTGAAGTGTCACTTGTCAACTCCTAGTCTTTAATGTACTCACCAGCTGAGGTGTCACTTGTCAACCCCTAGTCATTAATGTACTCACCAGCTGAAGCATCACTTGTCAACTCCTAGTCATTAATGTACTCACCAGCTGAAGTGTCACTTGTCAACTCCTAGTCATTAATGTACTCACCAGCTGAAGTGTCACTTGTCAACCCCTAGTCATTAATGTACTCACCAGCTGATGTGTCACTTGTCAACTCCTAGTCATTAATGTACTCACCAGCTGAAGTGTCACCTGTCAACTCCTAGTCATTAATGTACTCACCAGCTGATGTGTCACTTGTCAACTCCTAGTCATTAATGTACTCACCAGCTGAAGTGTCACCTGTCAACTCCTAGTCATTAATGTACTCACCAGCTGATGTGTCACTTGTCAACTCCTAGTCATTAATGTACTCACCAGCTGAAGTGCCACCTGTCAACCTCTAGTCATTAATGTATTTACCAGCTGATGTGTCACTTGTCAACCCCTAGTCATTAATGTACTCACCAGCTGAAATATCACTTGTCAACCCCTAGTCATTAATGTACACAAAAGCTGATGTGTCACTTGCCAACCTCTAGTCATTAATATACTCCCTAGCTGAAGTGTCACCTGTCAACCCCTAGTCATTAATGTAGTCACGAGCTGAGGTGTCATTCGTCGACCCCTAGTCATTAATGTACTCACCAGCTGACGTGTCACATGTCAATCTCTAGTCATTAATGTACTCACCAGCTGAAGTAGTAGCAGTAGGTAAATAATGTAATGTAGATGTAATGAGAGAGATCAGATGGGCAGTAGGTAAATAATGTAATGTAGATGTAATGAGAGATCAGATGGGCAGTAGGTAAATAATGTAATGTAGATGTAATGAGAGATCAGATGGGCAGTAGGTAAATAATGTAATGTAGATGTAATGAGAGATCAGATGGGCAGTAGGTAAATAATGTAATGTAGATGTAATGAGAGATCAGATGGGCAGTAGGTAAATAATGTAATGTAGATGTAATGAGAGAGATCAGATGGGCAGTAGGTAAATAATGTAATGTAGATGTAATGAGAGATCAGATGGGCAGTAGGTAAATAATGTAATGTAGATGTAATGAGAGAGATCAGATGGGCAGTAGGTAAATAATGTAATGTAGATGTAATGAGAGAGATCAGATGGGCAGTAGGTAAATAATGTAATGTAGATGTAATGAGAGAGATCAGATGGGCAGTAGGTAAATAATGTAATGTAGATGTAATGAGATATCAGATGGGCAGTAGGTAAATAATGTAATGTAGATGTAATGAGAGAGATCAGATGGGCAGTAGGTAAATAATGTAATGTAGATGTAATGAGAGAGATCAGATGGGCAGTAGGTAAATAATGTAATGTAGATGTAATGAGAGAGATCAGATGGGCAGTAGGTAAATAATGTAATGTAGATGTAATGAGAGAGATCAGATGGGCAGTAGGTAAATAATGTAATGTAGATGTAATGAGAGATCAGATGGGCAGTAGGTAAATAATATAATGTAGATGTAATGAGAGAGATCAGATGGGCAGTAGGTAAATAATGTAATGTAGATGTAATGAGAGATCAGATGGGCAGTAGGTAAATAATGTAATGTAGATGTAATGAGAGATCAGATGGGCAGTAGGTAAATAATGTAATGTAGATGTAATGAGAGAGATGAGATGGGCAGTAGGTAAATAATGTAATGTAGATGTAATGAGAGATCAGATGGGCAGTAGGTAAATAATGTAATGTAGATGTAATGAGAGATCAGATGGGCAGTAGGTACATAATGTAATGTAGATGTAATGAGAGAGATCAGATGGGCAGTAGGTAAATAATGTAATGTAGATGTAATGAGAGATCAGATGGGCAGTAGGCAAATAATGTAATGTAGATGTAATGAGAGATCAGATGGGCAGTAGGTAAATAATGTAATGTAGATGTAATGAGAGAGATCAGATGGGCAGTAGGTAAATAATGTAATGTAGATGTAATGAGAGAGATCAGATGAACAGTAGGTAAATAATGTAATGTAGATGTAATGAGAGAGATCAGATGGGCAGTAGGTAAATAATGTAATGTAGATGTAATGAGAGATCAGATGGGCAGTAGGTAAATAATGTAATGTAGATGTAATGAGAGAGATCAGATGGGCAGTAGGTAAATAATGTAATGTAGATGTAATGAGAGATCAGTTGGGCAGTAGGTAAATAATGTAATGTAGATGTAATGAGAGAGATCAGATGGGCAGTAGGTAAATAATGTAATGTAGATGTAATGAGAGAGATCAGATGGGCAGTAGGTAAATAATGTAATGCAGATGTAATGAGAGAGATCAGATGGGCAGTAGGTAAATAATGTAATGTAGATGTAATGAGAGATCAGATCAGATGGGCAGTAGGTAAATAATGTAATGTAGATGTAATGAGAGATCAGATCAGATGGGCAGTAGGTAAATAATATAATGTAGATGTAATGAGAGAGATCAGATGGGCAGTAGGTAAATAATGTAATGTAGATGTAATGAGAGAGATCAGATGGGCAGTAGGTAAATAATGTAATGTAGATGTAATGAGAGAGATCAGATGGGCAGTAGGTAAATAATGTAATGTAGATGTAATGAGAGAGATCAGATGGGCAGTAGGTAAATAATGTAATGTAGATGTAATGAGAGATCAGATGGGCAGTAGGTAAATAATATAATGTAGATGTAATGAGAGAGATCAGATGGGCAGTAGGTAAATAATGTAATGTAGATGTAATGAGAGATCAGATGGGCAGTAGGTAAATAATGTAATGTAGATGTAATGAGAGATCAGATGGGCAGTAGGTAAATAATGTAATGTAGATGTAATGAGAGAGATCAGATGGGCAGTAGGTAAATAATGTAATGTAGATGTAATGAGAGAGATCAGATGGGCAGTAGGTAAATAATGTAATGTAGATGTAATGAGAGAGATCAGATGGGCAGTAGGTAAATAATGTAATGTAGATGTAATGAGAGAGATCAGATGGGCAGTAGGTAAATAATGTAATGTAGATGTAATGAGAGATCAGATGGGCAGTAGGTAAATAATATAATGTAGATGTAATGAGAGAGATCAGATGGGCAGTAGGTAAATAATGTAATGTAGATGTAATGAGAGATCAGATGGGCAGTAGGTAAATAATGTAATGTAGATGTAATGAGAGATCAGATGGCAGTAGGTAAATAATGTAATGTAGATGTAATGAGAGAGATGAGATGGGCAGTAGGTAAATAATGTAATGTAGATGTAATGAGAGATCAGATGGGCAGTAGGTAAATAATGTAATGTAGATGTAATGAGAGATCAGATGGGCAGTAGGTACATAATGTAATGTAGATGTAATGAGAGAGATCAGATGGGCAGTAGGTAAATAATGTAATGTAGATGTAATGAGAGAAATCAGATGGGCAGTAGGTAAATAATGTAATGTAGATGTAATGAGAGAGATCAGATGGGCAGTAGGTAAATAATGTAATGTAGATGTAATGAGAGAGATCAGATGGGCAGTAGGTAAATAATGTAATGTAGATGTAATGAGAGAGATCAGATGAACAGTAGGTAAATAATGTAATGTAGATGTAATGAGAGAGATCAGATGGGCAGTAGGTAAATAATGTAATGTAGATGTAATGAGAGATCAGATGGGCAGTAGGTAAATAATGTAATGTAGATGTAATGAGAGAGATCAGATGGGCAGTAGGTAAATAATGTAATGTAGATGTAATGAGAGATCAGTTGGGCAGTAGGTAAATAATGTAATGTAGATGTAATGAGAGAGATCAGATGGGCAGTAGGTAAATAATGTAATGTAGATGTAATGAGAGAGATCAGATGGGCAGTAGGTAAATAATGTAATGCAGATGTAATGAGAGAGATCAGATGGGCAGTAGGTAAATAATGTAATGTAGATGTAATGAGAGATCAGATCAGATGGGCAGTAGGTAAATAATGTAATGTAGATGTAATGAGAGATCAGATCAGATGGGCAGTAGGTAAATAATATAATGTAGATGTAATGAGAGAGATCAGATGGGCAGTAGGTAAATAATGTAATGCAGATGTAATGAGAGATCAGATGGGCAGTAGGTAAATAATGTAATGTAGATGTAATGAGAGAGATCAGTTGGGCAGTAGATAAATAATGTAATGTAGATGTAATGAGAGAGATCAGATGGGCAGTAGGTAAATAATGTAATGTAGATGTAATGAGAGAGATCAGATGGGCAGTAGGTAAATAATGTAATGTAGATGTAATGAGAGATCAGATGGGCAGCAGGTAAATAATGTAATGTAGATGTAATGAGAGATCAGATGGGCAGTAGGTAAATAATGTAATGTAGATGTAATGAGAGAGATCAGATGGGCAGTAGGTAAATAATGTAATGTAGATGTAATGACAGAGATCAGATGGGCAGTAGGTAAATAATGTAATGTAGATGTAATGACAGAGATCAGATGGGCAGTAGGTAAATAATATAATGTAGATGTAATGAGAGAGATCAGATGGGCAGTAGGTACATAATGTAATGTAGATGTAATGAGAGATCAGATGGGCAGTAGGTAAATAATGTAATGTAGATGTAATGAGAGAGATCATATGGGCAGTAGGTAAATAATGTAATGTAGATGTAATGAGAGATCAGATGGGCAGTAGGTAAATAATGTAATGTAGATGTAATGAGAGAGATCAGATGGGCAGTAGGTAAATAATGTAATGTAGATGTAATGAGAGAGATCAGATGGGCAGCAGGTAAATAATGTAATGTAGATGTAATGAGAGATGAGATGGGCAGTAGGTAAATAATGTAATGCAGATGTAATGAGAGATCAGATGGGCAGTAGGTAAATAATGTAATGTAGATGTAATGAGAGAGATCAGATGGGCAGTAGGTAAATAATGTAATGCAGATGTAATGAGATATCAGATGGGCAGTAGGTAAATAATGTAATGTAGATGTAATGAGAGAGATCAGATGGGCAGTAGGTAAATAATGTAATGTAGATGTAATGAGAGAGATCAGATGGGCAGTAGGTAAATAATGTAATGTAGATGTAATGAGAAATAAGATGGGCAGTAGGTACATAATGTAATGTAGATGTAATGAGAGAGATCAGATGGGCAGTAGGTAAATAATGTAATGTAGATGTAATGAGAGATCAGATGGGCAGTAGGTAAATAATGTAATGTAGATGTAATGAGAGATCAGATGAGGGGCAGTAGGTAAATAACTGTAATGTAATGTGAGATGTAGAGAGATCAGATGGGCAGTAGGTAAATAATGACATGTAGATGTAATGAAGAGATCAGATGGGCAGTAGGTAGAATAATGTAATGTAGATGTAATGATGAGATCAGATGGGTCAGTAGGTAAATTAATGTAATGTAGATGTAATGAGAGAGGATTCAGATGACAGTAGGTAGAAAGTAATGGTATTGGTAGATGTAATGAGAGATCAGATGGTGCAGAGTAGGTTAATATGTAATGTAGATGTAATGAGAGAGATCAGATGCAGTAGGTAAATAATGTAATGTAGATGTAATGAGAGATCAGATGGGCAGTAGGTAAATAATGTAATGTAGATGTAATGAGAGAGATCAGATGGGCAGTAGGTAAATAATGTAATGTAGATGTAATGAGAGATCAGATGGGCAGTAGGTAAATAATGTAATGTAGATGTAATGAGAGATCAGATGGGCAGTAGGTAAATAATGTAATGTAGATGTAATGAGAGAGATCAGATGGGCAGTAGGTAAATAATGTAATATAGATGTAATGAGAGAGATCAGATGGGCAGTAGGTAAATAATGTAATGTAGATGTAATGAGAGAGATCAGATGGGCAGTAGGTAAATAATGTAATGTAGATGTAATGAGAGATCAGATGGGCAGTAGGTAAATAATGTAATGTAGATGTAATGAGAGATCAGATGGGCAGTAGGTAAATAATGTAATGTAGATGTAATGAGAGATCAGATGGGCAGTAGGTAAATAATGTAATGTAGATGTAATGAGAGATCAGATAGGCAGTAGGTAAATAATGTAATGTAGATGTAATGAGAGATCAGATGGGCAGTAGGTAAATAATGTAATGTAGATGTAATGAGAGATCAGATGGGCAGTAGGTAAATAATGTAATGTAGATGTAATGAGAGAGATCAGATGGGCAGTAGGTAAATAATGTAATGTAGATGTAATGAGAGAGATCAGATGGGCAGTAGGTAAATAATGTAATGTAGATGTAATGAGAGAGATCAGATGGGCAGTAGGTAAATAATGTAATGTAGATGTAATGAGAGATCAGATGGGCAGCAGGTAAATAATGTAATGTAGATGTAATGAGAGAAATCAGATGGGCAGTAGGTAAATAATGTAATGTAGATGTAATGAGAGAGATCAGATGGGCAGTAGGTAAATAATGTAATGTAGATGTAATGAGAGATCAGATGGGCAGCAGGTAAATAATGTAATGTAGATGTAATGAGATAAATCAGATGGGCAGTAGGTAAATAATGTAATGTAGATGTAATGAGAGATCAGATGGGCAGTAGGTAAATAATGTAATGTAGATGTAATGAGAGATCAGATGGGCAGTAGGTAAATAATGTAATGTAGATGTAATGAGAGAAATCAGATGGGCAGTAGGTAAATAATGTAATGTAGATGTAATGAGAGATCAGATGGGCAGTAGGTAAATAATGTAATGTAGATGTAATGAGAGAGATCAGATGGGCAGTAGGTAAATAAGTAATGTAGATGTAATGAGAGAGATCAGATGGGCAGTAGGTAAATAATGTAATGTAGATGTAATGAGAGAGATCAGATGGGCAGTAGGTAATAATGTAATGTAGATGTAATGAGAGAATCAGATGGGCAGTAGGTAAATAATGTAATGTAGATGTAATGAGAAGATCAGATGGGCAGTAGGGTAAATAATGTAATGTAGATGTAATGAGAGAGATCAGATGGGCAGTAGGTAAAATAATGTAATGTAGATGTAATGAGAGAGATCAGATGGGCAGTAGGTAAATAATGTAATGTAGATGTAATGAGAGATCAGATAGGCAGTAGGTAAATAATGTAATGTAGATGTAATGAGAGATCAGATGGGCAGTAGGTAAATAATGTAATGTAGATGTAATGAGAGATCAGATGGGCAGTAGGTAAATAATGTAATGTAGATGTAATGAGAGAGATCAGATGGGCAGTAGGTAAATAATGTAATGTAGATGTAATGAGAGAAATCAGATGGGCAGTAGGTAAATAATGTAATGTAGATGTAATGAGAGATCAGATGGGCAGTAGGTAAATAATGTAATGTAGATGTAATGAGAGAGATCAGATGGGCAGTAGGTAAATAATGTAATGTAGATGTAATGAGAGATCAGATGGGCAGTAGGTAAATAATGTAATGTAGATGTAATGAGAGATCAGATGGGCAGTAGGTAAATAATGTAATGTAGATGTAATGAGAGAGATCAGATAGGCAGTAGGTAAATAATGTAATGTAGATGTAATGAGAGAGATCAGATGGGCAGTAGGTAAATAATGTAATGTAGATGTAATGAGAGAAATCAGATGGGCAGTAGGTAAATAATGTAATGCAGATGTAATGAGAGAAATCAGATGGGCAGTAGGTAAATAATGTAATGTAGATGTAATGAGAGAGATCAGATGGGCAGTAGATAAATAATATAATGTAGATGTAATGAGAGAGATCAGATGGACAGTAGGTAAATAATGTAATGTAGATGTAATGAGAGAGATCAGATGGGCAGTAGGTAAATAATGTAATGTAGATGTAATGAGAGATCAGATGGGCAGTAGGTAAATAATATAATGTAGATGTAATGAGAGAGATCAGATGGGCAGTAGGTAAATAATGTAATGTAGATGTAATGAGAGATCAGATGGGCAGTAGGTAAATAATGTAATGTAGATGTAATGAGAGATCAGATGGGCAGTAGGTACATAATGTAATGTAGATGTAATGAGAGATCAGATGGGCAGTAGGTAAATAATGTAATGTAGATGTAATGAGAGAGATCAGATGGGCAGTAGGTAAATAATGTAATGTAGATGTAATGAGAGATCAGATGGGCAGTAGGTAAATAATGTAATGTAGATGTAATGAGAGATCAGATGGGCAGTAGGTAAATAATGTAATGTAGATGTAATGAGAGAGATCAGATGGGCAGTAGGTAAATAATGTAATGTAGATGTAATGAGAGATCAGATGGGCAGTAGGTAAATAATGTAATGTAGATGTAATGAGAGAGATCAGTTGGGCAGTAGGTAAATAATGTAATGTAGATGTAATGAGAGATCAGATGGGCAGTAGGTAAATAATGTAATGTAGATGTAATGAGAGAGATCAGATGGGCAGTAGGTAAATAATATAATATAGATGTAATGAGAGATCAGATGGGCAGTAGGTAAATAATGTAATGTAGATGTAATGAGAGAGATCAGATGGGCAGTAGGTAAATAATATAATGTAGATGTAATGAGATATCAGATGGGCAGTAGGTAAATAATGTAATGTAGATGTAATGAGAGATCAGATGGGCAGTAGGTAAATAATGTAATGTAGATGTAATGAGAGATCAGATGGGCAGTAGGTAAATAATGTAATGTAGATGTAATGAGAGATCAGATGGGCAGTAGGTAAATAATATAATATAGATGTAATGAGAGATCAGATGGGCAGTAGGTAAATAATGTAATGTAGATGTAATGAGAGAGATCAGATGGGCAGTAGGTAAATAATGTAATGTAGATGTAATGAGAGAGATCAGATGGGCAGTACGTAAATATGTAATGTAGATGTAATGAGAGATCAGATGGGCAGTAGGTAAATAATGTAATGTAGATGTAATGAGAGATCAGATGGGCAGTAGGTAAATAATGTATGTAGATGTAATGAGAGATCAGATGGGCAGTAGGTAAATAATGTAATGTAGATGTAATGAGAGAGATCAGATGGGCAGTAGGTAAATAATATAATGTAGATGTAATGAGAGAGATCAGATGGGCAGTAGGTAAATAATGTAATGTAGATGTAATGAGAGAGATCAGATGGGCAGCAGGTAAATAATGTAATGTAGATGTAATGAGAGAGATCAGATGGGCAGTAGGTAAATAATGTAATGTAGATGTAATGAGAGAGATCAGATGGGCAGTAGGTAAATAATGTAATGTAGATGTAATGAGAGATCAGATGGGCAGTAGGTAAATAATGTAATGTAGATGTAATGAGAGAGATCAGATGGGCAGTAGGTAAATAATATAATGTAGATGTAATGAGAGAGATCAGATGGGCAGTAGGTAAATAATGTAATGTAGATGTAATGAGAGAGATCAGATGGGCAGTAGGTAAATAATATAATGTAGATGTAATGAGAGATCAGATGAACAGTAGGTAAATAATGTAATGTAGATGTAATGAGAGAGATCAGATGGGCAGTAGGTAAATAATGTAATGTAGATGTAATGAGAGATCAGATGAACAGTAGGTAAATAATGTAATGTAGATGTAATGAGAGAGATCAGATGGGCAGTAGGTAAATAATGTAATGTAGATGTAATGAGAGAGATCAGATGGGCAGTAGGTACATAATGTAATGTAGATGTAATGAGAGATAAGATGGGCAGTAGGTAAATAATGTAATGTAGATGTAATGAGAGAGATAAGATGGGCAGTAGGTAAATCATGTAATGTAGATGTAATGAGAGATCAGATGGGCAGCAGGTAAATAATGTAATGTAGATGTAATGTGAGAGATCAGATGGGCAGTAGGTAAATAATGTAATGTAGATGTAATGAGAGATCAGATGGGCAGTAGGTAAATAATGTAATGTAGATGTAATGAGAGAGATCAGATGGGCAGTAGGTAAATAATGTAATGTAGATGTAATGAGAGAGATCAGATGGGCAGTAGGTAAATAATGTAATGTAGATGTAATGAGAGAGATCAGATGGGCAGTAGGTAAATAATGTAATGTAGATGTAATGAGAGAGATCAGATGGGCAGTAGGTAAATTAATGTAATGTAGATGTAATGAGAGAGATCAGATGGGCAGTAGGTAAATAATGTAATGTAGATGTAATGAGAGAGATCAGATGGGCAGTAGGTAAATAATATAATATAGATGTAATGAGAGATCAGATGGGCAGTAGGTAAATAATGTAATGCAGATGTAATGAGAGATCAGATGGGCAGTAGGTAAATAATGTAATGTAGATGTAATGAGAGAGATCAGATGGGCAGTAGGTAAATAATATAATGTAGATGTAATGAGATATCAGATGGGCAGTAGGTAAATAATGTAATGTAGATGTAATGAGAGATCAGATGGGCAGTAGGTAAATAATGTAATGTAGATGTAATGAGAGATCAGATGGGCAGTAGGTAAATAATATAATATAGATGTAATGAGAGATCAGATGGGCAGTAGGTAAATAATGTAATGTAGATGTAATGAGAGAGATCAGATGGGCAGTAGGTAAATAATGTAATGTAGATGTAATGAGAGAGATCAGATGGGCAGTACGTAAATAATGTAATGTAGATGTAATGAGAGATCAGATGGGCAGTAGGTAAATAATGTAATGTAGATGTAATGAGAGAGATCAGATGGGCAGTAGGTAAATAATGTAATGTAGATGTAATGAGAGAGATCAGATGGGCAGTAGGTAAATAATGTAATGTAGATGTAATGAGAGAGATCAGATGGGCAGTAGGTAAATAATATAATGTAGATGTAATGAGAGAGATCAGATGGGCAGTAGGTAAATAATATAATGTAGATGTAATGAGAGAGATCAGATGGGCAGCAGGTAAATAATGTAATGTAGATGTAATGAGAGAGATCAGATGGGCAGTAGGTAAATAATATAATGTAGATGTAATGAGAGATCAGATGACAGTAGGTAAATAATGTAATGTAGATGTAATGAGAGAGATCAGATGGGCAGTAGGTAAATAATGTAATGTAGATGTAATGAGAGAGATCAGATGGCCAGTAGGTAAATAATGTAATGTAGATGTAATGAGAGATCAGATGAACAGTAGGTAAATAATGTAATGTAGATGTAATGAGAGAGATCAGATGGGCAGTAGGTAAATAATGTAATGTAGATGTAATGAGAGATCAGATGGGCAGTAGGTACATAATGTAATGTAGATGTAATGAGAGATCAGATGGGCAGTAGGTAAATAATGTAATGTAGATGTAATGAGAGAGATAAGATGGGCAGTAGGTAAATCATGTAATGTAGATGTAATGAGAGATCAGATGGGCAGCAGGTAAATAATGTAATGTAGATGTAATGAGAGAGATCAGATGGGCAGTAGGTAAATAATGTAATGTAGATGTAATGAGAGATCAGATGGGCAGTAGGTAACTAATGTAATGTAGATGTAATGAGAGAGATCAGATGGGCAGTAGGTAAATAATGTAATGTAGATGTAATGAGAGAGATCAGATGGGCAGTAGGTAAATAATGTAATGTAGATGTAATGAGAGATCAGATGGGCAGTAGGTAACTAATGTAATGTAGATGTAATGAGAGATCAGATGGGCAGTAGGTAAATAATGTAATGTAGATGTAATGAGAGAGATCAGATGGGCAGTAGGTAAATAATGTAATGTAGATGTAATGAGAGATGAGATGGGCAGTAGGTAAATAATGTAATGTAGATGTAATGAGAGATCAGATGGGCAGTAGGTAAATAATGTAATGTAGATGTAATGAGAGAGATCAGATGGGCAGTAGGTAAATAATGTAATGTAGATGTAATGAGAGAGATCAGATGGGCAGTAGGTAAATAATGTAATGTAGATGTAATGAGAGATCAGATGGGTAGTAGGTAAATAATTTAATGTAGATGTAATGAGAGAGATCAGATGGGCAGTAGGTAAATAATGTAATGTAGATGTAATGACAGAGATCAGTTGGGCAGTAGGTAAATAATGTAATGTAGATGTAATGAGAGATCAGATGGGCAGTAGGTAAATAATGTAATGTAGATGTAATGAGAGATCAGATGGGCAGTAGGTAAATAATGTAATGTAGATGTAATGAGAGATCAGATAGGCAGTAGGTAAATAATGTAAATGTAGATGTAATGAGAGATCAGATGGGCAGTAGGTAAATAATGTAATGTAGATGTAATGAGAGAGATCAGATGGGCAGTAGGTAAATAATGTAATGTAGATGTAATGAGAGATGAGATGGGCAGTAGGTAAATAATGTAATGTAGATGTAATGAGAGATCAGATGGGCAGTAGGTAAATAATGTAATGTAGATGTAATGAGAAATCAGATGGGCAGTAGGTAAATAATGTAATGTAGATGTAATGAGAGAGATCAGATGGGCAGTAGGTAAATAATGTAATGTAGATGTAATGAGAGAGATCAGATAGGCAGTAGGTAAATAATGTAATATAGATGTAATGAGAGATCAGATGGGCAGTAGGTAAATAATGTAATGTAGATGTAATGAGAGATCAGATGGGCAGTAGGTAAATAATGTAATGTAGATGTAATGAGAAATCAGATGGGCAGTAGGTAAATAATGTAATGTAGATGTAATGAGAGATCAGATGGGCAGTAGGTAAATAATGTAATGTAGATGTAATGAGAGAGAACAGATGGGCAGTAGGTAAATAATGTAATGTAGATGTAATGAGAGATCGATAGTGGGCAAGTAGGTAAATAATGTAATGTAGATGTAATGAGAGATCAGATGGGCAGTAGGTAAATAATGTAATGTAGATGTAATGAGAGAGATCAGATGGGCAGTAGGTAAATAATGTAATGTAGATGTAATGAGAGATCAGATGGGCAGTAGGTAAATAATGTAATGTAGATGTAATGAAGAGATCAGATGGGCAGTAGGTAAATAGATAAAATGTAGATGTAATGAGAGGATCAGATGGGCAGTAGGTAAATAATGTAATGTAGATGTAATGAGAGATCAGATGGGCAGTAGGTAAATAATGTAATGTAGATGTAATGAGAGATCAGATGGGCAGTAGGTAAATAATGTAATGTAGATGTAATGAGAGAGATCAGATGGGCAGTAGGAAAATAACTGTAATGTAGATCGTAATGAGGAGATCTGATGGCAGTAGGTAAATAATGTAATGTAGAATGTAATGAGAGAGATCAGATGGTGCAGTAGGTAACTAATGTAATGAAGATGTAATGAGAAGATCAGAAAATGGGCAGCAGGTAAAATAAAGTATGTAAGATGTAATGAGTAGAGAATCACAGATGGGCAGTAGGTAAAATAATGTAATGTAGATGTATGAGAGAGATCAGTTGGGCAGTAGGTAAATAATGTAATGTTGATGTAATGAGAGATCAGGTGGGCAGTACGGTTAAATAATGTATAGTAGATGTAATGAGAGATCAGATGGCAGTATGGTAAATAATGTAATGTAGATGTAATGAGATATCAGATGGGCAGTAGTGTACATAATGTAATGTAGATGTAATGAGAGACTGATGGGCAGATAGGTAAATAATGTAATGTAGATGTAATGAGAGAGATCAGATGGGCAGTAGGTAAATAATGTAATGTAGATGTAATGAGAGATTGCAATGGGCAGTAGGTAAATAATGTAATGTAGATTGTAATGAGAGAGATCAGATGGGCAGTAGGTAAATAATATAATGTAGATTGTAATGAGAGATCAGATGGGCAGTAGGTAAATAATATAATGTAGATGTAATGAGAGAGATCAGATGGGCAGTAGGTAAATAATGTAATGTAGATGTAATGAGAGAGATCAGATGGGCAGTAGGTAAATAATGTAATGTAGATGTAATGAGAGATCAGATGGGCAGTAGGTAAATAATGTAATGTAGATGTAATGAGAGATCAGATGGGCAGTAGGTAAATAATGTAATGTAGATGTAATGAGAGATCAGATGGGCAGTAGGTAAATAATGTAATGTAGATGTAATGAGAGAGATCAGATGGGCAGTAGGTAAATAATGATAATGTAGATGTAATGAGAGAGATCAGATGGGCAGTAGGTACATAATGTAATGTAGATGTAATGAGAGAGATCAGATGGGCAGTAGGTAAATAATGTAATGTAGATGTAATGAGAGAGATCAGATGGGCAGTAGGTAAATAATGTAATGTAGATGTAATGAGAGATCAGATGGGCAGTAGGTAAATAATGTAATGTAGATGTAATGAGAGATCAGATGGGCAGTAGGTAAATAATGTAATGTAGATGTAATGAGAGAGATCAGATGGGCAGTAGGTAAATAATGTAATGTAGATGTAATGAGAGAGATCAGATGGGCAGTAGGTAAATAATGTAATGTAGATGTAATGAGAGAGATCAGATGGGCAGTAGGTAAATAATGTAATGTAGATGTAATGAGAGAGATCAGATGGGCAGTAGGTAAATAATGTAATGTAGATGTAATGAGAGAGATCAGATGGGCAGTAGGTAAATAATGTAATGTAGATGTAATGAGAGAGATCAGATGGGCAGTAGGTAAATAATGTAATGTAGATGTAATGAGAGATCAGATGGGCAGTAGGTAAATAATGTTAATGTAGATGTAATGAGAGATCAGATGGCAGTAGGTAAATAATGTAATGTAGATGTAATGAGATAATCAGATGGGCAGTAGGTAAATAATGTAATGTAGATGTAATGAGAGAGATCAGATGGGCAGTAGGTAAATAATGTAATGTAGATGTAATGAGAGAGTTCAGATGGGCAGTAGTAAATAATGTAATGTAGATGTAATGAGAGATCAGATGGGCAGTAGGTAAATAATGTAATGTAGATGTAATGAGAGATCAGATTGGCAGTAGGTAAATAATGTAATTTAGATGTAATGAGAGAGATCAGTTGGGCAGTAGGTAAATAATGTAATGTAGATGTAATGAGAGATCAGATGGGCAGTAGGTAAATAATGTAATGTAGATGTAATGAGAGATCAGATGGGCAGTAGGTAAATAATGTAATGTAGATGTAATGAGAGAGATCAGATGGGCAGTAGGTAAATAATGTAATGTAGATGTAATGAGAGAGATCAGATGGGCAGTAGGTAAATAATGTAATGTAGATGTAATGGAGAGATCAGATGGGCAGTAGGTAAATAATGTAATGTAGATGTAATGAGAGAGATCAGATGGGCAGTAGGTAAATAATGTAATGTAGATGTAATGAGAGATCAGATGGGCAGTAGGTAAATAATGTAATGTAGATGTAATGAGAGAAGATGCAGTATTTAAGGGCAGTAGGTAAATAATGTAATGTAGATGTAATAGAGAGATCAGATGGGCAGTAGGTAAATAATGTAATGTAGATGTAATGAGAGAGATCAGATGGGCAGTAGGTAAATAATGAATGTAGATTAATGAGAGATCAGATGGGCAGTAGGTAAATAATGTAATGTAGATGTAATGACGAGAGATCAGTTGGGCAGTAGGTAAATATGTAATGTAGATGTAATGGAGAGATCAGATGGCAGTAGGTAAATAATGTAATGTAGATGTAATGAGAGATCAGATGGGCAGTAGGTAAATAAAGTAATGTAGATGTAATGAGAGAGATCAGATGGGCAGTAGGTAAATAATGTAATGTAGATGTAATGAGAGAGATCAGATGGGCAGTAGGTAAATAATGTAATGTAGATGTAATGAGAGAGATCAGATGGGCAGTAGGTAAATAATGTAATGTAGATGTAATGAGAGAGATCAGATGGGCAGTAGATAAATAATGTAATGTAGATGTAATGAGAGATCAGATGGGCAGTAGGTAAATAATGTAATGTAGATGTAATGAGAGATCAGATGGGCAGTAGGTAAATAATGTAATGTAGATGTAATGAGATATCAGATGGGCAGTAGGTAAATAATGTAATGTAGATGTAATGAGAGAGATCAGATGGGCAGTAGGTAAATAATGTAATGTAGATGTAATGAGAGATCAGATGGGCAGTAGGTAAATAAT
Source organism: Bombina bombina (assembly GCF_027579735.1). Lineage (NCBI taxonomy): Eukaryota > Metazoa > Chordata > Amphibia > Anura > Bombinatoridae > Bombina > Bombina bombina. Next base: position 6,237,499 of record NC_069501.1, read on the forward strand.
GTAATGTAGATGTAATGAGAGAGATCAGATGGGCAGTAGGTAAACTAATGTAATGTAGATGTAATGAGAGATCAGATGGGCCAGTAGGTAAATAATGTAATGTAGATGTAATGAGAGAGATCAGATGGGCAGTAGGTAAATAATGTAATGTAGATGTAATGAGAGAGATCAGATGGGCAGTAGGTAAATTATGTAATGTAGATGTAATGAGAGAGATCAGATGGGCAGTAGGTAAATAATGTAATGTAGATGTAATGAGAGAGATCAGTGGGCAGTAGGTAAATAATGTAATGTAGAGTAATGAGAGAGATCAGATGGGCAGTAGGTAAATAATGTAATGTAGATGTAATGAGAGAGATCAGATGGGCAGTAGGTAACTAATGTAATGTAGATGTAATGAGAGATCAGATGGGCAGTAGGTAAATAATGTAATGTAGATGTAATGAGAGATCAGATAGGCAGTAGGTAAATAATATAATGTAGATGTAATGAGAGAGATCAGATGGGCAGTAGGTAAATAATGTAATGTAGATGTAATGAGAGAGATCAGATGGGCAGTAGGTAAATAATGTAATGTAGATGTAATGAGAGAGATCAGATGGGCAGTAGGTAAATAATGTAATGTAGATGTAATGAGAGAGATCAGATGGGCAGTAGGTAAATAATGTAATGTAGATGTAATGAGAGATCAGATAGGCAGTAGGTAAATAATGTAATGTAGATGTAATGAGAGATCAGATGGGCAGTAGATAAATAATGTAATGTAGATGTAATGAGAGATCAGATGGGCAGTAGGTAAATAATGTAATGTAGATGTAATGAGAGATCAGATGGGCAGTAGATAAATAATGTAATGTAGATGTAATGAGAGAGATCAGATAGGCAGTAGGTAAATAATATAATGTAGATGTAATGAGAGATCAGATAGGCAGTAGGTAAATAATATAATGTAGATGTAATGAGAGATCAGATAGGCAGTAGGTAAATAATATAATGTAGATGTAATGAGAGATCAGATGGGCAGTAGGTAACTAATGTAATGTAGATGTAATGAGAGAGATCAGATGGACAGTAGGTAACTAATGTAATGTAGATGTAATGAGAGAGATCAGATGGACAGTAGGTAAATAATGTAATGTAGATGTAATGAGAGAGATCAGATGGGCAGTAGGTAAATAATGTAATGTAGATGTAATGAGAGAGATCAGATGGGCAGTAGGTAAATAATGTAATGTAGATGTAATGAGAGAGATCAGATGGGCAGTAGGTAAATAATGTAATGTAGATGTAATGAGAGATCAGATAGGCAGTAGGTAAATAATGTAATGTAGATGTAATGAGAGAGATCAGATGACAGTAGGTAAATAATGTAATGTAGATGTAATGAGAGATCAGATGGGCAGTAGGTAAATAATGTAATGTAGATGTAATGAGAGAGATCAGATGGGCAGTAGGTAAATAATGTAATGTAGATGTAATGGAGAGATCAGATGGGCAGTAGGTAAATAATGTAATGTAGATGTAATGAGAGAGATCAGATGGGCAGTAGGTAAATAATGTAATGTAGATGTAATGAGAGAGATCAGATGGTGCAGTAGGTAAATAATGTAATGTAGATGTAATGAGAGAGATCAGATGGGCAGTAGGTAAATAATGTAATGTAGATGTAATGAGAGATCAGATGGGCAGTAGATAAATAATGTAATGTAGATGTAATGAGAGAGATCAGATAGGCAGTAGGTAAATAATGTAATGTAGATGTAATGAGAGAGATCAGATGGGCAGTAGGTAACTAATGTAATGTAGATGTAATGAGAGAGATCAGATGGGCAGTAGATAAATAATATAATGTAGATGTAATGAGAGAGATAAGATGGGCAGTAGGTAAATAATGTAATGTAGATGTAATGAGAGAGATCAGATGGGCAGTAGATAAATAATGTAATGTAGATGTAATGAGAGAGATCAGATAGGCAGTAGGTAAATAATGTAATGTAGATGTAATGAGAGAGATCAGATGGGCAGTAGGTAACTAATGTAATGTAGATGTAATGAGAGAGATCAGATGGGCAGTAGATAAATAATATAATGTAGATGTAATGAGAGAGATAAGATGGGCAGTAGGTAAATAATGTAATGTAGATGTAATGAGAGAGATCAGATGGGCAGTAGGTAAATAATGTAATGTAGATGTAATGAGATATCAGATGGACAGTAGGTAAATAATGTAATGTAGATGTAATGAGAGATCAGATGGGCAGTAGGTAAATAATGTAATGTAGATGTAATGAGATATCAGATGGGCAGTAGGTAAATAATGTAATGTAGATGTAATGAGAGATCAGATGGGCAGTAGGTAAATAATGTAATGTAGATGTAATGAGATATCAGATGGGCAGTAGGTAAATAATGTAATGTAGATGTAATGAGAGATCAGATGGGCAGTAGGTAAATAATGTAATGTAGATGTAATGAGATATCAGATGGGCAGTAGGTAAATAATGTAAAGTAGATGTAATGAGATATCAGATGGGCAGTAGGTAAATAATGTAATGTAGATGTAATGAGAGAGATCATATGGGCAGTAGGTAAGTACCATGATATAGGTGCACATATAATATGTTGTGTTAAACAAGTCTCCTCATCTCATAGACATTAACATACACAGGTCATGTGATACGCTACTCCATAAGCTTATGGGATACATTATATGTTATTCATGTTAGATAAGGTGATGTGCTCTATCTCTATATCCTACCACTAGGGTTAATGTTCTCTATATGATCTACTCACACATTGTTGAGGCCCGGGTGATCTAGGTCATGGCAGAGAGAAGCCACCATTAGTGTGACAATATCCACAGCAGACAGGTGCTCCTAAATGACATTGAATAAACACTAATTTAGTGTGTTTATGAGGATGAGACAAATGCATAGACAGACGCATGTTATAATGCATAGATTACACACATAGACAAGCATAAAATTGCACACACAGACAGGCATAAGATTACACACACAGACAGGCATAAGATTACACACATAGACAGGCATAAGATTACACACATAGACAGGCATAAGATTACACACATAGACAGGCATAAGATTACACACATAGACAGGCATACGATTACACACATAGACAGGCACACGATTACACACATAGACAGGCACACGATTACACACATAGACAGGCACACGATTACACACATAGACAGGCACAGGATTACACACATAGACAGGCACAAGATTACACACATAGACAGGCACAGGATTACACACAGACAGGCACAAGATTACACACATAGACATGCATAAGATTACACACATAGACAGGCATAAGATTACACACATAGACAGGCACAAGATTACACACATAGACAGTCACAAGATTACACACATAGACAGGCACAAGATTACACACATAGACAGTCATAAGATTACACACATAGACATGCATAAGATTACACACAGACAGGCATAAGATTATACACATAGACAGGCATAATATTACACACATAGACAGGCATAATATTACACACAGACAGGCATAAGATTACACACATAGACAGGCACAAGATTATACACATAGACAGGCATAAGATTACACACACAGACAGGCACAAGATTACACACACAGACAGGCACAGGATTACACACATAGACAGGTACAGGATTACACACATAGACAGGCACAGGATTACACACAGACAGTTATAAGATTACACACATAGACAGTTATAAGATTACACACATAGACAGGCACAAGATTACACGCATAGACAGGCACACGATTACACGCATAGACAGGCACACGATTACACGCATAGACAGGCACACGATTACACGCATAGACAGGCACACGATTACACGCATAGACAGGCACACGATTACACGCATAGACAGGCACACGATTACACGCATAGACAGGCAAAAGATTACACGCATAGACAGGCACACGATTACACGCATAGACAGGCATAAAATTACACACATAGACAGGCATAAGATTCCACACATAGACAGGCATAAGATTCCACACATAGACAGTCATAAGATTATACACAGACAGGCATAAGATTACACACATAGACAGGCATAAGATTACACGCGTAAAATTACACGCATAGACAGGCATAAGATTACACGCATAGACAGGCATAAGATTACACGCATAGACAGGCATAAGATTACACGCATAGACAGGCATAAGATTACACACAGACAGGCACAAGATTACACACATATACAGGCACAAGATTACACACATAGACAGGCACAAGGTTACACACATAGGCAGGCACAGGATTACACACATAGACAGGCACAAGGTTACACACATAGGCACAAGGTTACACACATAGACAGGCACAGGATTACACACATAGACAGGCACAAGGTTACACACATATACAGGCACAAGATTACACACATAGACAGGCATAAGATTACACACATAGACAGGCACAAGATTACACACATAGACAGTCATAAGATTAAACACATAGACAGGCACAAGATTACACACATAGACAGGCACAGGATTACACACATAGACAGGTACAGGATTACACACATAGACAGGCACAGGATTACACACTAAGGCCTAGATTTGGAGTTTGGCGGTAGCCGTGAAAACCAGCGTTAGAGGCTCCTAACGCTGGTTTTAGGCTACCGCCGGTATTTGGAGTCAGTCAAAAAAGGGTCTAACGCTCACTTTTCAGCCGCGACTTTTCCATACCGCAGATCCCCTTACGTCATTTGCGTATCCTATCTTTTCAATGGGATCTTTCTAACTCCGGTATTTAGAGTCGTGGCTGAAGTGAGCGTTAGACATCTAACAACAAAACTCCAGCCGCAGGAAAAAAGTCAGTAGTTAAGAGCTTTCTGGGCTAACGCCGGTTCATAAAGCTCTTAACTACTGTGCTCTAAAGTACACTAACACCCATAAACTACCTATGTACCCCTAAACCGAGGCCCCCCCACATCGCCGACACTCGATTAAATTTTTTTAACCCCTAATCTGCCAACCGCCACCTACGTTATCCTTATGTACCCCTAATCTGCTGCCCCTAACACCGCCGACCCCTATATTATATTTATTAACCCCTAACCTGCCCCCCTCAACGTCGCTGCCAGCTACCTACACTTATTAACCCCTAATCTGCCGTCCGCACAAATAAACTAACTAAAGTACAAAAAATAAAAAAGAACTAAGTTACAAAAAATAAAAAAATATTTACAAACATTAGAAAAATATTACAACAATTTTAAACTAATTACACCTACTCTAAGCCCCCTAATAAAATAACAAAGCCCCCCAAAATAAAAAATGCCCTACCCTATTCTAAATTAAGAAAGTTCAAAGCTCTTTTACCTTACCAGCCCTGAACAGGGTCCTTTGCGGGGCATGCCCCAAGAAATTCAGCTCTTTTGCCTGTAAAAAAAAAAAAACATACAATACCGCCCCCCAACATTACAACCCACCACCCACATACCCCTAATCTAACCCAAACCCCCCTTATATAAACCTAACACTAAGCCCCTGAAGATCTTCCTACCTTATCTTCACCATACCAGTTTCACCGATCCGTCCTCGGAAGTCTTGATCCAAGCCTTGGAAGTGTTGATCCAAGCCCAAGCGGGGGGCTGAAGAGCGACGTCCATCCTTGGGCTGAAGTCTGGATCCAAGCGGCGACTGAAGAAAACCATCCTCGGGCTGAAGTCGGAAGTCCATCATCTGGATGAAATCTTCTATCAAGCCGCATCTTCAATCTTCTTTCTTCTGGAGCGGAGCGGAACCATCTTCTTCCAAGCCGACGCGGAACATCCTCTTCAACCGACGACTAGACGACGAATGACGGTTCCTTTAAATGACGTCATCCAAGATGGCGTCCCTCGAATTCCGATTGGCTGATAGGATTCTATCAGCCAATCGGAATTAAGGTAGGAATATTCTGATTGGCTGATGGAATCAGCCAATCAGAATCAAGTTCAATCCGATTGGCTGATCCAATCAGCCAATCAGATTGAGCTCGCATTCTATTGGCTGATCGGAACAGCCAATAGAATGCAAGCTCAATCTGATTGGCTGATTGGATCAGCCAATCGGATTGAACTTGATTCTGATTGGCTGATTCCATCAGCCAATCAGAATATTCCTACCTTAATTCCGATTGGCTGATAGAATCCTATCAGCCAATCGGAATTCGAGGGACGCCATCTTGGATGACGTCATTTAAAGGAACAGTCATTCGTCGTCTAGTCGTCGGTTGAAGAGGATGTTCCGCGTCGGCTTGGAAGAAGATGGTTCCGCTCCGCTCCAGAAGAAAGAAGATTGAAGATGCGGCTTGATAGAAGATTTCATCCAGATGATGGACTTCCGACTTCAGCCCGAGGATGGATTTCTTCAGTTGACGCTTGGATCCAGACTTCAGCCCGAGGATGGACGTCGCTCTTCAGCCCCCCGCTTGGGCTTGGATCAACACTTCCGAGGCTTGGATCAAGACTTCCGAGGACGGATCGGTGAACCTGGTATGGTGAAGATAAGGTAGGAAGATCTTCAGGGGCTTAGTGTTAGGTTTATTTAAGGGGGGTTTGGGTTAGATTAGGGGTATGTGGGTGGTGGGTTTTAATGTTGGGGGGGTATTGTATGGTTTTTTTTTACAGGCAAAAGAGCTGAATTTCTTGGGGCATGCCCCGCAAAGGGCCCTGTTCAGGGCTGGTAAGGTAAAAGAGCTTTGAACTCTTTTAATTTAGAATAGGGTAGGGCATTTTTTATTTTGGGGGGCTTTGTTATTTTATTAGGGGGCTTAGAGTAGGTGTAATTAGTTTAAAATTGTTGTAATATTTTTCTAATGTTTGTAAATATTTTTTTATTTTTTGTACTTTAGTTAGTTTATTTCATTGTAGTTATTTGTAGATATTTTATTTAAATAATTTATTGATAGTCTAGTGTTAGGTTTAATTGTAACTTAGGTTAGGATTTATTTTACAGGTAATTTTGTACTTATTTTAACTAGGTAACTATTAAATAGTTCTTAACTATTTAATAGCTATTGTACCTGGTTAAAATAAATACAAAGTTACCTGGAAAATAAATATAAATCCTAAAATAGCTATAATATACTTATAATTTATATTGTAGCTATATTAGGGTTTATTTTATAGGTAAGTATTTAGCTTTAAATAGGAATAATTTATTTAATAAGAGTTAATTAATTTCGTTAGATTTAAATTATATTTAATTTAGGGGGTGTTAGGGTTAGACTTAGCTTTAGGGGTTAATACATTTATTAGAATAGCGGTGAGCTCCAGTCGGCAGATTAGGGGTTAATGTTTGAAGTTAGGTGTCGGCGATGTTAGGGAGGGCAGATTAGGGGGTTAATACTATTTATTATAGGGTTATTGAGGCGGGAGTGAGGCGGATTAGGGGTTAATAAGTGTAGGCAGGTGAAGGCGACGTTGTGGGGGTCAGATTAGGGGTTAATAAATATAATATAGGGGTCGGCGGTGTTAGGGGCAGCAGATTAGGGGTACATAGGGATAATGTAGGTAGCGGCGGTTTACGGAGCGGCAGATTAGGGGTTAAAAATAATATGCAGGGGTCAGCGATAGCGGGGGCGGCAGATTAGGGGTTAATAAGTGTAAGGTTAGGGGTGTTTAGACTCGGGGTACATGTTAGGGTGTTAGGTGCAGACGTAGGAAGTTTTTCCCCATAGACAACAATGGGGCTGCGTTAGGAGCTGAACGCGGCTTTTTTGCAGGTGTTAGGTTTTTTTTCAGCTCAAACAGCCCCATTGTTTCCTATGGGGGAATCGTGCACGAGCAGGTTTTTGAGGCTGGCCGCGTCCGTAAGCAACTCTGGTATCGAGAGTTGAAGTTGCGTTAAATATGCTCTACGCTCCTTTTTTGGAGCCTAACGCATCCATTCTGTGGACTCTCAATACCAGAGTTATTTTAAAGGTGCGGCCAGAAAAAAAGCCAGCTTTAGCTACGCGGGTCGTTACCGATAAAACTCTAAATCTAGCCGATAGACAGGCATAAGATTACACACATAGACAGGCACAAGATTACACACATAGACAGGCACAAGATTACACACATAGACAGGCACAAGATTACACACATAGACAGGCACAAGATTACACACATAGACAGTCAGGGCCGCCATCAGGGGGTGATAGGGGTGACTCCTGTCAGGGGCCCAATGGGCCAGGGGGCCCCATGAGGCAAGAACAACTATTTAAAAAAAATATATATATATATATTTTTAAAAATGTTGGCAGCCACCAGAGGGTACTACAGCAGAGTGCTATTGAGCGTGGGAAATGTTATTACAAGGAGTAAAGTATTAGCATTTGAGAGGATGTCTGAGTGTGCACTAAATCACTATGCACAGTGTGAGACAGACTTGGCACTTTGTACAGTGTGTGCCTGAGTCAGACGGCAGATCACTGTCATTTGCAGAGGAGGTAGGACTTACTTAGTAGATGTTTGTTTTTTTGTTTTTTAAAGTTTTTATTGAGAAAACGAGGTACAAACATGGAATACTGATATAGCCACGCAGGGAAATCACATTTGCTGTGTAACTTTAGACCAATATAATGGTCAGCCATGAACAGGTAATGAATAACAGTAACTTAATATTAGACAGATAAGAACTGAACATCCAAAGTCCTAAGGTATATACATTCGTTAAAACGGTGCAAATGAAATAAATGTGTGTTTTATGCGGTTGTCTCTTTGTGTGTGTATGTTTTTGTGTGTTTTATGCGGTTGTCTCTTTATGTGTGTATGTTTTTGTGTGTTTTATGCGGTTGTCTCTTTGTGTGTGTATGTTTTTGTGTGTTTTATGCGGTTGTCTCTTTATGTGTGTATGTTTTTGTGTGTTTTATGCGGTTGTCTCTTTGTGTGTGTATGTTTTTGTGTGTTTTATGCGGTTGTCTCGTTGTGTGTGTGTATGTTTTTGTGTGTTTTATGCGGTTGTCTCGTTGTGTGTGTATGTTTTTGTGTGTTTTATGCGGTTGTCTCGTTGTGTGTGTATGTTTTTGTGTGTTTTATGCGGTTGTCTCTGTGTGTGTGTATGTTTTTGTGTGTTTTATGTGGTTGTCTCTGTGTGTGTGTGTATGTTTTGTGTGTTTTATGTGGTTGTCTCTGTGTGTGTGTGTATGTTTTTGTGTGTTTTATGTGGTTGTCTCTGTGTGTGTGTGTGTATGTTTTTGTGTGTTTTATGTGGTTGTCTCTGTGTGTGTGTGTGTATGTTTTTGTGTGTTTTATGTGGTTGTCTCTGTGTGTGTGTGTGTATGTTTTTGTGTGTTTTATGTGGTTGTCTCTTTGTGTGTGTATGTTTTTGTGTGTTTTATGTGGTTGTCTCTTTGTGTGTGTATGTTTTTGTGTGTTTTATGTGGTTGTCTCTTTGTGTGTATGTTTTTGTTTGTTTTAGGTGGTTGTCTCTTTGTGTGTGTATGTTTTTGTGTGTTTTATGTGGTTGTCTCTTTGTGTGTGTATGTTTTTGTTTGTTTTATGTGGTTGTCTCTTTGTGTGTGTATGTTTTGTGTGTTTTATGTGTTTGTCTCTTTGTGTGTGTATGTTTTTGTGTGTTTTATGTGGTTGTCTCTTTGTGTGTGTATGTTTTTGTGTGTTTTATGTGGTTGTCTCTTTGTGTGTGTATGTTTTTGTGTGTTTTATGTGGTTGTCTCTTTGTGTGTGTATGTTTTTTGTGTGTTTTATGTGGTTGTCTCTTTGTGTGTGTATGTTTTTGTGTGTTTTATGTGGTTGTCTCTTTGTGTGTGTATGTTTTTGTTTGTTTTATGTGGTTGTCTCTTTGTGTGTGTATGTTTGTGTGTTTTATGTGGTTGTCTCTTTGTGTGTGTATGTTTTTGTTTGTTTTATGTGGTTGTCTCTTTGTGTGTGTATGTTTTTGTTTGTTTTATGTGGTTGTCTCTTTGTGTGTGTATGTTTGTGTGTTTTATGTGGTTGTCTCTTTGTGTGTGTATGTTTTTGTTTGTTTTATGTGGTTGTCTCTTTGTGTGTGTATGTTTTTGTTTGTTTTATGTGGTTGTCTCTTTGTGTGTATGTTTTTGTGTGTTTTATGTGGTTGTCTCTTTGTGTGTATGTTTTTGTTTGTTTTAGGTGGTTGTCTCTTTGTGTGTGTATGTTTTTGTGTGTTTTATGTGGTTGTCTCTTTGTGTGTGTATGTTTTTGTTTGTTTTATGTGTTTGTCTCTTTGTGTGTGTATGTTTTTGTGTGTTTTATGTGGTTGTCTCTTTGTGTGTGTATGTTTTTGTGTGTTTTATGTGGTTGTCTCTTTGTGTGTGTATGTTTTTGTGTGTTTTATGTGGTTGTCTCTTTGTGTGTGTATGTTTTTGTGTGTTTTATGTGGTTGTCTCTTTGTGTGTGTATGTTTTTGTGTGTTTTATGTGGTTGTCTCTTTGTGTGTGTATGTTTTTGTGTGTTTTATGTGGTTGTCTCTTTGTGTGTGTATGTTTTTGTGTGTTTTATGTGGTTGTCTCTTTGTGTGTGTATGTTTTTGTGTGTTTTATGTGGTCGTCTCTGTGTGTGTATGTTTTTGTGTGTTTTATGTGGTTGTCTCTTTGTGTGTGTATGTTTTTGTGTGTTTTATGTGGTTGTCTCTTTGTGTGTGTATGTTTTTGTGTGTTTTATGTGGTTGTCTCTTTGTGTGTGTATGTTTTTGTTTGTTTTATGTGGTTGTCTCTTTGTGTGTGTATGTTTGTGTGTTTTATGTGGTTGTCTCTTTGTGTGTGTATGTTTTTGTTTGTTTTATGTGGTTGTCTCTTTGTGTGTGTATGTTTTTGTTTGTTTTATGTGGTTGTCTCTTTGTGTGTATGTTTTTGTGTGTGTTTTTTTGTGTGTTTTATGTGGTTGTCTCTTTGTGTGTCTGTTTTTGTGTGTTTTATGTGGTTGTCTCTTTGTGTGTGTGTTTTTGTGTGTTTTATGTGGTTGTCTCTTTGTGTGTGTATGTTTTTGTTTGTTTTATGTGGTTGTCTTTGTGTGTATGTTTTTGTGTGTTTTATGTGGTTGTCTGTGTGTATGTTTTTGTGTGTTTTATGTGGTTGTCTCTTTGTGTGTGTATGTTTTTGTGTGTTTTATGTGGTTGTCTCTTTGTGTGTGTATGTTTTTGTGTGTTTTATGTGGTTGTCTCTTTGTGTGTGTATGTTTTTGTGTGTTTTATGTGGTTGCCTCTTTGTGTGTGTATGTTTTTGTTTGTTTTATGTGGTTGTCTCTTTGTGTGTGTATGTTTTTGTGTGTTTTATGTGGTTGTCTCTTTGTGTGTATGTTTTTGTGTGTTTTATGTGGTTGTCTCTTTGTGTGTGTATGTTTTTGTTTGTTTTATGTGGTTGTCTCTTTGTGTGTATGTTTTATGTGGTTGTCTCTTTGTGTGTGTATGTTTTTGTTTGTTTTATGTGGTTGTCTCTTTGTGTGTATGTTTTTGTGTGTTTTATGTGGTTGTCTCTTTGTGTGTGTATGTTTTTGTGTGTTTTATGTGGTTGTCTTTTTGTGTGTTTTATGTGGTTGTCTCTTTGTGTGTATGTTTTTGTGTGTTTTATGTGGTTGTCTCTTTGTGTGTGTATGTTTTTGTTTGTTTTATGTGGTTGTCTCTTTGTGTGTGTATGTTTTTGTTTGTTCTATGTGGTTGTCTCTTTGTGTGTGTATGTTTTTGTTTGTTTTATGTGGTTGTCTCTTTGTGTGTATGTTTTTGTGTGTTTTATGTGGTTGTCTCTTTGTGTGTGTATGTTTTTGTGTGTTTTATGTGGTTGTCTCTTTGTGTGTATGTTTTTGTGTGTTTTCTGAGGCTGTTTCCTTGGGTGTATGTGCAAGTTTGTGTGTGTGTGTGTGTGTGTGTGTCCATTGTCTGTTCCTTTTTAGTACATTTTGACCTTACTACTGATAGTTCACATTTTTCTACAGACTTTGAGACTAATGAGACCTTTCCGGAAGTCACCAATCCACCATTTAACCTTTAAATTATTGTTTAGGCAGTTCAGGGCCCTTCCTTTCAGCCACTACATGCTGAAGATAATCAGAACTCCATATTTTGTTTTGTAAATCTCCTTTTTTGACAAAACTGTAGTCTACCTCATTACTTGTTAGGTCAATGTAAACACGTGCTGAGTGTCTGTTTGGGTGTCTGTGTCTGAGTGTGTTTCTTTGCGTGTCTGCTGGAGTGTCTATATGTGAATCCTTTTGTGTGAGAGTGTGTTTCAGTGTATGAGTGTGTCTGTGTGCTTCTGTGTTACTACCTTTACAACATTTCTAAGTTTGACTACACTTAAGAATAAAGTGCATATACGTTTTAGTCACTTGGTCAAAAATTGCACATTTTAAAGGAGGGGGGGCCTGATCAATGGTTAAGTCAGGGGCCCCAAACTTTCTAGTGGTGGCCCTGTAAACAGTCACACGATTACACACATAGACAGGCATAAGATTACACACATACACCTAGATTACGAGTTTTGCGGTAACAGGGGTGCGTTGCTAACGAGCATTTTTTTTCAACGCTCCCTTAAGACAACACTGGTATTACAGGTTTTTTAAACCCGGCGTTAGCTGCAAAAAGGTGAGCGTAGAGCAAAATTTAGCTCCACATCTCACCTCAATACCAGCGCTGCTTACGGTAGCGGTGAGCTGGCTGAACATGCTCATGCACGATTTCCCCATAGGAATCAATGGGGCAGAATCGGCTGAAAAAAAACCTTAACACCTGCAAAAAAGCAGCGTTCAGCTCCTAACGCAGCCCCATTGATTCCTAGGGGAAAGGAATTTTATGTCTACACCTAACACCCTTACATAAACCCTGAGTCTAAACACCCCTAATCTTACATTTATTAACCCCTAATCTGCCATCCCCAACATCGTCGCCACCTACATTATAATTATTAACCCCTACTCTGCCGCTCCGGACACCGCCGCCACATACATTATATGTATTAACCCCTAATCTGCTGCCTCCAACATCGCCGAACCCTACATTATATTTATTAACCCCTAATCTGCCCCCCCAATATCGCCGCAACTATATTAAATGTATTAACCCCTAATCTGCCGCCGCCAATGTCGCCGCCACTATAATATAGTTATTAACCCCTAAACCTAAGTCTAACCCATAACCCCCCTAATTTAAATATAATTTAAATAAATCTATATAAAATAACTACAATTAAATAAATTATTCCTATATAAAACTAAATACTTACCTATAAAATAAACCCTAAGATAGCTACAATATAACTAACAGTTACATTGTAGCTATTTTAGGACTTGTTTCTATTTTACAGGCAAGTTTGTATTTATTTTAACTAGGTACAATAGTTATTAAATAGTTATTAACTATTTAATAACTACCTAGCTAAAATAAAAACAAATTTACCTGTAAAATAAATCCTAACCTAAGTTACAATTACACCTAACACTACACTATAATTAAATTAATTACCTAAACTACCTACAATTAATTACAATTAAATTAAATAAACTAAAGTACTAAAAACAACAAACACTAAATTACAGAAAATAAAAAATGAATTACAATTTTTTTAAACTAATTACACCTACTCTAATCCCCCTAATAAAATAAAAAAGACCCACAAAATAATAAAAATCCCTACCCTATACTAAATTACAAATAGCCCTTAAAAGGGCCTTTTGCGGGGCATTGCCCCAAAGTAATCAGCTCTTTTACCTGTAAAAAAAAAATACAATCCCCCCCAACATTAAAAACCCACCACCCACACACCCAACCCTACTCTAAAACCCACCTAATCCCCCCTTAATAAAACCTAACACTAACCCCTTGAAGACCTTGAGACGTCTTCTTTTTTTATTTTTTTATTTTATTATTTATTTATAAAACAGCATTACCACTACATTTTGTAACATAGTAAGTATTAAATCACATACTTATTTTACCACGCAGGGTAATTAGTACCAGACAAAAAGAGACAATATTTTGCGTTATAACAATTACATAAATAAGAAAACAACATATTTACTTCTCCTACCAAGTGTTTAATTAAACTTTACATCAAATAGAAAACCAAAGTTATGCTGAATCAAAACAGAAATAGACCAAACGAATGTTAGACCTATCCGCAAGCACCTGGGAGAAGCGTCAACTGTTCTAGTAAATTTTACTTCAAGTTCATAGTAGTTTAACCACTGTTGGTGTTTTTTGTTTTATTCCCTGAACCCGCCCGAAAAAAAAACACCACAAAAAAAAAAACACACACACCCTCCTCCCTCGCCCCTCCTATCCTTGAATTGATATCTCCCAACTGCCAGTCTGATTTATTGTCCTCCCATAATTTCCCATACATATGTCTCAGCTGTAAGTATGCAAAGAAACTATGTTTATGGATCCCATACTCTTTCTGCAGGTCCACAAATGACTTAGCCATATCTAGCGTATCATCCCTAATTTGAATCACATCCTGCAGCCCTTTATTAGACCAGTCCTTGAAAGTGCTGGAGTAGATTCCACTTGGGAAGTTTGGGTTACCACAAATTGGGAGATATTTAGAGGATTTCCACTTAATGTTTAATTCATCACATAGTTTATGCCATGCCAAGATAGGATTCAACAACGTCCCCATCCGTGCCAAGCGTTTAGGTAAATCCTTCTTATCTAAATGGATCAAAGCCTTCAGTGAATATGGGGTCACAATTCCCGTCTCTAGGTGCAAATTGGTTGAATACTCTTGTTCTGTAATCCAATCTAGGATATATTTACTTTGCGTGACTACTGACTAGATTATAGTATTTTAGGCTTGGCAATGCCAGGCCACCTACGTACGTCTGCAGAGAGAGATTGTATGTGGATATTTGTCTACGCTTTTGCTTTCATACAAACCCTGCTGTAATATCATTTAAAGATAATATATCTTTACTCTTAATCAAAAACGGAAGATTTTGCAGTAAATATAATAGTTGTGGAAAGAAAATAGTCTTGACCAGAAAAACCTGAGCTGAAAGTGAGATTGGAAGTAACATCCACTTTTCAACTTCTCTTTTATACTTACAAAAGTAGGATGTGAAATTTAGGTTATACCAGGCTGCGGGGTCCTTATGTATTTTAATCCCTAGATAGTTTATTGAGTCCACTGATTTAAACGGGTATCTAAAGCTTGGGGGCTCATTTTGAGTGATCCATAAAATTTCGGATTTTTCTGGATTAATTTTATAGCCTGAAAAGGACCCAAATTGTTTTGCCAAGGTCAGAAAATGCTGAATTGAGTGGTCGGATTCGTTCAAGAATAGGAGTAGATCATCCGCATATAGAGTGAGAACTATTTTCACCTTACCAACCGTTATCCCCGATAATTCTTGTCTCAGTTTAATCGCAAAAGGCTCTAACGCCAGGTTAAACAGGAGGGGTGAAAGAGGGCAGCCCTGGCATGTGCCTTTTTCTAGAGTGATGTCTTGGGAAAGTTCAGAATTAGTTAACAGATTAGAAATAGGGTTTTGATAAATTGCATGTATCATATTTAAAAAATTCCCCTTAAATCCAAAGCTTGCTAACGAAAAAAATAAATGATCCCAATTGATGAGATTAAATGCCTTTTCGGCATCAATCGCTAGTAGCGCCAAATTAGATCTCTTTTGATGTTCTTTACCCTTATTTTCGGACCAGAAAACTTCTAAAACCGTCAACACCCGGCGAATAATTTTAGATATATTTCTACCTGGCATGAACCCAACTTGATCTGGGTGGATTAAATTCCCTATATAAGTTTTCAATCTATTTGCTATAATAGACATAAAAATTTTATAATCGCAATTTAAAGGGCCACTGTAAGTAAATATTTTCTATGCCTGTTACTAACTAACTACCCCAAATACGCTTTTTATCAATAGCATTTCATTAACATATCTCTACCGTATATCAGAAATCTTGTCTGCAAATTTAATTGTTTTCCAAACCCACTCTGTGGGTATCCTTTGCTCTGTACCAATCCGTTTACAATACCTAGGTTTCAAAATGGCGCTTTAAACACAATTTCATTGGTTTAAGTATTTTGAACACACAGTGCTGAAAATAGTGGGCAGGATAACGTGACATCATCGGGGAATAAAATATATAACTTTTAGAACGTTATGAAACTTCATTTTGGAGAAAATATAGGTCAGTAGGTTTTAATTAATGTTTATTAACTTTAATATGTTAGTTGTTTAGCTTAAAAATTATAACAGAAAGTAATCCTTTAATAAAGATATTGGTCTGTATGCGGACAAGTTTTCTGGATCTTTATTCTTTTTATGAATCAATGTAATAGTTGACGCCAAGAAGTATCTAGATGGCTTTTTGTTTTTGATGTAGTATAAATTAAAAAGATTCACTAAAGTATCTGGGACGTGCTCTTGTAGAATTTTATATAGTTCAATCGAAAGTTGATCCGGGCCGGGTGCTTTATAAGTTTTGGCTATTTTAATCTGCTTTGTCACTTTTTCCGGTGTAATTGGGAGATTTAATAACTCTAAGTCTTGTTCAGAGATCTTAGGAACTTTAAGGTTATTCCAAAAACTTTGTTTATTCCGTATATTAATTTCTTCCCCCTTATAGATCTCCTTATAAAATTCATAAAAGGCTTCTTTTATTTCCATAGGATTAGTGACACTTTTACCTAGTAGTCTGATTTTATGGATTCTTTTGCTGCTTTGTCGATTTTTGATCAGGGTTGAGAGATATCTAGCCGATCCCGTGGTATTTTGCTCTTGATTTTAAGTCTTCTTGCATAGTCTTATGTTTAATAAATAAATCCCTTTCCTTTTTTTTTTCCAGAGTATTTGTCCCAAGCTAATTTAACAGGATTTTTATATAAGACTCATAGGCATTTCTGACTTGGTTCGTTAACTGAATTTCTCTGGCCTTGCTTTTCTTTCTCCATTTACATAAATATGCTCTTATTTCTCCCCTAATAAAGGCCTTAAATGCTTCCCAAAAAATGTCAGGTTTGACCACATATGCATCATACTCGTTCCATTTGTCAGTCAACCAATTGGTAAACTATAGGTTATTTATTAAATAGGAGGAAAAAGAAAGTCTAGAAAAATTAGGGCCAGAATCTGGTCCAGTCTTTATCAACAATGAAATAACCATGTTGTCTGTAATGACGATATCCTTAATATCTGCCCTGACGACTTGATTTAATGCATATTCTGAAACCAGGAAAAAATCTATACGCGAAAGTGTACTGAATGTTTTCGATTCACATGTATAGGCTTTAACATCCGGGAATTGTGCACGCCATATATCTGTCTGCCTTAAATCCGTCATAAAATTGGAAAGAATCCTATTTTTCCCTTGTTCGCATTTATTTGTACATTTGAACCTGTCCAATCAGGGCCTGGGTGCTATATTGAAGTCTCCGCCCATTATAATTTTCTGGTTACTAAAATACATCAATTTAGACTTCAAATTATCCCAAAATACTCTATCTGGTTTATTAGGACCATATATGTTGCATAGGACCATTTTTACTTCATGGATTAATAACTCTAAAATAAGATATCTCCCATTCTGATCTATAACTTGGGAGAGGATATCGCACTGCAAACTCCTAATGAGTAAAATCGCTACTCCCCTTTTCCGCCCACAGTATGGTGAACTTATTATATTTCCCACCCATTTAGATTTTAATTTTAATGCTTCCTCAGGTTTTAAATGCGTCTCTTGCAAGAAGACAATTTGTGGGTTAAGGGAATTTAAATATTTTATTATTGACTTTCTTTTAATAGGTGATGTTATCCCACCCACGTTCCAGGATAAAAAATTAAGTTTATTTGGGGGGCGGAGCTAACCGCCGAGGCGACAGGATGCACTTTGCAGGAGCTCCTGAATTATTTTCAAATTCAAAGCAATTTATACTCACATTTCAGAGATAAATCAGCTAATTATTGGGAATACTTATGCTAATTGTGTTCAGAGAAATAGTCTAAGTGATGGTGAGCCCTGGCTGAGATTATATACCTATCTATAACCCGCAGCGTGGCCACAAGGGAGCCGACATAATATGCTACTCGGCTGACTTTGAAATCTGGACTTCTGTTTTGGCTGGTTCTTTTTTAGGGAAGATGATGACACAGTAAATCAGCCAAACTACCTAAGGATTATACGCTTCGATACTTTATAATGGAAGATTCCTACATTGAAATAAGGGCTCTCCTAGTAGAATTGGAACATCGCATGACAAACCAGTTTCATGACCTCAAGAAAGGGTTGCAATGCAGCTTTGAATATAGGGAAGAGCCGTCGGCAGCTATAGTGGAGAGAGTGGATTCTAAAGCTCTTACACAGTTATCCATGACTCAACCCTCTAAACAACGAAGTGCTGAGACCGCTGTCATACACCGGATGCACGTAACTTACCTCCCCTTGGCCTTTCATATACCGGGATAATTGATTAGCTTTGAGGAGACAGTGGTGAATCGATTGCTTGTTGGCGGTATGTCTGGGTGTGATCTTCGGCACCCGGTGCAATCCGGGCAGCGTTTGTGCAATTCCCTATACCTTTATGGTCTCACCAATGGCACAGCGCCTTCCATGTACCACAGACCTCTGGCTGAAGTTCAGCGGCTGACGGGAGGAAGCGAGAGAGAGCCGTACATATACAGATCACTGTGTCCTGACAGATTCACTCTATGGAACCATAAGGCCTACTTTGGCTGTGACAGCATGGCTGTCGACCAGAGTTTCCCAACGGCTGCTGCGTCCTTGGCCCTCAGATTTGGGATAGGGTAAATGTAACAGCTGCATATGCTTCTTTATAGCCTTCTAACCGACATGTGCTAAGGGGATTGGAATCATTTTACAAGACTCCTTGAATTCACGCCTCATATCGGATCCTTAACCCACTTTCTCTCCTAGGCGAAATATAGTTTATTAGGACACAGAGTTTATAAAAGTGATTAGTAGACAGAATGTCAGACTCATCGTCATAGACATCCACATAGTTAATACAGAGACTAGTACAATACAATAGACTACAATAGACGGATGTTTGTTTTGATGGCCCAGCGATGTACGGCAGTACTCAGTGCCTCATTTGGATTTCTTTTTCATTTAGCGATCCTCATATATATATATATTTGTTATTATCATTGTCCTGCTCCCCTTGTTTAATTGCATGCCCCTTGTTGTCCAAACTACTCTTGTGTCTGGCATTTACAATTTCCTTTAACATTAAGGGATTTACTATCTGACATTCGGGTTTACAAACAAAGTAACCCCAGAGGGATATAACTTGAGAGACCTCTTGCTATACTATTGACAGAGTATGTCATAACTATAAAATTATACCTTGAGTAAGACTGCTGTATGCCATATAAATCTCTCTTCCAGTTTGCGTAATAGTACAAGTGGCTGGAGCAATAAGACATTTTACTATGTTTGCTGCATGACACCATACTGTAACTAGTTTGATTGAGAGTTATAAATTACTTCTGGTTTTTTGTGTGTTGCCTTCCATGTAATTACCTGTCAGGGTGCCAGGAATCAGACTGAGACGAGAAGTGCAAAAATAATCACACCTTTATTAATAACAAAAAATAATAATAAGTCCACAAGTCAAATAACAAGCCGAGTCAAAACCAGAGCTGGTAGTCAGACGAGCCGAGTCAGGAGCCAAAGCGAAAAGTCAGATGAGCCGAAATCAGGAACAAGGAAACAGCAGAGTCAGGAACAAGCCAGGGATCAGGAACCAGGAAGGACGTCAGGCAGCCAGGTAATACACAGGAACTCTCACAAACAGGTTTGAGACAACGCAAGGGCAAAGCATACTGAACAGAGGCCCTTTAAATAATAAGTGATGACATCACAATTCTGAGACTGCATCCTGTCTCACATGGATGATGCACAACAGTCTGGCCATAAAAGGAAGTGCCGGAAATGAGCAGCATCCCCCGCAATGCACCAAGTCAGGAAGAGAGGCGAGTAAAATGGCTGCCAGCAGCACATGGCAAACAAACAGGGAAAAACCCTGACAATTACCATAGATTACTTTGGAAGTCTACTGATCATCCTTACTCATTAACACATGAGGATTAATAGTTTTAGCGACTACAGCTGTGCCTTTTTTAAGTCCCTACACTATTACATAGATGATATAGCAAGGTCCTCTCAAGCAATTGGGATTCTGAATTTATGGCCAGAACCTTCTTCCAATTTAGTAACAGAATCTATTCGATATCTTTTCTTTATAAATTTATAATGAATAAAAAAGTAACATCAATGACAAGTCATACTAAATGGGAAAACTTACTTAGTACAAGTTTAACAGATCATTTAATAACCCAAAGGCCTCTAAGCTTACTACATGGAATCACTAATACAAATTATTCACATGGCTTATTTAACACCGGAGAGAATGTCAGAAACAAAAAGATTTATTGTAACAAATGTGGTTCTGGAGGAGCAAATATGTTACAAAATCAGAAACTTCTGGTATAAAATAATTCATTGGATAAGTTCTATATTACAGATTAGAGTTGAGCTAGAAACACAAGATATCTTTTTTCTCTTGCATGGATCTAAATTTAAGGAAAATACAACATTTTTAAATCTAGTAATATCAATTGGAAGGAAACTGATTCTTGGGTTATGGAAATCTCGAAAGACCTTAAACAACTTCGTAGTCAGCTTGTAATAGAACAACTAGATACCTTATCTCTCCCAGACAGTGCTCTTAAAACCTTTATTTAGAAATGGGAACAATTTATTCTGGTACAAGAAGCTGGATTTCAAAAACAAATCCTGCATCCTTTTTTACACACAGAACTGCTGATGAAGTATAGACTTAGAGGACAATGGTCTCATAGACTATCATCTTCTATAAACTATCATCACTCTGTAAAATATTAGCTACGTTACCCAATAAAATTCTTGTAAATTAAAGTGAGGTGGGAGGCAGAATGAGGAGGAAACATTATTATTTCCCTCCCCCCCCCTTTTTTTTCTTTCCTGTTAAATATTAATTATGGTTACAATTTAAGACATAGGATCTGTAATAAATCCTACATCTCCTTTTTCACCTTATATGAAATTATGTTTCACATGTCAAATTAAGTGTAGTATGATGTTTTTTTCTTTATTCACTTTTTGAACAATATTGTGATCTAAATGATTTGCACATCATAACTTCTGTAAAATCTTGATCTTCTAATAAAATAAAAATAAAAAAAGATATGCTCATGAGGACAGACCCTATTAACAGCTACAGTACAGAAGCAACTACCAGACCCTCTAGACTAGGATCGTTCAGATGTCCCAAGCTGTACTATTTGACATTCCATGATCCAAGGGGGCAGTTTCAGACACCCCCACATGAACCAGCGTTTCCCTATCAAACATCACCTGACATGTACTACCAAATTCGTTATATACACGCACTGTATTTGTGGCCTATTTTACATAGGCAACGCGTCTGACGACATAAAAAAACGTATGGCTAACCATCGGAGTGCCATACGGACTGCATTGGATAAGAAGAAGAGCAACCAACCAGTGGCCAGGCACTTTTTGGAGCAGGGACATTCAGTGAAGGACTTATGCTTTATCCTTATCGATCACTTTCCCCCAATGAGGAGAAGGGGGGCAACATGGAGAAACTATTACTCCAGAAAGAAGCCCAATGGTTTGAATATGGGGGTTGACTGGCATTGCTTCCTCTAAAGTGTTTTGGACATCCATGCGATATAGGTGGTAATGTACTTGTTTTCACCTATTTACTCTTCTAATATCTGTATAGTATCTCTTAGAACATATACGCTTTATACAGTACTGATGTTAGGACTTGAATACCCGATTTTGTACGCAAATGTTCAATTTTAGGGGTTGCTCCCTTTTGTCACTGTATGTATTTACATTTTTTAGTGCTTACTTGTAAAATGCTACAATTTATGGAGGCTGTCTCACCGCTGTCCAGTAAGGGGGTATGACACACACATACAGAGAATTTATGTTTTAGATAGTTATATATCATGCCCCTTCTCAATTGGATTTGCATTAGATATTTGTGTCTGTATTATATCCTTGTCCCACTACCTTTGTAACACATTGAGGCCTATCTATCAATCCCTCCCTATTTTTGCTAACAACCCCTTAAAGATTTCTTTCACAATTAATGGCCTAATAGTTCCTATCTTGGTGCCTAAACCCCAAATATATATTTCTCTTGCTGTCAAGCCCAATAGTTATATCTTATCCAATCTATGACATTTTTTTATTAACATGACAGCTAGCAAATTAGATAGCATAGATGGGGGAAAAACATTTCTTTTGAGTACCTTTTTCAGTACTAAAAATATCAAAAACATTTTCTTTTTTTGAATTGGACCTTAAATCGGAGATGTCCCTTTAATTGAACACATATAGTTCTGTCCTGAATTTTTACACTTATATTCTATTAGATAAGAAACATGGGCCCAAAGTAAAAGGGATAATATCGTCTTCTTGATATGCCCTGCATATAACAAATTATCTACATATTTGATATATGGCCCCTTAAATACGTCTGTTAGGCTATAGCTCGTTAATAAATGAACTCTGACTTATGAATTTGTTCATATTCACTAAGCATATGTTGGGTCTCTTTTTATCTCTGAAGTAGTTTTAAACAGGTTCCATCTAACCTTTTCCAAAATGCTCATTTCAGTACTTTTATAATTGTAGTCAGGAAATGTATTTTTATGTCTTTAAAGTCATTTTCTGTTTCACGTCAGTTTGTATTAGTATGCCATCTGAGGCATGATTGCATGTTCTTTCACTTTAAATATGTACAGCTGGAGCTCTGAGATTGCACTGGACGCTAGGCTATTTAAGCACTGTGTCTATGCTCACAGAGTATGTCTATGAGTAAGGCTCACAAGTAGCCGAAACGCGTAAGACAATCCAGTTATTGATCTTATGTTTGCACTTTTGTTTTAAATCGTCTTCCAATGGATTCCAATAAAGCTAGCGGCCATTTTATTGCATAATGCCTGGAGGTTTCGCCTGTTTTTTTTAACTCTGTTAAATTATCATTATGCTTTACTGGGTTTGAGAACTCGGCATACAGGTATCACAGTGGTGTATTGGGGCTA
Organism: Bombina bombina; assembly: GCF_027579735.1. NCBI lineage: Eukaryota > Metazoa > Chordata > Amphibia > Anura > Bombinatoridae > Bombina > Bombina bombina. The sequence continues at coordinate 6,260,592 of NC_069501.1, forward strand.
CGGAGACGTAGGAGGGATTCCGATTGGTGGAGGAGGAACCGTGTAATAGACCGGAAGTACAGAGGAGAAGCGTGCAGCAAGACAGCGTTGCAGAGGAGTTGGAGCGGCATATACGCCTTTGGAAGCCATGGAACAAGCTATTATGATTGGAAGTAAGAAGACCAAGGTCTGGTAAGATATTTACGAGGCTTCGGATGAAATGCTAAGAAGCGAGAGTGGTGAGTCTAACGTCATCCTAAAATATACCGTTGCCTGTTATTCTTTGACATATCGTAGACCTTGCTCTGATATCCCACAGCGTATACAACCTTTGGAATAAATGCACATGAACTCTGACTTCTAAGGCGCTCAGCCTCATATCCTCCTTGACAGGACTTTTCTAATACCCTTCCCCAAACACCACGCACCTAGAGCCACACTAGGGAGAGTTTCTTTGCTCTGTCTATCTATCAATCCGTCAACTTTCTTGCATTCAACGGCACCAATACGCTCTCCTAACATCGATAACATCACGGCCGTGGACCTGAATACGATCTCCATATTTATTAAAAAAGCCGGCATAAAGCCACGCACCAAGTACGGGGCGATGAGCAGCGGACTGTTAAGTAGCAGTCATCGATCTCGCTGCTATTCGGCTTTTTACCAACTTTATTTATACCCTGTCACTAAACACCACCACTATACTAAGTTCCAATCAGCCAATAGGATTTGAGCAGCTTTCATCCGATTGGCTGTTCCAATCAGCCAATAGGATTGAGCTCTCATCCTATTGGCTGATTGGAACAGCCGAAAGGATGAGAGCTGCTCAAATCCTATTGGCTGATTGGAACAGCCAATAGGATTTTAGCGGTTCTAATCCTATTGACTGATTGCAACCTTTCAGCCAATAGGAATGCAAGGGACGCCATCTTAAATGACGTCACTTGCATTCAAGATCCAGTTTATGGCGGAGAGCGTATTGAAGAGGAGCTCCTCGTCGGATGTCTTCAGGATGGACCCGCTCCACGCCAGATGTCTTCAGGATGGATCCGCTCCTCGCTGGATGGATGAAGATAGAAGAGGCCGCACGTATGAAGACTTTGTTGGCTGGATGAAGATGGAAGAGGCCGTCCGGATGAAGACTTCTTGCTGGATGGATGGATCCTTCAAGCGGAACTTCAAAAACTAAGTGGATTGTCGGGGGTTAGTGTTAGGTTTATTTAAGGTTTTTTGGGGGTTTTATTTTTAGAGTAGGGTATGGGCAGTAAAAGAGCTAAATGCCCTTTTAAGGGCAATGCCCATACAAATGCCCTTTTCAGGGCAATGGGGAGCTTAGGCTTTTTAGATAGGGTTTTTATTTGGGGGGGTTGGTTGTGTGGGTGGTGGGTTTTACTGTTGGGGGGGTGTTTGTATTTTTTTTTACAGGTAAAAGAGCTGATTTCTTTGGGGCAATGCCCCGCAAAAGGCCCTTTTAAGGGCCATTAGTAGTTTATTGTAGGCTAGGTTTTATTTTTATTTTGGGGGGGCTTTTTTATTTTGATAGGGCTATTAGATTAGGTGTAATTCTTTTTTATTTTTTGTAACTAGTCATTTTTAATTGTAGATTTAAATAATTTGATTAGGGTTAGGTTTTTAATGTAATATAGTTAATTTAATTGGTAGTTTAATGTAATTTTAGTATAATAATTAGGGTAGGTTAATTAATAGTTTAATATAGTTCAATTTAATTCTACAGGTAAGTTTAAATTTATTATAAGATAGGGATGTTGTAATTTTAATGTAAAGTTAGCGGGTTGTTAGGTTAAGGGGTTAATAGCTTAATTTAATTTATGGCGATGTGGGGGGCTGGCGGTTTAGGGGTTAATAGGTTTAGTAAGTGGTAGTGATGTAGGAGGCCAGGGGTTTAGGGGTTAATACATTTATTTAGTTGTGGTGGGGTTCGGGAGCGGCGGAATAGGGGTTAATACTTTTATTTAGTGGCAGTGGGGTCCGGGAGCGGCGGGATAGGGGTTAATACTTTTATTTAGTTGCGGTGGGGTCTGGGAGTGGTGGGATAGGGGTTAATACTTTTATTTAGTTGCGGTGGGGTCTGGGAGTGGCGGGATAGGGGTTAATAACATTATGTAGGTGACGGCGATGACGGGGCGGCAGAATAGGGGTGTTTAGACTTGGGGCTTATGTTAGGGTGTTAGGTGTAAACGTTACTGGTTTTCTACCATAGAATTCAATGGGATATCCAGCAGCATCGAACATAAGTTTTCGCTGCTTTCAGACTCCCATTGATTCCTATGGCATCTGCAGCCTCCAGGGTGGTGGATTGAAAACCAGGTACGTTGGGCCGGAATAGCCACAAGCGTACCGGTTAACTATTTGATCACTTTGAAAAAGTGTCAAATATTGCCGAATGTGTATTCGGAACATCTGTAATGACGTAAGCATCGATCTGTGACGGATCGAGAGCGGCGGATCGTATGTTACATCACAAATTTCAACTTTTGCCGGTCTGTAGGCTTTGATAACTAGATCGAATCAAGCTCGCCACAATTATGCTGTGGAATTTCAGCGTATTTCATGTTGACGGCTTGATAGATATCCCCCATTGGCTTTGTGATAATAATTATCTGACTACCCCCATCACTCCGATAGTTCATTAACATTACTAGCCCCAATAGTGACAGCAGGCACTATCTTTTTCAGGTAATGTTAGGGTGAAGGCTTGTCCCACTCAGCCTATAGCAATATAGTTGCACTTACAATACACCGCACCATCAACAATAGACTGACACTCGCTTCTACTCTAGACATAACATGTAGATATGACATTGGTGGTAAACTTCCTGTGATCACTGCTGTTGAGCAAGCGCCCATTGCTATTTCCACTGCTAAAGGTAGGTACGATCATGTAACTGCTATCTACCCTCTAGCACATCATTTTCAATTTGTTTATCTCCTTTTCTGCTAGTTATGGGCATTCTGCTGCTAGATACTAGGGCCTCGATCCGATATGCAGCGTCGCCCGCAAAAGCCGGCGACGCCAAATTTTGCACTGGTTTGGTATCACATATACGGCGTAACATAGAAGTTACGCTCGTATATTTCTGCCTTCGGCCGTAGTTTTTTGGCCCGTAGACAGGTATACCAAACCAGCGCAGTTTGGTATCCAATATACAGTGTAAGGTCTTACGTGGCGAAAATGGAGAAATCTTACTCCATTTTCACCTCACCACAAATTGCAGGCGTAGTAAGCCTTACGCTGTGTATTGGAGCCCCGTAACTCCCTAAACTACCTGCAAAATAAAACCTAACACCTAACGCATGCGCAATGTCTATCTACCTGTCCACCGCGAACTGCAAAATAAAACCTAACACCTAACGCATGCGCAATGTCTATCTACCTGTCAACCGCGATCCCCCACCGCAATCCCTAATAAAGTATTTAACCCCTAAACTGCCACTCCCGGACCCCGCCGCCACCTAAATTAACTACCCCCTAATGTGAGCCCTTTACTCCGCCGCCACCTACATTACCTACCCCCTAATGTGATCTCTTTACACCGCCGCCACCTACATTACCTACCCCCTAATGTGAGCTCCTACCCCGTCGCCAGCTATATTAAAATTATTAACCCCTAATCTAATCCCCCTACCCCGCCACCAGCTATATTAAAATTAACCCCTAATTTAATCCCCCTACCCCGCCGCCAGCTATATTAAAATTATTAACCCCTAATTTAATCCCCCTATACCGCCGCCAGCTATATTAAATACATTAACCCCTAATCTAACCCCCCTATACCGCCGCCAGCTATATTAAATACATTAACCCCTAATCTAACCCCCCTACACCGCCGCCAGCTATATTAAATACATTAACCCCTAATCTAATCCCCCTATACCGCCGCCAGCTTTATTAAATACATTAACCCCTAATCTAATCCCCCTACACCGCCGCCAGCTATATTAAATACATTAAACCCTAATCTAATCCCCCTATACCACCGCCAGTTATATTAAATTAATTAACCCCTAAAATACTAAAATATCCCTACCACTAAACCTAAGTCTAACCCTACAAACAGCCCTGAAAAGGGCTTTTTGCGTGGCATTGCCCCAAAGTAAACAGCTCTATTGCCAGCCCTTAAAAGGGCTTTTTGCAGGACATTGCCCTAAAGTAACCAGCTCTTTTACCAGCCCTTAAAAGGGCTTTTTGCGGGGCATTGTCACAAAGTAATCAGCTCTTTTGCCTCTAATCTAAATCCCCCTACACCGCCGCCACCTATAATAAATGTATTAACCCCTAATCTAATCCCCCTACACCGCCGCCACCTATAATAAATGTATTAACCCCTAATCTAATCCCCCTACACCGCCGCCACCTATAATAAATGTATTACCCCCTAATCTAATCCCCCTACACCGCCGACACCTATATTAAATACATTAACCCCTAATCTAATCCCCCTACACCGCCGCCACCTATATTAACCCTAATTATATTAGGGTTAATATAGTTAATATAGTTATTATATTATATATATATTAACTATATTAACCCTATTTATATTAGGGTTAATACAGTTAATATAGTTATTATATTATATATATTAACTATATTAACCCTATCTTACTCTAACACCCCTAACTTAATTATTATTCAAATAAATCTAAATAATATTAATAATATTAACTAAATTATTCCTTTTTAAATCTAAATACTTACCTATAAAATAAACCCTAAGATAGCTACAATGTAATTAATAATTACATTGTAGATATTTTAGGGTTTATATTTATTTTACAGGTAACTTGGTATTTATTTTAACTAGGTACAATAGCTATTAAATAGTTAATAACTATTTAATAGCTACCTAGTTAAAATAATTACCAATTTAACTGTAAAATAAATCCTAACCTAAGTTACAAATACACCTACACTATCAATAAATTAAATAAACTACAAATATCTAAACTAAAATACAATTAAATACACTAAACTAAATTACAAAAAACAAACAAACACTAAATTACAAAAAAAAAAAAAAAAAAGAAGATTACAAGAATTTTAAGCTACTTACACCTAATCTAAGCCCTCTAATAAAATAATAAAGCCCCCCAAAATAAAAAAATGCCCTACCCTTGTCTAAATTAAAAAGTAACCAGCTCTTTTACCAGCCCTTAAAAGGGCTTTTTGCGGGGCATTTCCCCAAAGTAATCAGCACTTTTGCCTGTAAAAAAAAAACACAATACCACCCCCAACATTACAACCCACCACCCACATACCCCTACTCTAAACCCACCCAAACCCCCCTTAAAAAAACCTAACACTAACCCCCAGAAGATCTCCCTACCTTGAGTCGTCTTCACCCAGCCGGGCCGAACTCTTCATTCAGATGTGGTCCTCCATCCCGGCGATGTCTTCATCCAAGCGGCAAAGAAGAGGTCTTCCATCCCGGCGATGTCTTCATCCAAGTGGCAAAGAAGAGGTCTTCCATCCCGGCGATGTCTTCATCCAAGCGGCAAAGAAGAGGTCTTCCATCCCGGCGATGTCTTCATCCAAGCGGCAAAGAAGAGGTCTTCCATCCCGGCGATGTCTTCATCCAAGCGGCAAAGAAGAGGTCTTCCATCCCGGCAATGTCTTCATCCAAGCGGCAAAGAAGAGGTCTTCCATCCCGGCGATGTCTTCATCCAAGTGGCAAAGAAGAGGTCCTCCATCGGGGCGAAGTCTTCCTCCAAGCGGTTGTAATGTTGGGGGGGTGGTATTGTGTTTTTTTTTTTACAGGCAAAAGAGCTGATTACTTTGGGGAAATGCCCCGCAAAAAGCCCTTTTAAGGGCTGGTAAAAGAGCTGGTTACTTTTTAATTTTAATATAGGGTAGGGCATTTTTTTATTTTGGGGGGCTTTATTATTTTATTAGGGGGCTTAGATTAGGTGTAAGTAGCTTAAAATTCTTGTAATCTTTTTTATTTTTTGTAATTAAGTGTTTTTTTTTTGTAATTTAGTTTAGTGTATTTATTTGTAGTTTAGTTTAGATATTTGTAGTTTATTTAATTTATTGATAGTGTAGGTGTATTTGTAACTTAGGTTAGGATTTATTTTACAGGTAAATTGGTAATTATTTCAACTAGGTAGCTATTAAATAGTTATTAACTATTAAATAGCTATTGTACCTAGTTAAAATAAATACCAAGTTACCTGTAAAATAAATATAAACCCTAAAATAGCTACAATGTAATTATTAATTATATTGTAGCTATCTTAGGGTTTATTTTATAGGTAAGTATTTAGATTTAAAAAGGAATAATTTAGTTAATATTATTAATATTATTTAGATTTATTTGAATAATAATTAAGTTAGGGGTGTTAGAGTAAGATAGGGTTAATATAGTTAATATATATAATATAATAACTATATTAACTATATTAACCATAATATAATTAGGGTTAATATAGTTAATATATATATATATAATATAATAACTATATTAACCCTAATATAATTAGGGTTAATATAGGTGGCGGCAGTGTAGGGGGATTAGATTAGGGGTTAATGTATTTAATATAGGTGGCGGCGGTGTAGGGGGATTAGATTAGGGGTTAATACATTTATTATAGGTGGCGGCGGTGTAGGGGGATTTAGATTAGAGGCAAAAGAGCTGATTACTTTGTGACAATGCCCCGCAAAAATCCCTTTTAAGGGCTGGCAATAGAGCTGTTTACGTTGGGACAATGCCACGCAAAAAGCCCTTTTCAGAGCTATTTGTAGGGTTAGATTTAGGTTTAGTGGTAGGGATATTTTAGTATTTTAGGGGTTAATTTAATATAGCTGGCGGCGGTATAGGGGGATTAGATTAGGGGTTAATGTATTTAATATAGCTGGCGGCGGTGTAGGGGGATTAAATTAGGGGTTAATGTATTTAATATAGCTGGCGGCGGTGTAGGGGGATTAGATTAGGGGTTAATAATTTTAATATAGCTGGCGGCGGGGTAGGGGGATTAGATTAGGGGTTAATAATTTTAATATAGCTGGCGGCGGGGGTAGGAGCTCACATTGGGGGTAGATAATGTAGGTGGCGGCGGTGTAAGGAGCTCACATTAGGGGGTAGGTAATGTATGTGGCGGCGGGGTAGGAGTTCACATTAGGGGGTAGGTAATGTAGGTGGCGGCGGAGTAAGGGGCTCACATTAGGGGGTAGTTAATGTAGGTGGTGGCGGGGTCCGGGAGCGGCGGTTTAGGGGTTAATAACTTTATTAGGTGCAGCGGGGTCCGGGAGCGGCGGTTTAGGGGTTAATGCATTTATTATTAGGAGAGGGAGGGGGGATAGCGGATAGAGGGGTATACGTGTCGGGCTATGTTTGGGAGGCGTGTTAGACAGTACGGGATATTTTATACTTTAGTCAGTTTTTGTAGGCGCCGGCAGTTTCTAAAGTGCCGTAAGTCACTGGCGACTCCAGAAATTTGTACTTACGCAGATTTCTGGACATCGCTAGTTTTTCAGACTTACGGCACTTTAGCATCTGACGGCGCCGTATTTGGGATAGCTCGAGTTATAATAATAATAATAATAACTAGTATTTATATAGCGCCTTTCTCCCAGTGGGACTCAAAGCGCTTTTTCAGCGCTTGCTCTCGGAATTAACCAAATCGGCAGCTGAATAGTAATAGTTGTTATTATTACCCAATTTAATGGTACTCATTTTATCGACCTCGGAAGGATGAAGGGCTGAGTCGGCCCTGCCGGGATTTGAACCTGTGCCCTTGGATCTTTTAAACAGGCTTTTTTGTAGTCAGGGCATTTACCAACTTGCGCCGAAACCTGCACCGTATATCGGATCGCGCCCTAGGTTGTAATAACTACATATAAGACAATGTTTTATTATCTATTTACATCTGGAACCGTTTTAAATTCTTTGTTTGTATCATTATGGGATGTATAGGATTACTATAGGATGTATAGGATTACTATGGGATGTATAGGATTACTATAGGATGTATAGGATTACTATGAGATGTATAGGATTACTATAGGATGTATAGGATTACTATGGGATGTATAGGATTACTATGGGATGTATAGGATTACTATGGGATGTATAGGATTATTATAGGATGTATAGGATTACTATAGGATGTATAGGATTACTATGGGATGTATATGATTACTATGGGATGTATAGGATTACTATAGGATGTATAGGATTACTATAGGATGTATAGGATTACTATGGGATGTATAGGATTACTATAGGATGTATAGGATTACTATGGAATGTATTGGATTACTATGGGATGTATAGGATTATTATAGGATGTATAGGATTACTATAGGATGTATAGGATTACTATGGGATGTATATGATTACTATAGGATGTATAGGATTACTATGGGATGTATAGGATTACTATAGGATGTATAGGATTACTATGGGATGTATAGGATTACTATGGGATGTATAGGATTACTATGGGATGTATAGGATTACTATGGAATGTATTGGATTACTATGGAATGTATTGGATTACTATGGAATGTATTGGATTACTATAGGATGTATAGGATTACTATAGGATGTATAGGATTACTATGGGATGTATAGGATTACTATAGGATGTATAGGATTACTATGGGATGTATAGGATTACTATAGGATGTATAGGATTACTATGGGATGTATAGAATTACTATAGGATGTATAGGATTACTATGGGATGTATAGGATTACTATAGGATGTATAGGATTACTATGGGATGTATAGGATTACTATAGGTTGTATAGGATTACTATGGGATGTATAGGATTACTATGGGATGTATAGAATTACTATAGGATGTATAGGATTACTATAGGATGTATAGGATTACTATGGGATGTATAGGATTACTATGGGATGTATAGGATTATTATAGGATGTATAGGATTACTATAGGATGTATAGGATTACTATGGGATGTATAGAATTACTATAGGATGTATAGGATTACTATGGGATGTATAGGATTACTATAGGATGTATAGGATTACTATGGGATGTATAGGATTACTATAGGTTGTATAGGATTACTATGGGATGTATAGGATTACTATGGGATGTATAGGATTATTATAGGATGTATAGGATTACTATGGGATGTATAGGATTACTATGGGATGTATAGGATTATTATAGGATGTATAGGATTACTATGGGAGGTATAGGATTACTATGGGATGTATAGGATTATTATAGGATGTATAGGATTACTTTGGGATGTATAGGATTACTATAGGATGTATAGGATTACTATGGGATGTATAGGATTACTATGGGATGTATAGGATTACTATGGGATGTATAGGATTACTATGGGATGTATAGCACTGATATGGTTTACAATGCTTGTTCCTGGGTCACACACATGCTTTCATTAGGCATTAATTAGATACAGTTCTACTCACACATATGGATACTTTGTATTTAACATTGCATAAATGTTATTTTTAGAATGTTTTTTTAGATTGTATAGGTATGTTTTTTCACTTGCTTTGTAATTATGTGTAAACCTTAGGGTTGCTATGACAACTGCTTTGGCATTTTGTTTACTAGGGTGAGGGGCCTATATGGTATTTAAGTTGGATTTTCACTTGTATTTGTTAGTCTGATGAAGGGGTGCAAGCCCCCAGTGGCGTCACTAGGGTTGGTGTCACCCGGTGCGGTAAGTCATGGTGTCACCCCCCCCCAGAAAGCAGACACACACAAAAACACAGGCAAACACGTATACAAACACTCAGACACACTTAAAACATACTCAGATGCACACACAAACACTCGGAAACACTCAGACACACACACAAAAACACACACACAAAAACACTGAGACACACACAAAAACACTGAGACACACACAAAAACACTGAGACACACACAAAAACACTGAGACACACACACACACACACACACACAAAAACTCAGACACACACATACAAAATATGTAAACTGCACTGCATTAATTATGAAGCTCATGCCTAGAGCTGCTCCCTGGCTCAGCAGAGCATCAAATGAAAGATAAACAGTGCACTCTAAAATAAATCACTGAAGAAAAGGTTTAGGAGCGCAAACTATGAAAATTCTGCTCTCTGACTCTGTTCCAAGTCTGTCAGTGCACAGCCCTGGGCCGCATGTCACTGAGCAGTGAGCACAGATAGGCAGGCAGGTTTAGGCTAGCAGCGCAACTTTGCAAGCCCCACGGCACACCCACAACATTCATAGTTAAATTGGGCATGGGAGGAGCAAAGTACAAACAAGCAAAAGCAGCCAGGAAAACTATTTGTTGAAAGCACTGGCTCAAGAGGCAAAAAAATTGTGTGTCTACAACTTCCCCAGTCCCACTAATGTTCACAAATGCCAGCCTCTAATAAAACAATCTATGCATCTCAATTGTATTTCTTTGAATTTCAATAAAATTAAAAAAAAAAAAAAAAAAAAAAATTTTTTTTTTGGTGTCACCCCCTGGAGGGTGTCACACAGGTGTGGCCCGCACCCCCCGCACCCCCCTAGTGACGCCACTGCTCTTTAGGCTAACCAAGACTTCCATAGACTAATTTTACATGTTTGTATATACAACACAGTTGTCTGCCATATAAAGCTCTATACATATAATCTTTATTATGGATAGTTTTGGTGAATTGCACCCTGTCTCATATGCCTAGATTAACTTTTACCCTGCATTAGTTTATTTTCTATCTACTACTGTTTGTACTCCTTGACTAGCTAGAGAACAGGATGTGTCTTGTTATACATACATAGACTTCTATTAGCCTTAGAAAGTTTAGATGGTCTATCAATGTGCAACCTATTACTCACTACCCAGCACAGCAACAGGTAAAATATGCTCCACCTTTAATATATTTGCTAAGCTAAATGTGTGGCTTAGACTTATGCTTTGTGTTTACTTATCAATACTGTAACTATGTGTTTACAACAGGGTGCTTAGATGTCCAGTTCAGTGCATCAGTCTTTATCAATTGCTAAGCTAAAATACCCCTTGTTGGCCTAAGAACGTGCGCCTATTTGTCCCTGTGAGTAATGGCAGTTTTTAATATGTATATATCTTCCAAAATAGTTATACCTGCCGGGAAAGTGTGCAGACAGCAAGCTTGAATTGATATTTTAGTATGTTTGCGTATGTTCTGAGACCTTCTATACCCAAGTACAAAGGGTCAGTTAGAGATGTTTTTGCCCACCTATATGCATAGCTATTTTGCCCTCACTAATTAACCCTCTAGTGTCACATAGCTATCACATGGAAATATTGTGGTACTAGGAGAGTTTTAGATTATCTTTACTGTGGTACGTTTATTCAGGAGGCATACATAACCCCATGTAACAAAACAGCAGTCCTCTATGATATGCAACAATTTAGGAGATTATGCACAATGTTTTGGTATAGAACGTTCTGTTTAGCTTCATATTGGTAATGTATGTAATGCTTAATCTTTTCCAGAGATCTACATTTTTCATATAGGCTCAGTACAGTAGTTGTGCATTTTGCAATTTAGTCTGCTCATGCCTATATAATTTCTAGATTTAAGCAGGTGCTGCTCATATTATCTTTACCACATGTCCCTGGAATTATATTCGGTTCTCTCTATATTGTTTATTTTTTGAACTTTAATACTTACTCACTACATAGGTTACTTAGTCTGACACTGTTCACTGCTTATGTTAATGTATTGACTGAGATACTAGGCAAGCTCTTATAGCTACCACTAATCTCCTTATTTTGATATAAACTTTAGTATGGCGTTTCTCCAGTTTACTTGAGGCCTGTATAATTAAGTATATTTTCATAATCCAATGTATTGCTAGCTGAGGAGACTTTACTAATTCATTGACATGTTATTTAGGTATAGGTTACTCTGGATTATAACTAAGGTTTTACTTTTGTCAAGACTGGGGGTTCTTAAGATGCCCATTCTTCTTAAATACATTCTTCTTGTTTCTTATTCATAATTTTATTACACTAGGGGCTGTCTATTATTAGATAATTTACCTATGCTAATATAAGGCTCTAGTCTTTGTTCCTTTTACTGTGCTCTTTATGGTCAGGTAGTGACAGTTTGTGTGGCTTCTCAATTGAGACAGCTCCATCTCAATATACGTTACTCATATCTTGTGATATTTCATTGTATGCCTCAGCTCTGTTCACTCAACTGTGTCCAGCCATTTCTTCTCGCACAGCCTACATTCTCAATATAGGACTGATTTATACAATCCTTTGTTCTGTTCCTAAGTGTTTATACTGTATAGATTATAAATTCTGGACTCACCTGAAGACAGTCAAGTTTTATTTTAATGTTTTATTACCATTGTTATGTCTGTTCTCTGCGCTTCAGGTTCTGTGTTCACTTAGATATTTACCTGTCTGACCCAAAACTATGCTTCAGTGTCTGTACTGAGATTTTATCACTCCTGACCCAAGCTATAGTATCCAGACCATATTTTTATTAAGTACTTCTAAGTAAAACAATTACTACTTTTGTCTTAACATAGATGTCTAAAACTAGATATAAATATATAAATACCCCTTTATGCTTACCATTTAACTTTTACTGCTTCCCTGATCTCTTTGGCCTATCATAGAAAACTCCGCCCCCCCCAATATTCCCTATATTAAGAGCGGTTCTTACCCGCTGACTTTCCTCCCTCCCCCTCACGCTTTACCTTCAGAGCCGTAAATTTAATGCTAGCCACCTTTGAGTGGTACTTATTATTAAGATGCTATGTAACCCAAAAGCGGCTACAAATCTGGCTACCATATGATTTTCAATAATTTTTTTTTACCAACTGGCCTATGAGAGTCCTCTCAAGTAGTCAGCCAATTATCTATTGTATTCATAAAATAGAGGTTTTAGAATCCTGCTAGCTGTTATATACTGTTGTGCTTTTACCTTCGTTTCTGAACTTTTTCTTATTGCATAACGACACACATGACCTTACTGTTATAAGGATATTATTGTTTGTGTATTGTATCGCAAAACCTCAATAAAAAAACATTTAAAAAAAATAAAATTAAGTTTATTTATATTAATTTTGCAGAACTAGAATAAAGGCAAGACCTGAGAGCATAACTTCACCAGGAGTTAGATGGGAGAGGAACGAGGTGGGGGGGAGAGAGAAAGAAGAGGAACCTTGAGACGTCTTCACCCAGCCGGGCACAAGTGGACCTCCAGAGGGGCAGAAGTCTTCATCCGATCCGGGCAGAAGAGGACCTCCAGACCGGCAGAAGTCTTCATCTGATCCGGGCAGAAGAGGACCTCCAGAAGTCTTCATCCAGGCGGCATCTTCTATCTTCATCCATCCGGAGCGGAGCGGGTCCATCTTCGATCCAGCCGACGCGGAGCATCCTCTTCAAACGAAGTCCAAGCGAAGAATGAAGGTTCCTTTAAATGACGTCATCCAAGATGGCGTCCCTTGAATTCCGATTGGCTGATAGGATTCTATCAGCCAATCGGAATTAAGGTAGGAAAAATCCTATTGGCTGATGCAATCAGCCAATAGGATTGAGGTCACATTCTATTAACTGATTGGAACAGCCAATAGAATGTGAGCTCAATCCTATTGGCTGATTGGATCAGCCAATAGGATTTTTCCTACCTTAATTCAAGGGACGCCATCTTGGATGATGTCATTTAAAGGAACCTTCATTCTTCGCTTGGACTTCGTTTGAAGAGGATGCTCCACGTCGGCTGGATTGAAGATGGACCCGCTCCGCTTCGGATGGATGAAGATAGAAGATGCCGTCTGGATGAAGACTTCTGCCGGTCTGGAGGTCCTCTTCTGCCCAAATCGGATGAAGACTTCTGCCCCTCTGGGTAAAGACGTCTCAAGGTAGGGTGATCTTCAAGGGGTTAGTGTTAGGTTTTATTAAGGGGGAATTGGGTGGGTTTTAGAGTAGGGTTGGGTGTGTGGGTGGTGGGTTTTTATATTGGGGGGTATTGTATTTTTTTTTTTTACAGGTAAAAGAGCTGATTACTTTGGGGCAATGCCCCGCAAAAGGCCCTTTTAAGGGCTATTTGTAATTTAGTATAGGGTAGGGAATTTATTATTTTGGGGGGGCATTTTTTATTTTATTAGGGGGATTAGAGTAGGTGTAATTAGTTTTAAAAAATTGTAATTAATTTTTTATTTTCTGTAATTTAGTGTTTGTTGTTTTTTGTACTTTAGTTTATTTAATTAATTGTAATTAATTGTAGGTAGTTTAGGTAATTAATTTAATTATAGTGTAGTGTTAGGTGTAATTGTAACTTAGGTTAGGATTTATTTTACAGGTAACTTTGTATTTATTTTAGCTAGGTAGTTATTAAATAGTTAAAAACTATTTAGTAACTATTGTATCTAGTTAAAATAAATACAAAGTTGCCTGTAAAATAAAAATAAACCCTAAGCTAGAAACAATGTAACTATTAGTTATATTGTAGCTATCTTAGGGTTTATTTTATAGGTAAGTATTTAGTTTTAAATAGGAATAATTTATTTAATTGTAGTTATTTTATTTAGATTTATTTAAATTATATTTAAGTTAGGGGGTTAGACTTAGGTTTAGGGGTTAATACCTTTAATATAGTAGCGGCGACGTTGGGAGTGTCAGATTAGGGGTTAATAAATGTAGGTAGGTGTCGGCGATGTTAGGGACGGCAGATTAGGGGTTAATAAAATGTAACTAGTGTTTGCGAGGCGGGAGTGCGGTGGTTTAGGGGTTAATATATTTATTAAAGTGGCGGCGATGTCCGGTCAGCAGATTAGGGGTTAAACTTTTCATTTTAGTGTTTGCGATGTGGGGGGGGGGCTTGGATTAGGGGTTAATAGGTAGTTTATGGGTGTTAGTGTACTTTTTAGCACTTTAGTTAAGAGTTTTATGTTACAGCATTAGCCCATAAAACTCTTAACTACTGACTTAAATGCGGTAGGAATCTTGACAGGAGAGGGTCTACCGCTCACTTCTTCCAAGACTCGTAATACCGGCGTTATGCAAGTCCCATAGAAAAGATAGGATACGCAATTGACGTAAATGGATTTGCGGTAAGCTCGAGTCGCGGAGGAAAAGTGAGTGGTAGACCTGTAACTGCCTGGCTCGTAATACCAGTGGGCGTTAAAAAGCAGCGTTGGGACCTTTCAACGCTGCTTTTTAAGGCTAACGCAAAACTCGTAATCTAGGCGATAGACAGGCATAAGATTACACACATAGACAGGCATAAGATTACACACATAGACAGGCATAAGATTACACACATAGACAGGCATAGGATTACACACATAGACAGGCATAGGATTACACACATAGACAGGCATAGGATTACACACATAGACAGGCATAGGATTACACACATAGACAGGCATAGGATTACACACATAGACAGGCATATGATTACACACATAGACAGGCAAAAGATTACACACATAGACAGGCAAAAGATTACACACATAGACAGGCAAAAGATTACACACATAGACAGTCATAAGATTACACACATAGACAGTCATAAGATTACACACTTAGGCCTAGATTTGGAGTTCGGCGTTAGCCGTGAAAACCAGCGTTAGAGGCTCCTAACGCTGGTTTTGGCCGCCCGCTGGTATTTGGAGTCAGTGATTAAAGGGTCTAACGCTCACTTTTCAGCCGCGACTTTTCCATACCGCAGATCCCCTTACGTCAATTGCGTATCCTATCTTTTCAATGGGATCTTTCTAACGCCGGTATTTAGAGTCGTTTCTGAAGTGAGCGTTAGAAATCTAACGACAAAACTCCAGCCGCAGAAAAAAGTCAGTAGTTAAGAACTTTCTGGGCTAACGCCGGTTCATAAAGCTCTTAACTACTGTACCCTAAAGTACACTAACACCCATAAACTACCTATGTACCCCTAAAGCGAGGTCCCCCCACATCGCCGCCACTCGATTACATTTTTTTAACCCCTAATCTGCCGACCGCCACCTACGTTATACTTATGTACCCCTAATCTGCTGCCCCTAACCCCGCCGACACCTGTATTACATTTATTAACCCCTAACCTGCCCCCCACAACGTCGCCGCCAGCTACTTACAATAATTAACCCCTAATCTTCTGACCGTAAACCGCCGCTACTTACATTATCCCTATGTACCCCTAATCTGCTGCCCTAACATCGCCGACCCCTATATTATATTTATTAACCCCTAATCTGCCCCCCTCAACGTCGCCGACACCTGCCTACACTTATTAACCCCTAATCTGCCGAGCGGACCTGAGCGCTACTATAATAAAGTTATTAACCCCTAATCCGCCTCACTAACCCTATCATAAATAGTATTAACCCCTAATCTGCCCTCCCTAACATCGTCGACACCTAACTTCAATTATTAACCCCTAATCTGCCGAGCGGACCTGAGCGCTACTATAATAAAGTTATTAACCCCTAATCCGCCTCACTAACCCTATCATAAATAGTATTAACCCCTAATCTGCCCTCCCTAACATCGTCGACACCTAACTTCAATTATTAACCCCTAATCTGACGACCGGAGCTCACCGCTACTATAATAAATGGATTAACCCCTAAAGCTAAGTCTAACCCTAACACTAACACCCCCCTAAATTAAATATAATTTAAATCTAACGAAATAAATTAACTCTTATTAAATAAATTATTCCTATTTAAAGCTAAATACTTACCTGTAAAATACATCCTAATATAGCTACAATATAAATTATAATTATATTATAGCTATTTTAGGATTTATATTTATTTTACAGGCAACTTGGTAATTATTTTAACCAGGTACAATAGCTATTAAATAGTTAAGAACTATTTAATAGTTACCTAGTTAAAATAATAACAAATTTACCTGTAAAATAAATCCTAACCTAAGATATAATTAAACCTAACACTACCCTATCAATAAATTAATTAAATAAACTACCTACAATTACCTACAATTAACCTAACACTACACTATCAATAAATTAATTAAACACAATTCCTACAAATAAATACAATTAAATAAACTAGCTAAAGTACAAAAAATAAAAAAGAACTAAGTTACAAAAAATAAAAAAATATTTACAAACATAAGAAAAATATTACAACAATTTTAAACTAATTACACCTACTCTAAGCCCCCTAATAAAATAACAAAGCCCCCCAAAATAAAAAATTCCCTACCCTATTCTAAATTAAAAAAGGTAAAAGCTCTTTTACCTTACCAGCCCTGAACAGGGCCCTTTGCGGGGCATGCCGCAAGAATTTCAGCTCTTTTGCCTGTAAAAAAAAACATACAATACCCCCCCCCCAACATTACAACCCACCACCCACATACCCCTAATCTAACCCAAACCCCCCTTAAATAAACCTAACACTAAGCCCCTGAAGATCTTCCTACCTTGTCTTCACCATCCAGGTTCACCGATCCGTCCTGAAGAGCTCCTCCGATGTCCTGATCCAAGCCCAAGCGGGGGGCTGAAGAGGTCCATGATCCGGTCAAAGTCTTCATCCAAGCGGGGCAGAAGAGGATCTTCCATCCGATTGAAGTCTTCATCCAGGCGGCATCTTCTATGGTCTTCTATCCGGAGCGAAGCGGCAGGATCCTGAAGACCTCCAGCGCGGAACATCCATCCGGCCCGACGACTGAACGACAAATGACTGTTCCTTTAAGGGACGTCATCCAAGATGGCGTCCCTCGAATTCCGATTGGCTGATAGGATTCTATCAGCCAATCTGAATTAAGGTAGGAATTTTCTGATTGGCTGATGGAATCAGCCAATCAGAATCAAGTTCAATCCGATTGGCTGATCCAATCAGCCAATCAGATTGAGCTCGCATTCTATTGGCTGATCGGAACAGCCAATAGAATGCAAGCTCAATCTGATTGGCTGATTGGATCAGCCAATCGGATTGAACTTGATTCTGATTGGCTGATTCCATCAGCCAATCAGAAAATTCCTACCTTAATTCCGATTGGCTGATAGAATCCTATCAGCCAATCGGAATTCGAGGGACGCCATCTTGGATGACGTCCCTTAAAGGAACAGTCATTCGTCGTTCAGTCGTCGGGCCGGATGGATGTTCCGCGCTGGAGGTCTTCAGGATCCTGCCGCTTCGCTCCGGATAGAAGACCATAGAAGATGCCGCCTGGATGAAGACTTCAATCGGATGGAAGATCCTCTTCTGCCCCGCTTGGATGAAGACTTTGACCGGATCATGGACCTCTTCAGCCCCCCGCTTGGGCTTGGATCAGGACATCGGAGGAGCTCTTCAGGACGGATCGGTGAACCTGGATGGTGAAGACAAGGTAGGAAGATCTTCAGGGGCTTAGTGTTAGGTTTATTTAAGGGGGGTTTGGGTTAGATTAGGGGTATGTGGGTGGTGGGTTGTAATGTTGGGGGGGGTATTGTATGTTTTTTTTTACAGGCAAAAGAGCTGAAATTCTTGGGGCATGCCCCGCAAAGGGCCCTGTTCAGGGCTGGTAAGGTAAAAGAGCTTTTACCTTTTTTAATTTAGAATAGGGTAGGGAATTTTTTATTTTGGGGGGCTTTGTTATTTTATTAGGGGGCTTAGAGTAGGTGTAATTAGTTTAAAATTGTTGTAATATTTTTCTTATGTTTGTAAATATTTTTTTATTTTTTGTAACTTAGTTCTTTTTTATTTTTTGTACTTTAGCTAGTTTATTTAATTGTATTTATTTGTAGGAATTGTGTTTAATTAATTTATTGATAGTGTAGTGTTAGGTTAATTGTAGGTAATTGTAGGTAGTTTATTTAATTAATTTATTGATAGGGTAGTGTTAGGTTTAATTATATCTTAGGTTAGGATTTATTTTACAGGTAAATTTGTTATTATTTTAACTAGGTAACTATTAAATAGCTATTGTACCTGGTTAAAATAAATACCAAGTTGCCTGTAAAATAAATATAAATCCTAAAATAGCTATAATATAATTATAATTTATATTGTAGCTATATTAGGATGTATTTTACAGGTAAGTATTTAGCTTTAAATAGGAATAATTTATTTAATAAGAGTTAATTTATTTCGTTAGCTGTAAATTATATTTAAGTTAGGGGGGTGTTAGTGTTAGGGTTAGACTTAGCTTTAGGGGTTAATCCATTTATTATAGTAGCGGTGAGCTCCGGTCGTCAGATTAGGGGTTAATAATTGAAGTTAGGTGTCGGCGATGTTAGGGAGGGCAGATTAGGGGTTAATACTATTTATGATAGGGTTAGTGAGGCGGATTAGGGGTTAATAACTTTATTATAGTAGCGCTCAGGTCCGCTCGGCAGATTAGGGGTTAATAAGTGTAGGCAGGTGTCGGCGACGTTGTGGGGGGCAGATTAGGGGTTAATAAATATAATATAGGGGTCGGCGATGTTAGGGCAGCAGATTAGGGGTACATAGGGATAACGTAGGTTGCGGCGGTTTACGGAGCGGCAGATTAGGGGTTAAAAATAATATGCAGGGGTCAGCGATAGTGAGGGCGGCAGATTAGGGGTTAATAAGTGTAAGGTTAGGGGTGTTTAGACTCGGGGTACATGTTAGAGTGTTAGGTGCAGACGTAGGAAGTGTTTGCCCATAGGAAACAATGGGGCTGCGTTAGGAGCTGAACGCTGCTTTTTTGCAGGTGTTAGGTTTTTTTTCAGCTCAAACAGCCCCATTGTTTCCTATGGGGATATCGTGCACGAGCACGTTTTTGAGGCTGGCCGCGTCCGTAAGCAACTCTGGTATCGAGAGTTGCATTTGCGGTAAAAATGCTCTACGCTCCTTTTTTGGAGCCTAACGCAGCATTTGTTTGAACTCTCGATACCAGAGTTAAATTTATGGTGCGGCCAGAAAAAAGCCCGCAGAGCGTTAACAGCCCTTTTACCGCCAAACTCCAAATCTAGGCCATAGACAGTCACAAGATTACACACATAGACAGTCACAAGATTACACACATAGACAGTCACAAGATTACACACATAGACAGTCACAAGATTACACACATAGACAGTCACAAGATTACACACATAGACAGTCACAAGATTACACACATAGACAGTCACAAGATTACACACATAGACAGTCACAAGATTACACACATAGACAGTCACAAGATTACACACATAGACAGTCACAAGATTACACACATAGACAGTCACAAGATTACACACATAGACAGTCACAAGATTACACACACAGACAGTCACAAGATTACACACACAGACAGTCACAAGATTACACACACAGACAGTCACAAGATTACACACACAGACAGTCACAAGATTACACACACAGATAGACAGTCACAAGATTACACACACAGACAGTCACAAGATTACACACAGACAGGCATATGATTACACACAGACAGGCATATGATTACACACAGACAGGCATATGATTACACACAGACAGGCATATGATTACACACATAGACAGGCATAGGTATATAGTGTGTGTGTGAGGTGCACAATAGGTATATAGTGTGTGTGTGTGTGAGGTGCACAATAGGTATATAGTGTGAGTAGTAAGAGTATGGAGGTTATGTCAAACACCTTTTTGACAGGTACCACGCCCCTTTTTCACACCTTTGACAGGTTGACACGCCCCTTTATCCTCCCTTAATCCCGCCCCTTTTTAATATCAATTTGATATCAAATTGATATAAAAAGGTAATTTTGATATAAAATTGATATAAAATTGATATTAAAAAAGTCATTTTATATTAAATTGATATAAAATTGATATAAAACTGATATAAAATTAATATAAAAAAAGTCATTTTATATTAAATTGATATAAAATTGATATAAAAAAGGTGATTTTGATACAATTGAATTGATATGTATATTTATTAGGATTAAAAGGTTAAAGAATTGTATTATTGATATTTTGATTTATAAAAGATAAATGTTATTTAATTCTAAAAGTTGTAAATTACACTTTGATATTATAAAAGTATAATTTTGATAATGTTTTATTAACATTTGCTATAGGATTTCTGTGAAACAAATCATTTAATTCAGCATTGCACATGTTCTCTGTCTTCATGCCAGCATATTGTATGAACTGAATGCACAGTGCTCTGACACTTTTATGTTATTAAAATGCTGACTTATCTAATACGTTATTTGTTAAATGATGACTAAGTATTTTGTTAAAAAATCATCATATTACTTTCAGATGTCATTTGAATTAACAAGCTATTTTAAAATACTGATACACATAATTTCTGTACGACTAAGCATATCACATGTTATCTAAACTAAAGCAAACTGTCAAGGTTAGCCCAATGCAAATAACAAATCTCATACCTTTACCCTAAATATCTATAGCAAGATAATTTCATTAAAAAATTTATAAAATCTAGATGAGTAAAATACTATCAACAGATTGTTTATATGTACACAGTTCATACAAGTTTAAACCATTGATCACAAAATAAACATTCAGAAACATAAGTTTGCATAACCGTAAAGCGACCTTCAACTACACAAGATTAGCGTGTTATCTGTTTTTAAAAAAAACTTAAACTCTTACCTAATTTTATGTAACATGGTAAATAAAATCTTATAAATGTACATTTACTGATATTGTTTTTAATATCAAATTCATATCAGAATCCTTATACAACTTATACTTGGTTACACGTTAACTTTGTGGGTGTGAAACTTAACATTTGGCCTTCTGGCTCATACAGTTTCAAAGTACAAGTGACTCAAAGTATAATGGAGCAGTTTCACCACGATGTTGCTTATCAACAACAGTATCCAACGGTAAGCTATGTTATTTTTTTTATTTATATTTATAAAAATGTTTAAAAAACAGCTTTTTTATTGAAATGTGTATATTAATTATGATTTAACAGTGAAATATTTCCTAACTTTATTAGGCTAACAACATGCAACAGAAGCAAATTCTCAATTATCTTTTTAAATTAACTTTATTCCCACAAAACAAAAATAAACATTTATACATCACAAATACAAATAAGCTTAATGCAAACATCTTAATAAAATGATTAACTCACAATATTATTTTATTTTGAACTCACATATCTGTACACAGCTGATGAAGCAATTTAAAACAAATACAGATACACAAATACAATATTTTTTAAAACATTGCATGTGCTCGTGAACGTGAAGTTATCTGGGAGCAGGCACTGATTGGCTAGACTGCAAGTCTGTCAAAATAACTGAAAAAAGGGGCAGTTTGCAGAGGCTTAGATACAAGATAATCACAGAGGTTAAAAGTATATTATTATAACTGTGTTGGTTATGCAAATCTGGAAAATGGGTAATAAAGGGATTATCTATCTTTTAAAACAATAAAAATTCTGGTGTAGACTGTCCCTTTAATAAAAAAATAAATACATCTCTTATAGAAATATTTTTTTCTATCTTATTTTAAAAACCTCTATTTTTACCACCCCTGCTTGGATGACAATATGTGTACCAACAAACTCTTTTATACTTTTTATTGTAAAGTGTTACACTAAGTAATTAAGCTTAACTTATATTAATGAAACTAATGTTACCATCAGTTTACACAGTTTACAACAGCAGTGTGTTCTCATTGTGATTTGTGACCACTTTATATAGCTAGTAATTTTTAACCTCTCATACTAATAATATATCACTTAATGCACTTGTTGGCTATATCACATGAGTATTTTCATCTTGTTTACTAAAGACAAACTGCATTTGTATATTAGGTATGGTGTATATGAGCATATTTATATTAGGTATGGTGTATATGAGCATATTTATATTTTCCACAGGGATGCCAGTTTTATAGCAATTCAATGCAATCTCTAGGATTTTATTTGTATCTTGTACTATTAACAAAGAACATTTAGTATCTGAAGATGCTGGTGTGACTGTTATTTGCTATAACAATGAGTGAATTTATTGTGCAAGGGTAGTGTAGGGCAAGATCCACTTATTTCTTTTCTCTCTCTCTCTTTTTGTGTGCATATATTTTGCTTTTTACCTCCATGCACTTTCCCTGGATATTGTTTTGGGACCATGTGCCTTAGTTACTGTCTCACACACATTCATTTGTGAAGGGGAGTGCTATCCTAGTTGCATAATATTTCCTAACATCAGCTTCCAGGGATTGCGAGAAGCCATATTTAAAGTAGTGAAGCTTTTGGTATAGTGAAGGCTCACCTATCAGCCCTAAAACTCTCTAATTAAGGAGAGGATTACCAATTTATTTCCAGAAAACACATTTTGGCTATCTTCTCTCACAAAACACGTCCACTCCTTTACTTTTTCCTATTCCCCATTCATCAACCACATAAATAGTAGATTTAAACAGTATGGGCTGTTTTATGAAGCTGTGGATGCAGCTTTGGACCTTCGTGACCCTGCAACATCTAGTTAAGAAGCAAAAGTCTTAAGAAGCTGCACATGAACAAAGTTACCAGGCAACGAAAGCTGACCACCCATGCTAGCCACCAGTAAACTCTCTTAATTATAACTAGACTTAACCCCAGCTCTACAGAATTGTGCAATACTATACAAACTATAATAATAATCGTTCTCAGGAGTCACCATTCATGGTTAAAACAATAGATTAGGACACTGTATGTTAAAAGTGTAGGACATTTTACCTAACGTATAAAGGAAAATATAAACAACTTACTTATTTAGTTAAAATCTGCATAGACGTTTACCCCAAATTATTTGAGTTATTTAGGATTTGTTATGTTTGTTAAGTTTTCAAAAATACAGACTTATTTAAACTTCAGAGTTGCAAACACATTTATTAACAAATTATAAGATTGAGTGCAAATCATACGATTCACATAAGTAGATGTACGTATAGTATTGGTAATGAATATATATATATATATATATATACATATAGCTATACACAGAGCAACATACGTTAGATTTCCTTCCAATTTTTATTTACATACAGTTACACACAAATTTACAACTGCTACAAATAAAACTAGGGATTTTAAGTATATTAAGTATGTCACTGAAATAAATGTATGGACATAAATATGTATATAATATACTAAAAATACATAGAGACTTGTATCAACATAAGTACTTACAAATACAGTTAAAACTGTCATAAACTTGCACAATTGGGTCCTACATTATCTTAAGTACCATCCCATATAAATAATTATATATAAATTATATCTGAACAATACACTTACATACCTACATCATTTTAAATTTACATATCAAACACAAATATAAAAGCACACGAAAACACAGTTCACTCTTTACCTTGTGTATTTTAAACAAGATTAATATTTTGTTCATTTTGTAATATAACAAATGGGTGCAGAAGATTTTTAATTTACATTTTTAGATATTTGTATGCTTGATATATTTCTGTAACATTTTAGTATGTGCCCCACTATATATAGTAACGTCACTCTTTATCAGGCTGCTATGTTCAACTGAGTCTATAAAATAGGATAATGTTAGATCAATAATATCAGTTCTAGTTTATATGTGACTTTGCCTCTGTTACTGAAATAATTATAGTAACAAAGTTAACATACCTAAATATATTTCTTACAGAAGATTCCATGTCAAGCTTCAGATAACACAAATAACATATTTATTACATATTTACTTCTAAACATAATACATTATTTATATTTCTGTTCTAGAAAATAACTTTGGTAATTAAGATCAACGGCATTAAATATCTTTACTGGTAACAATATAAGTTTAATACCTGGCTTATTCATTTTAGTTTGAAATGACTACTTTTTAGCAGTTTTCTTGCATTGGTTTGTATTTATTCTAAGCACATGTTTATTGTTTGTCTTTGTACTAGATGCATAAATGTGTCATTGCTTTATGTATTGAATCTGTTTTCTTGCATAGAGAGTGTTAAACACAGAAAGGTATATAGGTTATGATCAGCCTCAATTCTTCTTGCATAGAGAGTGTTAAACACAGAAAGGTATATAGGTTATGATCAGCCTCAATTCTTCTTGCATTGAGAGTGTTAAATACAGTAAGGTGTTTATCAGCCTTTATTATTTCTTGCAGTGAAGGGGCTAAAAAATAAATTAAAAAATAATCTTTTTATGTCACAACAGTACAAAGACTTGTATTTTAAAATGTAAAGAGTGCTCCACTAACATAAACCCCACCCAAACTCTAATCTAAGAAAAAAATGTTGCTGGGCTGTCCATTAGTCTGTTGTGGACACTTGATAGCCTACATCCTGCATTAGCCACAAGAATAAAAAACAACTAGATGTACATGAAGTAGCAGTCTAAATCAATACTTTGTCAATATATTTGGCTTTCATTTCATAAATCTTCATCATCAAGGTAATGCTACACGTCACTTTTATGTTGTTTAAAAAAGTTTGTTAAGAATTATTACGTAATTAAAAGTAGATCTTTATTTTTTTTAAATATTTTCTTAATGAAAAATAATGTTTTAATATAAAAACTATGGAACTTGGTACAGATAACTACACCAAAAAACAAAAATGTTTTAGTTATTCAAGTAATGATATCAATTTAAAAGGGATGCTACTTGATTTTCGGATACATTGCGACTGCTAAATACATTAACATGTTTTGCTGTTCATACTAGTAACCATACTACTCTTTTAAACTTGCAATCTCCCTTTATAATATTTACATAGATTAACTTAAATTCAAAATAGTAATATTTTATTGTATAAAACTATACATGAAAACATTTAAAACTCAAGAGATGGCACGCTAACTTGGGACAAGGTAAAGAACTTTCCAGAATATGTCTGGCTCTTCTATAGTGGTGAGTAAATAGCTGATCCCAAAACCCAGAGATTTGACAAGAGATTGAAGAAATGTTAAGTTTCTCTGGCAATGGCAAGTGGCATTTATTTATCCCATTCATTTTAAAATAAAATAAATGATAACACTTCATGAAATAATCTAAATAAAATGTTGATGGTATTGTAGGTGCGCAAGCAGAAGTTTTCAATATACCTTGTTTCTCTGTAATAATTCATTCTTATGATCAAGACCCTGGAAAGAAAAGGGATAGCACAATCTGCCCTAGATACTCTATAGCTTTTTGCTAATTACTAGATGGTCCTTTGTAAATTATGAAGTTAAAATACCAAATGCTCCAGTTGAAATTATTTGCGTTTCTCACATTTTGAAGGCTCTAGAATTACTCATTCTTTAATATTATATCTATTAAAACTTGTACAACCCTGAAGAAATAATGTAATATATAGTTGAAAATGAGACTCTAGTTTTTTCCTCTAAGACATTAAAGTTAATCCATCTTTAATATTGTCTTAAATGAATAGATTAACATTTAATTTGAAATATTTTTCCTTTTACCATAAAATAGGTATATCCAGTTGCCTTAAGTCTGATACGTGGAAACTTGTAATTTTCTATACTTCTATTTTAAGAAAAGATTATTTTTTAATTTATTTTTTAGCCCCTTCACTGCAAGAAATAATAAAGGCTGATAAACACCTTACTGTATTTAACACTCTCAACAGGGACGTGCATTCATTAGAGGCAGGTGAGGCAGTGCCTCCCCTGGCCAATGTGGGAATTACATCTAATTTTTAATTAAAAAAAAAAAAAAAAAAATTTTTTTTTTTTTTTTTTTTTTTTTTAAACATATGAAAGGTGACCCCCTCTACCCCCCCACCCCTCCACCAAATTATGCTTATTATTGCAATTTTTATTGTTTCCTAACTTTACTACATTGCATTCATAATAACATAACATAACAGACTAATCCATTCATATTGCACAAGAAGGTAAGAGGCCAGCTGTCCTTCCATTGCGCAATATGAATGTATTAGTCTGTTATGTTATGGGCTGCTTTAGAGACTGCCACCCAGTGGGGAATAATACTAATGCAGCAGTCTCTAATGCAGCCCATAACTGCTCCCACCGGAGGCTAGCCTCGGGAGCCCTGAGTCCTGCCTGCCCGGCCGCTCAGCCAATCAGGCATCAGTATGTCTGAGTCTCTCTAGGCTGAGTTGCCGGGCGGGAAATTGTTGCGCAGCCGCATTGGTGGTCAGGTTGTGTCACGAGTCGCGAGTCCGGCGTCAGAGCAGAGATTGAAGACGACGGACCGGACGTGCTGCTGCAGTTCTCCCAGTCTCTGTTGTCAGGAGTCTCAGTGCCTTATAGGTTAGTAATAATAGCAGCTGGTGCAATGTTAACTGTAAAACGAACTTGTTACTGTAAAACGAACAGTTATTGTCTCCTATCCTTTTTATTACAATTTTTGTGGCCTTTCTGCAACAAAACACCTCAAACTTGTAATTTGGATGAATTTCCTCAATGTAACCAGCAAGTTGGAACAAGTTAATAGCGAAATCGCCATTTTAAGTATGACAGTGATTTAAAAGCTGATCTTTTGTTACCTCATAGTCTGCATCAGAATCATATTTATTTTATCTTTTTATTTGTAGACAGAAAAACAACAAAATAATAATTTTGGATTTGTGGGAATAATTTGGCTAGTTGCTCTAAAGAAGACATGACTTTACTTGCCCAACTCCTCATTACATATTACAAATATTTGTCCGTTACCTGCTGTAAATGCAGGCATAGATTTTTTTTCCTATGCTTATTACTGCCTGAAGACATGATGGTGTTCATTTACTGTTCAACTAATTAATGAGTAATTGTACTACTAGCAGAATGTAATCTATTTTTTATAGTACTGAAATTTAAAATACACTACTATTATCCAGAATAGAGTACTACTACTTAGGCGCAGTAGGCAACTGTATATGGGCATCTGGACAGATAGGACCACCTGTCTAGCCTGTCTAGTAGTAATGTATTTATGTAATCTGTTATCTGATATTTGAGTTGTAGCCAATTGGACAATTTCTGTGCTGCATTAGAGCCTTTTTGGCCTTCTGTTAAAAATATACTTAAAAACAAATAAGTGGGGATGTTAGTGGCATAATTCACCTGAAGTGGTATGAGGCCCCTAAATAATCTGTGCCTAGGGGTGCACAATATGTAATTATGCCCATTAACTGTAATTGAGAATTTTTTTTTATTCTAGATTTTTACCTTTTAAAATGGTATTATAAAATCCTAAAATATATCTCTCATTTGAGTCAGTTATATAATACATGCTTAAAATAATTTATTCTACATTGTGTATTGATGCATCACACAGCCATCTGTCAGGCATTGGGCTAAGCATTCCTTATAAACCATACTTCAGCTGTCAAAATTTAGTAGGATGACTAAGATGTATGTTTATTAAATGTTTTCTGAAAAAGTCTGAACAGTTCTGCTTCATTAGACACCAAACCTCTCATTCACCAGTAGAGCATTACAGTGAGGCCTGACTCAGGAATGTCCCTGAAGTGACACACTTATTGCGCAGACTCTGCATACTTGGATGTGTTTTTTTATTTACTTATACTATTTATCAATGTGCACTACTACAGAAGAGAACCTGCACGCAGTATTTAACAAGCAGTGGTAATCAGACCGCTGTTTTCCTAACCTTTCACCACCTCTAAAGTGGCGAATTTCAATCTCCCCGGTATAGTCTGACCGGGGAGATTAACAGCTCCTGCCCGCTGTGCGCAGGCAGGGGCAGGATTGCACGCAAGCGCAAAATAACGCTCGTGATCAGTGCTGAATTCAGGAGAATTCAGCCCGCCAGAGGCGAGCTGCGGTGGACAGGGGTGCGTATTGCACCCCTGTCCGCCTCAGCTTGATAAGTCGCCCCCTATATATCCCCTTATATATCTTCTGTTGAAGTCTAAAAAAAACTTCTTTTTAAAGGGACAGTCAAAATCATATTTATTTTCTGAATTATGAACCTTTATTTTTGACTAGACTGTTCCTTTAAATATGTGTATTAAAAGTATGTTGTGGCATTATATATATATATATATATATATATATATATATATATATATATATATATATATATATTAAATTTTGTTTGGAAATCTCCAGTAGTTTACATTGTGTTTAATGGAATTAATAAAGGTGAAGATAACACATTTAATAACAGGGTTAAAGGGACATGAAACCCAAATATTTTCGTTCATGATTCAGATAGAGCAATTGATTTTAAACAACTTTCCAATTTACTTCTATTATCTAATATGTTTTGTTCTCTTGGTATCTTTTGTTTGCTCAGGAGCTGCCGATTGGTGGCTGCACATATCTGCCTCATGTTATTTGCTCACCCAATGTGTTCAGCTAGTTCCCAGTAGTGCATTGCTTCTCCTTTAAAAAAGGGTGAAAAGAGAGTGAAGCAAATTAGATCATTAAAATAAGTCAATTGGAAAGTTATTTAAAATTGTATTCTCTATCTGAATCAGGATTTTTTTTTCATGAGTACTGACTTGCAACTGTGGTGATGATGAATGCAGAGAAATTGGACATAGAAGAAAACACAGGATCTGTCTATTTAAAGGGACAGTCAAGTCCAAAAAAAACTTGCATGTTTCAAATAGGGCATGTAATTTTAAACAACTTTCCAATTTACTTTTATCACCAATTTTGCTTTGTTCTCTTGGTATTCTTAGTTGAAAGCTAAACCTAGTAGGTTCATATGCTAATTTCTTAGACCTTGAAGGCCGCCTCTAATCTAAATGCATTTTGATTGTTTTTCACCACTAGAGGGCATTAGTTCACGTTTTTCATATAGATAACATTGAGCTCATGCACGTGAATTTACCATGGAGACAGTTCTAATTGGCTAACATGCAAGCCTGTCAAAAGAACTGAAATAAGGGGGCAGTCTGCAGAGGCTTAGATACAAGGTAATTACATTTATTCAAAATAGTAATATTTGTAGTGGTGCCAACGTATGCCCTTTGTATATCTAATTGTTATGAATTTCAACAAAGGATATCTGGTTTTCTTCATTCTTTTGATATCCTTTGTTGAAATTCATATCTAAATATGCTCAGTAGCTTCTAAGCATATTTATATATGCTTTTCAACAAAGGATATCTGATTTCCTTCATTCTTTTGATATCCTTTGTTGAAAATCATATCTAAATATGCTCATAGCTACTGAGCATATTTAGATATGCTTTTCAACAAAGGATATCAAAAGAATGAAGGAAATCAGATATCCTTTGTTGAAATTCATATCTAAATATGCTCAGTATCTACTGAGCATATTTAGATATGCTTTTCAACAAAGGATATCAAAAGAATGAAGAAAACCAGATATCCTTTGTTGAAAATCATATCTAAATATGCTCAGTAGATACTGAATGGTGGCTGCATATAGATATTGGCTCGCCCATGTGCAATTGCTATTTCTTCAACAAAGGATATCTAAAGAATGAAGGCGTATCCGATTCCTAGACACTGCCTCACCAGCCTCTGAAGTCACCGCACATCACTGACTCTCAATGCAAGAAGAATTGAGGCTGATCATAACCTATATACCTTTCTGTGTTTAACACTCTCTATGCAAGAAAACAGATTCAATACATAAAGCAATGACACATTTATGCATCTAGTACAAAGACAAACAATAAACATGTGCTTAGAATAAATACAAACCAATGCAAGAAAACTGCTAAAAAGTAGTCATTTCAAACTAAAATGAATAAGCCAGGTATTAAACTTATATTGTTACCAGTAAAGATATTTAATGCCGTTGATCTTAATTACCAAAGTTATTTTCTAGAACAGAAATATAAATAATGTATTATGTTTAGAAGTAAATATGTAATAAATATGTTATTTGTGTTATCTGAAGCTTGACATGGAATCTTCTGTAAGAAATATATTTAGGTATGTTAACTTTGTTACTATAATTATTTCAGTAACAGAGGCAAAGTCACATATAAACTAGAACTGATATTATTGATCTAACATTATCCTATTTTATAGACTCAGTTGAACATAGCAGCCTGATAAAGAGTGACGTTACTATATATAGTGGGGCACATACTAAAATGTTACAGAAATATATCAAGCATACAAATATCTAAAAATGTAAATTAAAAATCTTCTGCACCCATTTGTTATATTACAAAATGAACAAAATATTAATCTTGTTTAAAATACACAAGGTAAAGAGTGAACTGTGTTTTCGTGTGCTTTTATATTTGTGTTTGATATGTAAATTTAAAATGATGTAGGTATGTAAGTGTATTGTTCAGATATAATTTATATATAATTATTTATATGGGATGGTACTTAAGATAATGTATGACCCAATTGTGCAAGTTTATGACAGTTTTAACTGTATTTGTAAGTACTTATGTTGATACAAGTCTCTATGTATTTTTAGTATATTATATACATATTTATGTCCATACATTTATTTCAGTGACATACTTAATATACTTTGTAGCAGTTGTAAATTTGTGTGTAACTGTATGTAAATAAAAATTGGAAGGAAATCTAACGTATGTTGCTCTGTGTATAGCTATATGTATATATATATATATATATATATTCATTACCAATACTATACGTACATCTACTTATGTGAATCGTATGATTTGCACTCAATCTTATAATTTGTTAATAAATGTGTTTGCAACTCTGAAGTTTAAATAAGTCTGTATTTTTGAAAACTTAACAAACATAACAAATCCTAAATAACTCAAATAATTTGGGGTAAACGTCTATGCAGATTTTAACTAAATAAGTAAGTTGTTTATATTTTCCTTTATACGTTAGGTAAAATGTCCTACACTTTTAACATACAGTGTCCTAATCTATTGTTTTAACCATGAATGGTGACTCCTGAGAACGATTATTATTATAGTTTGTATAGTATTGCACAATTCTGTAGAGCTGGGGTTAAGTCTAGTTATAATTAAGAGAGTTTACTGGTGGCTAGCATGGGTGGTCAGCTTTCGTTGCCTGGTAACTTTGTTCATGTGCAGCTTCTTAAGACTTTTGCTTCTTAACTAGATGTTGCAGGGTCACGAAGGTCCAAAGCTGCATCCACAGCTTCATAAAACAGCCCATACTGTTTAAATCTACTATTTATGTGGTTGATGAATGGGGAATAGGAAAAAGTAAAGGAGTGGACGTGTTTTGTGAGAGAAGATAGCCAAAATGTGTTTTCTGGAAATAAATTGGTAATCCTCTCCTTAATTAGAGAGTTTTAGGGCTGATAGGTGAGCCTTCACTATACCAAAAGCTTCACTACTTTAAATATGGCTTCTCGCAATCCCTGGAAGCTGATGTTAGGAAATATTATGCAACTAGGATAGCACTCCCCTTCACAAATGAATGTGTGTGAGACAGTAACTAAGGCACATGGTCCCAAAACAATATCCAGGGAAAGTGCATGGAGGTAAAAAGCAAAATATATGCACACAAAAAGAGAGAGAGAGAAAAGAAATAAGTGGATCTTGCCCTACACTACCCTTGCACAATAAATTCACTCATTGTTATAGCAAATAACAGTCACACCAGCATCTTCAGATACTAAATGTTCTTTGTTAATAGTACAAGATACAAATAAAATCCTAGAGATTGCATTGAATTGCTATAAAACTGGCATCCCTGTGGAAAATATAAATATGCTCATATACACCATACCTAATATAAATATGCTCATATACACCATACCTAATATACAAATGCAGTTTGTCTTTAGTAAACAAGATGAAAATACTCATGTGATATAGCCAACAAGTGCATTAAGTGATATATTATTAGTATGAGAGGTTAAAAATTACTAGCTATATAAAGTGGTCACAAATCACAATGAGAACACACTGCTGTTGTAAACTGTGTAAACTGATGGTAACATTAGTTTCATTAATATAAGTTAAGCTTAATTACTTAGTGTAACACTTTACAATAAAAAGTATAAAAGAGTTTGTTGGTACACATATTGTCATCCAAGCAGGGGTGGTAAAAATAGAGGTTTTTAAAATAAGATAGAAAAAAATATTTCTATAAGAGATGTATTTATTTTTTTATTAAAGGGACAGTCTACACCAGAATTTTTATTGTTTTAAAAGATAGATAATCCCTTTATTACCCATTTTCCAGATTTGCATAACCAACACAGTTATAATAATATACTTTTAACCTCTGTGATTATCTTGTATCTAAGCCTCTGCAAACTGCCCCTTTTTTCAGTTATTTTGACAGACTTGCAGTCTAGCCAATCAGTGCCTGCTCCCAGATAACTTCACGTTCACGAGCACATGCAATGTTTTAAAAAATATTGTATTTGTGTATCTGTATTTGTTTTAAATTGCTTCATCAGCTGTGTACAGATATGTGAGTTCAAAATAAAATAATATTGTGAGTTAATCATTTTATTAAGATGTTTGCATTAAGCTTATTTGTATTTGTGATGTATAAATGTTTATTTTTGTTTTGTGGGAATAAAGTTAATTTAAAAAGATAATTGAGAATTTGCTTCTGTTGCATGTTGTTAGCCTAATAAAGTTAGGAAATATTTCACTGTTAAATCATAATTAATATACACATTTCAATAAAAAAGCTGTTTTTTAAACATTTTTATAAATATAAATAAAAAAAATAACATAGCTTACCGTTGGATACTGTTGTTGATAAGCAACATCGTGGTGAAACTGCTCCATTATACTTTGAGTCACTTGTACTTTGAAACTGTATGAGCCAGAAGGCCAAATGTTAAGTTTCACACCCACAAAGTTAACGTGTAACCAAGTATAAGTTGTATAAGGATTCTGATATGAATTTGATATTAAAAACAATATCAGTAAATGTACATTTATAAGATTTTATTTACCATGTTACATAAAATTAGGTAAGAGTTTAAGTTTTTTTTAAAAACAGATAACACGCTAATCTTGTGTAGTTGAAGGTCGCTTTACGGTTATGCAAACTTATGTTTCTGAATGTTTATTTTGTGATCAATGGTTTAAACTTGTATGAACTGTGTACATATAAACAATCTGTTGATAGTATTTTACTCATCTAGATTTTATAAATTTTTTAATGAAATTATCTTGCTATAGATATTTAGGGTAAAGGTATGAGATTTGTTATTTGCATTGGGCTAACCTTGACAGTTTGCTTTAGTTTAGATAACATGTGATATGCTTAGTCGTACAGAAATTATGTGTATCAGTATTTTAAAATAGCTTGTTAATTCAAATGACATCTGAAAGTAATATGATGATTTTTTAACAAAATACTTAGTCATCATTTAACAAATAACGTATTAGATAAGTCAGCATTTTAATAACATAAAAGTGTCAGAGCACTGTGCATTCAGTTCATACAATATGCTGGCATGAAGACAGAGAACATGTGCAATGCTGAATTAAATGATTTGTTTCACAGAAATCCTATAGCAAATGTTAATAAAACATTATCAAAATTATACTTTTATAATATCAAAGTGTAATTTACAACTTTTAGAATTAAATAACATTTATCTTTTATAAATCAAAATATCAATAATACAATTCTTTAACCTTTTAATCCTAATAAATATACATATCAATTCAATTGTATCAAAATCACCTTTTTTATATCAATTTTATATCAATTTAATATAAAATGACTTTTTTTATATTAATTTTATATCAGTTTTATATCAATTTTATATCAATTTAATATAAAATGACTTTTTTAATATCAATTTTATATCAATTTTATATCAAAATTACCTTTTTATATCAATTTGATATCAAATTGATATTAAAAAGGGGCGGGATTAAGGGAGGATAAAGGGGCGTGTCAACCTGTCAAAGGTGTGAAAAAGGGGCGTGGTACCTGTCAAAAAGGTGTTTGACATAACCTCCATACTCTTACTACTAGTGTGTGTGTGTGAGGTGCACAATAGGTATATAGTGTGTGTGTGTGTGAGGTGCACAATAGGTATATAGTGTGTGTGTGTGTGAGGTGCACAATAGGTATATAGTGTGTGTGTGTGTGTGAGGTGCACAATAGGTATATAGTGTGTGTGTGTGTGTGTGTGTGGTGCACAATAGGTATATAGTGTGTGTGTGTGGTGCACAATAGGTATATAGTGTGTGTGTGTGGTGCACAATAGGTATATAGTGTGTGTGTGTGGTGCACAATAGGTATATAGTGTGTGTGTGTGGTGCACAATAGGTATATAGTGTGTGTGTGTGGTGCACAATAGGTATATAGTGTGTGTGTGTGGTGCACAATAGGTATATAGTGTGTGTGTGTGGTGCACAATAGGTATATAGTGTGTGTGTGGTGCACAATAGGTATATAGTGTGTGTGTGGTGCACAATAGGTATATAGTGTGTGTGTGGTGCACAATAGGTATATAGTGTGTGTGTGGTGCACAATAGGTATATAGTGTGTGTGTGGTGCACAATAGGTATATAGTGTGTGTGTGGTGCACAATAGGTATATAGTGTGTGTGTGGTGCACAATAGGTATATAGTGTGTGTGTGGTGCACAATAGGTATATAGTGTGTGTGAGGTGCACAATAGGTATATAGTGTGTGTGTGGTGCACAATAGGTATATAGTGTGTGTGTGGTGCACAATAGGTATATAGTGTGTGTGTGGTGCACAATAGGTATATAGTGTGTGTGTGGTGCACAATAGGTATATAGTGTGTGTGTGGTGCACAATAGGTATATAGTGTGTGTGTGGTGCACAATAGTATATAGTGTGTGTGTGGTGCACAATAGGTATATAGTGTGTGTTTGGTGCACAATAGGTATATAGTGTGTGAGGTGCACAATAGGTATATAGTGTGTGAGGTGCACAATAGGTATATAGTGTGTGAGGTGCACAATAGGTATATAGTGTGTGTGTGTGTGAGGTGCACAATAGGTATATAGTGTATGTGTGTGAGGTGCACAATAGGTATATAGTGTGTGTGAGGTGCACAATAGGTATATAGTGTGTGTGTGGTGCACAATAGGTATATAGTGTGTGTGTGTGGTGCACAATAGGTATATAGTGTGTGTGTGGTGCACAATAGGTATATAGTGTGTGTGTGGTGCACAATAGGTATATAGTGTGTGTGTGAGGTGCACAATAGGTATATAGTGTGTGTGTGAGGTGCACAATAGGTATATAGTGTGTGTGTGTGTGTGTGTGTGTGTGTGTGAGGTGCACAATAGGTATATAGTGTGTCAGGAGCACAATAGGTATATAATGTGTGTGGTGCACAATAGGTATATAGTGTGTGTGGTGCACAATAGGTATATAGGGTGTGTGGTGCACAATAGGTATATAGTGTGTGTGTGGTGCACAATAGGTGTATAGTGTGTGTGTGTGTGTGTGTGTGTTGCACAATTGGTATATAGTGTGTGTGTGCGTATGTGTGTGAGGTGCACAATAGGTATATAGTGTGTGTGTGAGGTGCACAATAGGTATATAGTGTGTGTGTGTGAGGTGCACAATAGGTATATAGTGTGTGTGTGTGAGGTGCACAATAGGTATATAGTGTGTGTGTGTGAGGTGCACAATAGGTATATAGTGTGTGTGTGTGTGTGAGGTGCACAATAGGTATATAGTGTGTGTGAGGTGCACAATAGGTATATAGTGTGTATGTGTGTGTAAGGTGCACAATAGGTATATAGTGTGTATGTGTGTGTGAGGTGCACAATAGGTATATAGTGTGTATGTGTGTGTGTGGTGCACAATAGGTATATAGTGTGTGTGTGGTGCACAATAGGTATATAGTGTGTGTGTGTGTGGTGCACAATAGGTATATAGTGTGTGTGGTGCACAATAGGTGTATAGTGTGTGTGTGTGTGTGGTGCACAATTGGTATATAGTGTGTGTGTGGTGCACAATAGGTATATAGTGTGTGTGTGGTGCACAATAGGTATATAGTGTGTGTGTGGTGCACAATAGGTGTATAGTGTGTGTGTGGTGCACAATAGGTGTATAGTGTGTGTGTGTGAGGTGCACAATAGGTATATAGTGTATGTGTGGTGCACAATTGGTATATAGTGTGTGTGTGGTGCACAATAGGTATATAGTGTGTGTGTGTGTGTGGTGCACAATAGGTATATAGTGTGTGTGTGTGTGAGGTGCACAATAGGTATATAGTGTGTGTGTGTGAGGTGCACACTAGGTATATAGTGTGTGTGAGGTGCACAATAGGTATATAGTGTGTGTGTGTGAGGTGCACAATAGGTATATAGTTATGGTGTTTGTTGTGATATTATAATATATAATGCTTTCTTCCTAGTTTGTGCTCTGACTTGTAAATGTATATTATGGTTGCAAAGAAGCAGGGGCGGGGACAGTGTTGTTGAAGTGAGGAACCAGGAAATAAAGTGTGTAGTTAGTTGCTGTATAAATGGACTCTGTGTCAGATATATTTCTAAACCACCTGGATTTACAAACACTACATTTTGGCGACGAGGATTATGTTTGAACCCTATTGCTTTGTCTCAGCAAACAGTGAGTAACCTGCTGCAATACACACACAAGAATGGCTGCATGTAATGAATACAACTTCCCTGTGTTTGACTCTGATGCAGAACTAAGCTCAGTAGGCCCAAGATGGCTAAAATGGATTCAGAGATTTGAAAATTATCTTATTGCTTTGGATGTTACTGATGCAAACAGAAAAAAGGCTTTACTGCTTAGCTGGAGAAAAAGTGTATGACATTTATGAGACCTTGTCTGCAACCACTGACTCATACAATGATGTTAAAGATAAACTGACAACATATTTTCTCCCTAAAAAGAACACTCAGTATGAAATATACACATTCAGACAGGCAACACAACAGGGTGATGAACCTTTAGATGCATTTCAAACCAGGTTACGTTTACTAGCAAAGAATTGTGAGTTTTCTAATGTTGAAAATGAGATTAAAGCACAGATAATACAAAGCTGCACTTCTTCAAAACTTAGGAAATATGCACTGAGACAATCTGAACTATCTTTAAAAGATTTGCTTGATTATGGCAGAACATTAGAAATTGCTGACAGGCAAGCTGCAAGCATAGAAAATAGATCTACTGAAGATCAGTTTATTACAAATAGAGTTCAAAAAGACAGTTCAACAGTACAGCCCAGAAGAAAGAAAGAGACCTCATGTGTGTTATGCAGGAACTGTGGGGGTTTCTATCCACATAATGGGACTTGTCCTGCAAGGAATAAGCAATGCAGGGCATGTGGGAAATTGCAAAAAGCAATGTAGAACAAAACTGTATCAAATACCTCAATCACATACTGAGCCACATACATCAGAACAGTGGAAAGTAAATCTAGTCAGATCTCCTGATCAAAAAGGACAATATTCAAACAATGATGACAAATATGTATTTGTAGTAAACAACATGTGTAACCTAACTCAGCCACAAGTTGATGTACTCATTAATGACACTAAAATCACTGCATTGATTGATTCAGGATCTGCTGTCAATTTAGTGGGTGAACAAACATTTCACATGTTAAAACCACAACCACAGTTATTACAGAGTAAAATAAATATATATGCATATGGATCAACTAAACCCCTTAATGCCATTGGTAAATTTACAGCCACATGTGCATTTAAACACAACAAAACAGCAACTATGTTTTATGTTGTAAAGGGTCAAAATTCTTCTCTTCTGAGTTTTGAAACTTCATCCAGTTTGGGACTTATAAAGCTTATGAATGCAAGGACACAGGATCTGTAGCAGATCGGTTAGTACAGCAGTATTCCCATTTGTTTAATGGCATTGGTAAATTGAAAGATTTTCAAGTACAGCTGCATATTAATCCACATATAAAACCTGTGATACAACCACATAGAAGAATTCCATTTCATCTAAGGCACAAGGTTGATGCTGAACTCAGGAACCTTGAAACACAAGGAATCATCGAAAGAGTGCAGGGGCCAACTCCATGGGTCTCCCCAATAGCATCAATGCCAAAACCCAAAGACCCAAATAGCGTAAGAATTTGCATAGACATGAGGCAAGCCAACACTGCCATTATCAGGGAGTGCCACGTTACTCCAACATTAGATGATATAATTCATGATCTCAACCAGGCAAAAGTTTTCTCCAAACTTGATTTAAAATCAGGCTATCATCAACTGGAATTGGATCCAACAAGTAGATATATAACTACATTCTCAACACACACAGGATTGTGGAGATACAAGCGCCTAAGTTTTGGTGTTTCTTCTGCTGCTGAAGTATTTCAAAATGCAATACAGCAAACATTATCTGGAATTCCAGGAGTTAAAAACTTCAGCGATGATATTGTGTTTGGAGCTACTCAAGAGGACCATGATAAAAATCTCACAGCAGTTTTTGAGCGACTTCATGAGAAAGGACTTACCTTATATTGTAGTAAGTGTGAATTTAACAAAACTAAACTAGAATTTTATGGATTTGTTTTTTCAGCTGAAGGCATATCAGCAGACCCAAAGAAAGTGGAAGCAATTCAGAATGTAAATCCTCCAATAGACGCCAGTGAAGTCAGAAGTTTCCTAGGGATGGTAAACTACTGTTCTCGATTTATCCCTAATTTCTCTACTATTGCCACACCTTTAAGAGAGTTAACAAAGAAAAGTGTGCCATGGCGTTGGACTGAAACTGAACAACAAGCTTTTCAACAACTGAAACAGAGTTTGACCAGTGTCAAGACAATGTCCTATTTTAACCCTCAACGGCAAACTATTCTTTTAGTAGATGCTAGCCCTGTTGGTTTAGGTGCTATTCTGGTGCAGAGAGACAAAGGCAAGCATTATATAATTGCTTATGGTAGCCGTTCTTTAAATGATGTGGAAAAACATTATTCTCAAACAGAACGTGAAGCTCTGGCAATAGTTTGGAGTTGTGAATACTTTCATTTATATTTATATGGTTGTCCATTCACACTGATCACAGATCACAAGCCTTTACAGTTGATCTGGAATAATCCAAAATCCAAACCGCCCGCTAGAATAGAAAGATGGTATTTAAGACTACAACCATATAATTTTACTGTGGTTTACAAATCTGGAAAAGAGAACCCAGCAGACTATATGTCTCGACATCCTATATCAACAGATTCATTCACAAGTTCACCAAGTTCCATGGATGCAGAGGAATATATCAATTTTGTTACTAATCATGCTATACCTAAAGCATTGAGTTTAGAAGAAATACAACAAGCAACATTAGCTGATCCTATACTGCAAAAACTCGCTGTATTAGTTCGGAATGGAAAATGGTACACAGCTGATTCTGACAAAATACATGGAAAAGAGTTGAAGTCATTTGCAAGATTTAGCAAAGAACTCTCAGTGAATAATGACAACAGTATTATCTTGCGAGGTAATCGACTAGTCATTCCGACATGTTTACAACAGCAAGTATTATCCTTAGCACATGAAGGTCACCAAGGAATAGTTAAAATGAAAAGTTTATTGCGAGAAAAAGTGTGGTTTCCATCAATAGATCAACAAGCAGAAAAGTTGGTAAGAAATTGTATTGTGTGTCAAGCCACAACTCCAGGGGCTCACAAAGAACCTTTAAAAATGTCTGCATTGCCTGAAGCACCATGGTGTAATGTGAGTATAGATTTTTATGGTCCATTACCTACTAGAGATTATTTGATGGTGATTATAGACGAATATTCAAGATACCCGGTAGTAGAAGTTATCAGCTCAACATCTTCAGTCACTGTTATTCCGGTTTTAGACAAAGTTTATTGGGGTTTATTGGGAATTCCTAAAATTGTTAAAACAGATAACGGTCCCCCATTTAACAGTACTCAGTTTAATAAATTTGCTTCATATCTTGGATTTAAACATAGGCGCATTACTCCTTTGTGGCCACAAGCTAATGCAGAAGCTGAAAGATTCATGCGTTCTATGGGGAAATTTCTAAGGGCAACTACAGCGCAAGGTAGACCATGGAAACAAAATTTATACTCTTTTCTGAGAGACTATCGATCAACTCCCCATTGTACTACTGGCAGATCACCTGCAGAGCTGTTATTCAATCGCAAACTTCGGATCAAAATTCCGGATATAAATGATTCACTAACAGAGACACTCAACAAGGACTTAATACAAAAAGACAGTCATGCCAAAGCCAAGATGAAAGCTTATGCGGATAAATATTATCATACCAAATCTGCTCCTTTTGCTGTTGAAGACAGAGTCCTGTGTAGGCAAGATAGACGACACAAGTTGCAGGGACGTGCATTCATTAGAGGCAGGTGAGGCAGTGCCTCCCCTGGCCAATGTGGGAATTACATCTAATTTTTAATTAAAAAAAAAAAAAAAAAAATTTTTTTTTTTTTTTTTTTTTTTTTTTAAACATATGAAAGGTGACCCCCTCTACCCCCCCACCCCTCCACCAAATTATGCTTATTATTGCAATTTTTATTGTTTCCTAACTTTACTACATTGCATTCATAATAACATAACATAACAGACTAATCCATTCATATTGCACAAGAAGGTAAGAGGCCAGCTGTCCTTCCATTGCGCAATATGAATGTATTAGTCTGTTATGTTATGGGCTGCTTTAGAGACTGCCACCCAGTGGGGAATAATACTAATGCAGCAGTCTCTAATGCAGCCCATAACTGCTCCCACCGGAGGCTAGCCTCGGGAGCCCTGAGTCCTGCCTGCCCGGCCGCTCAGCCAATCAGGCATCAGTATGTCTGAGTCTCTCTAGGCTGAGTTGCCGGGCGGGAAATTGTTGCGCAGCCGCATTGGTGGTCAGGTTGTGTCACGAGTCGCGAGTCCGGCGTCAGAGCAGAGATTGAAGACGACGGACCGGACGTGCTGCTGCAGTTCTCCCAGTCTCTGTTGTCAGGAGTCTCAGTGCCTTATAGGTTAGTAATAATAGCAGCTGGTGCAATGTTAACTGTAAAACGAACTTGTTACTGTAAAACGAACAGTTATTGTCTCCTATCCTTTTTATTACAATTTTTGTGGCCTTTCTGCAACAAAACACCTCAAACTTGTAATTTGGATGAATTTCCTCAATGTAACCAGCAAGTTGGAACAAGTTAATAGCGAAATCGCCATTTTAAGTATGACAGTGATTTAAAAGCTGATCTTTTGTTACCTCATAGTCTGCATCAGAATCATATTTATTTTATCTTTTTATTTGTAGACAGAAAAACAACAAAATAATAATTTTGGATTTGTGGGAATAATTTGGC
Organism: Bombina bombina; assembly: GCF_027579735.1. Lineage (NCBI taxonomy): Eukaryota > Metazoa > Chordata > Amphibia > Anura > Bombinatoridae > Bombina > Bombina bombina. Next base: position 6,302,605 of record NC_069501.1, read on the forward strand.
TAGTTGCTCTAAAGAAGACATGACTTTACTTGCCCAACTCCTCATTACATATTACAAATATTTGTCCGTTACCTGCTGTAAATGCAGGCATAGATTTTTTTTCCTATGCTTATTACTGCCTGAAGACATGATGGTGTTCATTTACTGTTCAACTAATTAATGAGTAATTGTACTACTAGCAGAATGTAATCTATTTTTTATAGTACTGAAATTTAAAATACACTACTATTATCCAGAATAGAGTACTACTACTTAGGCGCAGTAGGCAACTGTATATGGGCATCTGGACAGATAGGACCACCTGTCTAGCCTGTCTAGTAGTAATGTATTTATGTAATCTGTTATCTGATATTTGAGTTGTAGCCAATTGGACAATTTCTGTGCTGCATTAGAGCCTTTTTGGCCTTCTGTTAAAAATATACTTAAAAACAAATAAGTGGGGATGTTAGTGGCATAATTCACCTGAAGTGGTATGAGGCCCCTAAATAATCTGTGCCTAGGGGTGCACAATATGTAATTATGCCCATTAACTGTAATTGAGAATTTTTTTTTATTCTAGATTTTTACCTTTTAAAATGGTATTATAAAATCCTAAAATATATCTCTCATTTGAGTCAGTTATATAATACATGCTTAAAATAATTTATTCTACATTGTGTATTGATGCATCACACAGCCATCTGTCAGGCATTGGGCTAAGCATTCCTTATAAACCATACTTCAGCTGTCAAAATTTAGTAGGATGACTAAGATGTATGTTTATTAAATGTTTTCTGAAAAAGTCTGAACAGTTCTGCTTCATTAGACACCAAACCTCTCATTCACCAGTAGAGCATTACAGTGAGGCCTGACTCAGGAATGTCCCTGAAGTGACACACTTATTGCGCAGACTCTGCATACTTGGATGTGTTTTTTTATTTACTTATACTATTTATCAATGTGCACTACTACAGAAGAGAACCTGCACGCAGTATTTAACAAGCAGTGGTAATCAGACCGCTGTTTTCCTAACCTTTCACCACCTCTAAAGTGGCGAATTTCAATCTCCCCGGTATAGTCTGACCGGGGAGATTAACAGCTCCTGCCCGCTGTGCGCAGGCAGGGGCAGGATTGCACGCAAGCGCAAAATAACGCTCGTGATCAGTGCTGAATTCAGGAGAATTCAGCCCGCCAGAGGCGAGCTGCGGTGGACAGGGGTGCGTATTGCACCCCTGTCCGCCTCAGCTTGATAAGTCGCCCCCTATATATCCCCTTATATATCTTCTGTTGAAGTCTAAAAAAAACTTCTTTTTAAAGGGACAGTCAAAATCATATTTATTTTCTGAATTATGAACCTTTATTTTTGACTAGACTGTTCCTTTAAATATGTGTATTAAAAGTATGTTGTGGCATTATATATATATATATATATATATATATATATATATATATATATATATATATATATATATATATATATATTAAATTTTGTTTGGAAATCTCCAGTAGTTTACATTGTGTTTAATGGAATTAATAAAGGTGAAGATAACACATTTAATAACAGGGTTAAAGGGACATGAAACCCAAATATTTTCGTTCATGATTCAGATAGAGCAATTGATTTTAAACAACTTTCCAATTTACTTCTATTATCTAATATGTTTTGTTCTCTTGGTATCTTTTGTTTGCTCAGGAGCTGCCGATTGGTGGCTGCACATATCTGCCTCATGTTATTTGCTCACCCAATGTGTTCAGCTAGTTCCCAGTAGTGCATTGCTTCTCCTTTAAAAAAGGGTGAAAAGAGAGTGAAGCAAATTAGATCATTAAAATAAGTCAATTGGAAAGTTATTTAAAATTGTATTCTCTATCTGAATCAGGATTTTTTTTTCATGAGTACTGACTTGCAACTGTGGTGATGATGAATGCAGAGAAATTGGACATAGAAGAAAACACAGGATCTGTCTATTTAAAGGGACAGTCAAGTCCAAAAAAAACTTGCATGTTTCAAATAGGGCATGTAATTTTAAACAACTTTCCAATTTACTTTTATCACCAATTTTGCTTTGTTCTCTTGGTATTCTTAGTTGAAAGCTAAACCTAGTAGGTTCATATGCTAATTTCTTAGACCTTGAAGGCCGCCTCTAATCTAAATGCATTTTGATTGTTTTTCACCACTAGAGGGCATTAGTTCACGTTTTTCATATAGATAACATTGAGCTCATGCACGTGAATTTACCATGGAGACAGTTCTAATTGGCTAACATGCAAGCCTGTCAAAAGAACTGAAATAAGGGGGCAGTCTGCAGAGGCTTAGATACAAGGTAATTACATTTATTCAAAATAGTAATATTTGTAGTGGTGCCAACGTATGCCCTTTGTATATCTAATTGTTATGAATTTCAACAAAGGATATCTGGTTTTCTTCATTCTTTTGATATCCTTTGTTGAAATTCATATCTAAATATGCTCAGTAGCTTCTAAGCATATTTATATATGCTTTTCAACAAAGGATATCTGATTTCCTTCATTCTTTTGATATCCTTTGTTGAAAATCATATCTAAATATGCTCATAGCTACTGAGCATATTTAGATATGCTTTTCAACAAAGGATATCAAAAGAATGAAGGAAATCAGATATCCTTTGTTGAAATTCATATCTAAATATGCTCAGTATCTACTGAGCATATTTAGATATGCTTTTCAACAAAGGATATCAAAAGAATGAAGAAAACCAGATATCCTTTGTTGAAAATCATATCTAAATATGCTCAGTAGATACTGAATGGTGGCTGCATATAGATATTGGCTCGCCCATGTGCAATTGCTATTTCTTCAACAAAGGATATCTAAAGAATGAAGGCGTATCCGATTCCTAGACACTGCCTCACCAGCCTCTGAAGTCACCGCACATCACTGACAAGTTGGATACTTTATGTGATGTCATCCCATATACAGTTACAAGAATTCAAGGATCAATGATCACTGCAGTAAGAAATGGACATACAATTACTCGGAACTCTTCTTTCTTCAAGAAACTACACAAAGAACAGGACACTGAAGTATCTGATGCAGAAGATGATGATTCTGATATACCCAAATTATTTCAAGAACATGATGATAATATGAATAACTCAGAGAGCAGTGAGGGGGAAGAAAACATAGCATATGATCAGTCCTTAGATACTAATCGAAAATACCCTCTCAGAGAAAACAGAAGACCTCCTGAATACCTTAAAAACTATGAAAAATAATGTGTTTTCATGTAATGTATTATGTCATCATGCAACTCTTTTATGTGAAATATAGTTGGTCTTATTTCTAGATATTAAGCATAGTATATATATAGTTATATTTATGTTTAGTTTAATGGTTATGTTTCTAATCTAAAGTAAGGGAGAGATATGGTGTTTGTTGTGATATTATAATATATAATGCTTTCTTCCTAGTTTGTGCTCTGACTTGTAAATGTATATAATTGTTGCAAAGAAGCAGGGGCGGGGACAGTGTTGTTGGAGTGAGGAACCAGGAAATAAAGTGTGTAGTTAGTTGCTGTATAAATGGACTCTGTGTCAGATATATTTCTAAATCACCTGGATTTACAAACACTACAATAGTGTATGTGTGTGAGGTGCACAATAGGCATATAGTGTGTGTGTGAATTGCACAATAGGTATATAGTGTGTGTGTGTGGTGCACAATAGGTATATAGTGTGTGTGTGAGGTGCACAATAGGTATATAGTGTGTGTGTGTGAGGTGCACAATAGGTATATAGTATGTGTGTGTGAGGTGCACAATAGGTATATAGTGTGTGTGTGAGGTGCACAATAGGCATATAGTGTGTGTGTGAATTGCACAATAGGTATATAGTGTGTGTGTGAGGTGCACAATAGGTATATAGTGTGTGTGTGTGGTGCACAATAGGTATATAGTGTGTGTGAGGTGCACAATAGGTATATAGTGTGTGTGAGGTGCACAATAGGTATATAGTGTGTGTGTGAGGTGCACAATAGGTATATAGTGTGTGTGTGAGGTGCACAATAGGTATATAGTGTGTGTGTGTGGTGCACAATAGGTATATAGTGTGTGTGAGGTGCACAATAGGTATATAGTGTGTGTGTGAGGTGCACAATAGGTATATAGTGTGTGTGTGTGTGTGTGGTGCACAATAGGTATATAGTGTGTGTGTGAGGTGCACAATAGGTATATAGTGTGTGTGTGTGAGGTGCACAATAGGTATATAGTGTGTGTGTGTGAGGTGCACAATAGGTATATAGTGTGTGTGTGTGTGTGAGGTGCACAATAGGTATATAGTGTGTGTGTGTGAGGTGCACAATAGGTATATAGTGTGTGTGTGTGAGGTGCACAATAGGTATATAGTGTGTGTGTGTGAGGTGCACAATAGGTATAGTGTGTGTTTGTGAGGTGCAGAATAGGTATATAGTGTGTGTGTGTGAGGTGCACAATAGATATATAGTGTGTGTGAGGTGCACAATAGGTATATAGTGTGTGTGTGTGAGGTGCACAATAGGTATATAGTGTGTATGTGTGTGTGAGGTGCACAATAGGTATATAGTGTATGTGTGTGAGGTGCACAATAGGTATATAGTGTGTGTGTGTGAGGTGCACAATAGGTATATAGTGTGTGTGTGTGAGGTGCACAATAGGTATATAGTGTGTGTGTGTGAGGTGCACAATAGGTATATAGTGTGTGTGTGTGTGAGCTGCACAATAGGTATATAGTGTGTGTGAGGTGCACAATAGGTATATAGTGTGTGTGTGAGGTGCACAATAGGTATATAGTGTATGTGAGGTGCACAATAGGTATATAGTGTGTGTGTGTGTGAGGTGCACAATAGGTATATAGTGTGTGTGTGTGAGGTGCACAATAGGTATATAGTGTGTGTGTGTGAGGTGCACAATAGGTATATAGTGTGTGTGTGTGAGGTGCACAATAGGTATATAGTTATGGTGTTTGTTGTGATATTATAATATATAATGCTTTCTTCCTAGTTTGTGCTCTGACTTGTAAATGTATATAATTGTTGCAAAGAAGCAGGGGCGGGGACAGTGTTGTTGAAGTGAGGAACCAGGAAATAAAGTGTGTAGTTAGTTGCTGTATAAATGGACTCTGTGTCAGATATATTTCTAAACCACCTGGATTTACAAACACTACAATAGTGTATGTGTGTGAGGTGCACAGTAGGCATATAGTGTGTGTGTGTGGTGCACAATAGGTATATAGTGTGTGTGTGAGGTGCACAATAGGTATATAGTGTGTGTGTGTGAGGTGCACAATAGGTATATAGTATGTGTGTGTGTGAGCTGCACAATAGGTATATAGTGTGTGTGTGTGGTGCACAATAGGTATATAGTGTGTGTGTGAGGTGCACAATAGGTATATAGTGTATGTGTGTGAGGTGCACAATAGGTATATAGTGTGTGTGTGTGTGTGTGTGAGGTGCACAATAGGTATATAGTGTGTGTGTGTGTGTGTGTGTGAGGTGCACAATAGGTATATAGTGTGTGTGTGTGTGTGTGTGTGTGAGGTGCACAATAGGTATATAGTGTGTGTGTGTGTGTGTGTGTGTGAGGTGCACAATAGGTATATAGTGTGTGTGTGAATTGCACAATAGGTATATAGTGTGTGTGTGTGGTGCACAATAGGTATATAGTGTGTGTGTGTGTGGTGCACAATAGGTATATAGTGTGTGTGTGTGAGATGCACAATAGGTATATAGTGTGTGTGTGTGAGGTGCACAATAGGTATATAGTGTGTGTGAGGTGCACAATAGGTATATAGTGTGTGTGTGTGAGGTGCACAATAGGCATATAGTGTGTGTGTGTGAGGTGCACAATAGGTATATAGTGTGTGTGTGAATTGCACAATAGGTATATAGTGTGTGTGTGAATTGCACAATAGGTATATAGTGTGTGTGTGGTACACAATAGGTATATAGTGTGTGTGAGGTACACAATAGGTATATAGTATGTGTGTGAGGTGCACAATAGGCATATAGTGTGTGTGTGAATTGCACAATAGGTATATAGTGTGTGTGTGTGGTGCACAATAGGTATATAGTGTGTGTGTGAGGTGCACAATAGGTATATAGTGTATGTGTGTGTGTGAGGTGCACAATAGGTATATAGTGTTTGTTTGTGAGGTGCACAATAGGTATATAGTGTGTGTGTGTATGTGTGTGAGGTGCACAATAGGTATATAGTGTGTGTGTGTATGTGTGTGAGGTGCACAATAGGTATATAGTGTGTGTGTGTGTGTGTGAGGTGCACAATAGGTATATAGTGTGTGTGTGTATGTGTGTGAGGTGCACAATAGGTATATAGTGTGTGTGTGAGGTGCACAATAGGTATATAGTGTGTGTGTGAGGTGCACAATAGGTATATAGTGTGTGAGTGTGAGGTGCACAATAGGTATATAGTGTGTGTGAGGTGCACAATAGGTATATAGTGTGTATGTGTGTGTAAGGTGCACAATAGGTATATAGTGTGTATGTGTGTGTGAGGTGCACAAAAGGTATATAGTGTGTGTGTGTGAGGTGCACAATAGGTATATAGTGTGTGTGTGTGAGGTGCACAATAGGTATATAGTGTGTGTGTGAGGTGCACAATAGGTATATAGTGTGTGTGAGGTGCACAATAGGTATATAGTGTGTGTGTGAGGTGCACAATAGGTATATATTGTGTGTGTGAGGTGCACAATAGGTATATATTGTGTGTGTGAGGTGCACAATAGGTATATAGTGTGTGTGTGAGGTGCTCAATAGGTATATAGTGTGTGTGTGGTGCACAATAGGTATATAGTGTGTGTGTGGTGCACAATAGGTATATAGTGTGTGTGTGGTGCACAATAGGTATATTGTGTGTGTGTGGTGCACAATAGGTATATAGTGTGTGTGTGGTACACAATAGGTATATAGTGTGTGTGAGGTACACAATAGGTATATAGTGTGTGTGTGTGGTGCACAATAGGTATATAGTGTGTGTGTGGTGCACAATAGGTATATAGTGTGTGTGTGTGGTGCACAATAGGTATATAGTGTGTGTGTGTGGTGCACAATAGGTATATAGTGTGTGTGAGGTGCACAATAGGTATATAGTGTGTGTGAGGTGCACAATAGGTATATAGTGTGTGTGAGGTGCACAATAGGTATATAGTGTGTGTGTGGTGCACAATAGGTATATAGTGTGTGTGAGGTGCACAATAGGTATATAGTGTGTGTGTGGTGCACAATAGGTATATAGTGTGTGTGTGTGTGTGTGTGAGGTGCACAATAGGTATATAGTGTGTGAGGTGCACAATAGGTATATAGTATGTGTGTGTGTGGTGCACAATAGGTATATAGTGTGTGTGTGGTGCACAATAGGTATATAGTGTGTGTGTGGTGCACAATAGGTATATTGTGTGTGTGTGGTGCACAATAGGTATATAGTGTGTGTGTGGTACACAATAGGTATATAGTGTGTGTGAGGTACACAATAGGTATATAGTGTGTGTGTGTGGTGCACAATAGGTATATAGTGTGTGTGTGGTGCACAATAGGTATATAGTGTGTGTGTGTGGTGCACAATAGGTATATAGTGTGTGTGAGGTGCACAATAGGTATATAGTGTGTGTGAGGTGCACAATAGGTATATAGTGTGTGTGAGGTGCACAATAGGTATATAGTGTGTGTGTGGTGCACAATAGGTATATAGTGTGTGTGAGGTGCACAATAGGTATATAGTGTGTGTGTGGTGCACAATAGGTATATAGTGTGTGTGTGTGTGTGTGTGAGGTGCACAATAGGTATATAGTGTGTGAGGTGCACAATAGGTATATAGTGTGTGTGTGTGTGGTGCACAATAGGTATATAGTGTGTGTGTGGTGCACAATAGGTATATTGTGTGTGTGTGGTGCACAATAGGTATATAGTGTGTGTGTGGTACACAATAGGTATATAGTGTGTGTGAGGTACACAATAGGTATATAGTGTGTGTGTGTGGTGCACAATAGGTATATAGTGTGTGTGTGTGTGGTGCACAATAGGTATATAGTGTGTGTGTGTGGTGCACAATAGGTATATAGTGTGTGTGTGTGGTGCACAATAGGTATATAGTGTGTGAGGTGCACAATAGGTATATAGTGTGTGTGAGGTGCACAATAGGTATATAGTGTGTGTGAGGTGCACAATAGGTATATAGTGTGTGTGAGGTGCACAATAGGTATATAGTGTGTGTGTGGTGCACAATAGGTATATAGTGTGTGTGTGTGTGTGTGTGAGGTGCACAATAGGTATATAGTGTGTGAGGTGCACAATAGGTATATAGTGTGTGTGAGGTGCACAATAGGTATATAGTGTGTGTGAGGTGCACAATAGGTATATAGTGTGTGTGAGGTGCACAATAGGTATATAGTGTGTGTGAGGTGCACAATAGGTATATAGTGTGTGTGTGGTGCACAATAGGTATATAGTGTGTGTGTGTGTGTGTGTGAGGTGCACAATAGGTATATAGTGTGTGAGGTGCACAATAGGTATATAGTGTGTGTGGTGCACAATAGGTATATAGTGTGTGTGTGAGGTGCTCAATAGGTATATAGTGTGTGTGTGGTGCACAATAGGTATATAGTGTGTGTGTGGTGCACAATAGGTATATAGTGTGTGTGTGGTGCACAATAGGTATATAGTGTGTGTGTGGTGCACAATAGGTATATAGTGTGTGTGTGGTACACAATAGGTATATAGTGTGTGTGTGTGGTGCACAATAGGTATATAGTGTGTGAGGTGCACAATAGGTATATAGTGTGTGTGAGGTGCACAATAGGTATATAGTGTGTGTGAGGTGCACAATAGGTATATAGTGTGTGTGAGGTGCACAATAGGTATATAGTGTGTGTGAGGTGCACAATAGGTATATAGTGTGTGTGTGGTGCACAATAGGTATATAGTGTGTGTGTGTGTGTGTGAGGTGCACAATAGGTATATAGTGTGTGAGGTGCACAATAGGTATATAGTGTGTGTGGTGCACAATAGGTATATAGTGTGTGTGTGAGGTGCTCAATAGGTATATAGTGTGTGTGTGGTGCACAATAGGTATATACTGTGTGTGTGTTGCACAATAGGTATATAGTGTGTGTGTGGTGCACAATAGGTATATTGTGTGTGTGGGGTGCACAATAGGTATATAGTGTGTGTGTGGTACACAATAGGTATATAGTGTGTGTGAGGTACACAATAGGTATATAGTGTGTGTGTGTGGTGCACAATAGGTATATAGTGTGTGTGTGTGTGGTGCACAATAGGTATATAGTGTGTGTGTGTGGTGCACAATAGGTATATAGTGTGTGTGTGTGGTGCACAATAGGTATATAGTGTGTGAGGTGCACAATAGGTATATAGTGTGTGTGAGGTGCACAATAGGTATATAGTGTGTGTGAGGTGCACAATAGGTATATAGTGTGTGTGAGGTGCACAATAGGTATATAGTGTGTGTGTGGTGCACAATAGGTATATAGTGTGTGTGTGTGTGTGTGAGGTGCACAATAGGTATATAGTGTGTGAGGTGCACAATAGGTATATAGTGTGTGTGGTGCACAATAGGTATATAGTGTGTGTGGTGCACAATAGGTATATAGTGTGTGTGTGGTGCACAATAGGTATATAGTGTGTGTGTGGTGCACAATAGGTGTATAGTGTGTGTGTGTGTTGTGCACAATAGGTATATAGTGTGTGTGTGTGAGGTGCACAATAGGTATATAGTGTGTGTGTGTGTGAGGTGCACAATTGGTATATAGTGTGTGTGTGGTGCACAATAGGTGTATAGTGTGTGAGGTGCACAATAGGTATATAGTGTGTGTGTGAGGTGCACAATAGTTATATAGTGTATGTGTGTGAGGTGCACAATAGGCATATAGTGTGTGTGTGAGTTGCACAATAGGTATATAGTGTGTATGTGTGTGTGAGGTGCACAATAGGTATATAGTGTATGTGTGTGAGGTGCACAATAGGTATATAGTGTGTATGTGTGTGTGAGGTGCACAATAGGTATATAGTGTGTGTGTGTGTATGTGTGTGAGGTGCACAATAGGTATATAGTGTGTATGTGTGTGTGAGGTGCACAATAGGTATATAGTGTGTGTGTGTGAGGTGCACAATTGGTATAGTGTGTGTGTGTGTGTATGTGTGTGAGGTGCACAATAGGTATATAGTGTGTATATGTGTGTGAGGTGCACAATAGGTATATAGTGTGTGTTTGTGAGGTGCACAATAGGTATATAGTGTGTATGTGTGTGTGAGGTGCACAATAGGTATATAGTGTGTGTGTGTGTGTGAGGTGCACAATAGGTATATAGTATGTGTGTGTGAGGTGCACAATAGGTATATAGTGTGTGTTTGTGAGGTGCACAATAGGTATATAGTGTGTATGTGTGTGTGAGGTGCACAATAGGTATATAGTATGTGTGTGTGAGGTGCACAATAGGTATATAGTGTGTGTTTGTGAGGTGCACAATAGGTATATAGTGTGTATGTGTGTGTGAGGTGCACAATAGGTATATAGTGTGTGTGTGAGGTGCACAATAGGTATATAGTATGTGTGTGAGGTGCACAATAGGTATATAGTGTGTGTGTGTGAGGTGCACAATAGGTATATAGTGTGTGTGTGTGTGTGTGAGGTGCACAATAGGTATATAGTGTGTGTGTGTGTGTGTGTGAGGTGCACAATACTTATATAGTGTGTATGTGTGTGTGAGGTGCACAATAGGTATATAGTGTGTATGTGTGTGTGAGGTGCACAATAGGTATATAGTGTGTGTGTGAGGTGCACAATAGGTATATAGTGTGTGTGTGAGGTGCACAATAGGTATATAGTGTGTGTGTGAGGTGCACAATAGGTATAGAGTGTGTATGTGTGTGTGAGGTGCACAATAGGTATATAGTGTGTATGTGTGTGTGAGGTGCACAATAGATATATAGTGTGTGTGTGAGGTGCACAATAGGTATATAGTGTGTATGTGTGTGAGGTGCACAATAGGTATATAGTGTGTATGTGTGTGTGAGGTGCACAATAGGTATATAGTGTGTGTGTGAGGTGCACAATAGGTATATAGTGTGTGTGTGTGTGTGTGTGTGTGTGTGAGGTGCACAATAGGTATATAGTGTGTGTGTGAGGTGCACAATAGGTATATAGTGTGTGTGTGAGGTGCACAATAGGTATATAGTGTGTGTGTGAGGTGCTCAATAGGTATATAGTGTGTGTGTGAGGTGCTCAATAGGTATATAGTGTGTGTGTGGTGCACAATAGGTATATAGTGTGTGTGTGGTGCACAATAGGTATATAGTGTGTGTGAGGTACACAATAGGTATATAGTGTGTGTGTGGTGCACAATAGGTATATAGTGTGTGTGTATGGTGCACAATAGGTATATAGTGTGTGTGTATGGTGCACAATAGGTATATAGTGTGTGTGTGTGGTGCACAATAGGTATATAGTGTGTGAGGTGCACAATAGGTATATAGTGTGTGTGAGGTGCACAATAGGTATATAGTGTGTGTGAGGTGCACAATAGGTATATAGTGTGTGTGAGGTGCACAATAGGTATATAGTGTGTGTGTGGTGCACAATAGGTATATAGTGTGTGTGTGTGTGTGTGTGAGGTGCACAATAGGTATATAGTGTGTGAGGTGCACAATAGGTATATAGTGTGTGTGGTGCACAATAGGTATATAGTGTGTGTGGTGCACAATAGGTATATAGTGTGTGTGTGGTGCACAATAGGTATATAGTGTGTGTGTGGTGCACAATAGGTATATAGTGTGTGTGTGGTGCACAATAGGTGTATAGTGTGTGTGTGGTGCACAATAGGTGTATAGTGTGTGTGTGGTGCACAATAGGTGTATAGTGTGTGTGTGTGTTGTGCACAATAGGTATATAGTGTGTGTGTGTGAGGTGCACATTTGGTATATAGTGTGTGTGTGGTGCACAATAGGTGTATAGTGTGTGTGTGGTGCACAATAGGTATATAGTGTGTGAGGTGCACAATAGGTATATAGTGTGTGTGTGTGAGGTGCACAATAGTTATATAGTGTATGTGTGTGAGGTGCACAATAGGCATATAGTGTGTGTGTGTGAGGTGCACAATAGGTATATAGTGTGTGTGTGTGAAGTGCACAATAGGCATATAGTGTGTGTGTGAGTTGCACAATAGGTATATAGTGTGTATGTGTGTGTGAGGTGCACAATAGGTATAGAGTGTGTATGTGTGTGTGAGGTGCACAATAGGTATATAGTGTGTGTGTGTATGTGTGTGAGGTGCACAATAGGTATATAGTGTGTATGTGTGTGTGAGGTGCACAATAGGTATATAGTGTGTGTGTGTGTGAGGTGCACAATAGGTATATAGTGTGTATATGTGTGTGAGGTGCACAATAGGTATATAGTGTGTGTTTGTGAGGTGCACAATAGGTATATAGTGTGTGTGTGTGTGAGGTGCACAATAGGTATATAGTGTGTATATGTGTGTGAGGTGCACAATAGGTATATAGTGTGTGTGTGTGAGGTGCACAATAGGTATATAGTGTGTATGTGTGTGTGAGGTGCACAATAGGTATATAGTGTGTGTGTGAGGTGCACAATAGGTATATAGTGTGTATGTGTGTGTGAGGTGCACAATAGGTATATAGTGTGTATGTGTGTGTGAGGTGCACAATAGGTATATAGTGTGTGTGTGAGTTGCACAATAGGTATATAGTGTGTGTGTGAGGTGCACAATAGGTATAGAGTGTGTATGTGTGTGTGAGGTGCACAATAGGTATATAGTGTGTATGTGTGTGTGAGGTGCACAATAGATATATAGTGTGTGTGTGAGGTGCACAATAGGTATATAGTGTGTATGTGTGTGAGGTGCACAATAGGTATATAGTGTGTGTGTGTGTGTGAGGTGCACAATAGGTATATAGTGTGTATGTGTGTGTGAGGTGCACAATAGGTATATAGTGTGTATGTGTGTGTGAGGTGCACAATAGGTATATAGTGTGTATGTGTGTGTGAGGTGCACAATAGGTATATAGTGTGTATGTGTGTGTGAGGTGCACAATAGGTATATAGTGTGTATGTGTGTGAGGTGCACAATAGGTATATAGTGTGTATGTGTGTGTGAGGTGCACAATAGGTATATAGTGTGTATGTGTGTGTGAGGTGCACAATAGGTATATAGTGTGTATGTGTGTGTGAGGTGCACAATAGGTATATAGTGTGTATGTGTGTGTGAGGTGCACAATAGGTATATAGTGTGTGTGTGAGGTGCACAATAGGTATATAGTGTGTGTGTGAGGTGCACAATAGGTATATAGTGTGTGTGTGAGGTGCACAATAGGTATATAGTGTGTGTGTGAGGTGCACAATAGGTATATAGTGTGTGTGTGTGTGTGTGTGGTGCTCAATAGGTATAGAGTATGTGTGTGTGAGGTGCACAATAGGTATATAGTGTGTGTGTGAGGTGCACAATAGGTATATAGTGTGTGTGTGTGTGTGAGGTGCACAATAGGTATATAGTGTGTATGTGTGTGAGGTGCACAATAGGTATATAGTGTTTGTGTGTGAGGTGCACAATAGGTATATAGTGTTTGTGTGTGAGGTGCACAATAGGTATATAGTGTGTATGTGTGTGAGGTGCACAATAGGTATATAGTGTGTGTGTGTGTGAGGTGCACAATAGGTATATAGTGTGTGTGTGTGTGAGGTGCACAATAGGTATATAGTGTTTGTGTGTGAGGTGCACAATAGGTATATAGTGTGTGTGTGTGAGGTGCACAATAGGTATATAGTGTGTGTGTGTGGTGTGCACAATAGGTATATAGTGTGTGTGTGTGGTGCACAATAGGTATATAGTGTGTGTGAGGTGCACAATAGGTATATAGTGTGTGTGTATGTGAGGTGCACAATAGGTATATAGTGTGTGTGTGTGTGTGAGGTGCACAATAGGTATATAGTGAGTGTGTGTGAGGTGCACAATAGGTATATAGTGTGTATGTGTGTGTGAGGTGCACAATAGGTATATAGTGTGTGTGTGAGGTGCACAATAGGTATATAGTGTGTGTGTGTGTGTGTGAGGTGCACAATAGGTATATAGTGAGTGTGTGTGAGGTGCACAATAGGTATATAGTGTGTATGTGTGTGTGAGGTGCACAATAGGTATATAGTGTGTGTGTGAGGTGCACAATAGGTATATAGTGTGTATGTGTGTGTGAGGTGCACAATAGGTATATAGTGTGTATGTGTGTGTGAGGTGCACAATAGGTATATAGTGTGTATGTGTGTGTGAGGTGCACAATAGGTATATAGTGTGTGTGTGTGTGTGTGTGTGTGAGGTGCACAATAGGTATATAGTGTGTGTGTGTGTGAGGTGCACAATAGGTATATAGTGTGTATGTGTGTGTGAGGTGCACAATAGGTATATAGTGTGTATGTGTGTGTGAGGTGCACAATAGGTATATAGTGAGTGTGTGTGTGTGTGTGTGTGAGGTGCACATTAGGTATATAGTGAGTGTGTGTGTGAGGTGCACAATAGGTATATAGTGAGTGTATGTGTGTGTGAGGTGCACAATAGGTATATAGTGAGTGTGTGTGTGTGTGTGTGTGTGTGTGTGAGGTGCACAATAGGTATATAGTGTGTGTGTGTGTGTGTGTGTGAGGTGCACAATAGGTATATAGTGAGTGTGTGTGTGTGAGGTGCACAATAGGTATATAGTGAGTGTGTGTGTGTGAGGTGCACAATAGGTATATAGTGAGTGTGTGTGTGTGAGGTGCACAATAGGTATATAGTGTGTGTGTGTGTGTGTGGTGCACAATAGGTATATAATGTGTGTGTATGTGAGGTGCACAATAGGTATATAGTGTGTGTGAGGTGCACAATAGGTATATAGTGTGTGTGTGAGGTGCACAATAGGTATATAGTGTGTGTGTGTGTGAGGTGCACAATAGGTATATAGTATGTGTGTGTTTGTGAGGTGCACAATAGGTATATAGTATGTGTGTGTGAGGTGCACAATAGGTATATAGTGTGTGTGTGTGTGTGAGGTGCACAATAGGTATATAGTGAGTGTGTGTGTGTGTGAGGTGCACAATAGGTATATAGTGTGTGTGTGTGTGTGTGAGGTGCACAATAGGTATATAATGTGTGTGTATGTGAGGTGCACAATAGGTATATAGTGAGTGTATGTGTGTGAGGTGCACAATAGGTATATAGTGTGTGTGTGTGTGTGTGAGGTGCACAATAGGTATATAGTGTGTGTGTGTGTGTGAGGTGCACAATAGGTATATAGTGTGTGTGTGTGTGTGTGTGAGGTGCACAATAGGTATATAATGTGTGTGTATGTGAGGTGCACAATAGGTATATAGTGAGTGTATGTGTGTGAGGTGCACAATAGGTATATAGTGTGTGTGTGTGTGTGTGTGTGTGTGAGGTGCACAATAGGTATATAGTGTGTGTGTGTGTGTGAGGTGCACAATAGGTATATTGTGAGTGTGTGTGTGTGAGGTGCACAATAGGTATATAGTGAGTGTGTGTGAGGTGCACAATAGGTATATAGTGTGTGTGTGAGGTGCACAATAGGTATATAGTGAGTGTGTGTGTGTGTGAGGTGCACAATAGGTATATTGTGAGTGTGTGTGTGTGTGAGGTGCACAATAGGTATATAATGTGTGTGTATGTGAGGTGCACAATAGGTATATAGTGAGTGTATGTGTGTGAGGTGCACAATAGGTATATAGTGTGTGTGTGAGGTGCACAATAGGTATATTGTGAGTGTGTGTGTGTGTGAGGTGCACAATAGGTATATAGTGAGTGTGTGTGTGAGGTGCACAATAGGTATATAGTGTGTGTGTGTGTGTGTGAGGTGCACAATAGGTATATAGTTGTCAGGGTTTTTTCCTGCCTTGTTTGCCATGTGCTGCTGGCAGCCATTTTACTCACCTCTCTTGCTTACTTTGGTGCATTCTGGGAGATGCTGCTCACTTCCTGTACTTCCTTTTATGGCCAGACTGGTTTACATCATCCATGTGAGACAGGATGCAGTCTCAGAATTGTGATGTCATCACTTATTATTTAAAGGGCCTTTGTTCAGTATGCTTTGCCCTTGCGTTGTCTCAGACCTGTTTGTGAAAGCGCCTGTGTATTACCTGGCTGCCTGACGTCCTTCCTGGTTTCTGATCCCTGGCTTGTTCCTGACTCTGCTGTTTTCCTTGTTCCTGATTCCGGCTCGTCTGACTATTCGCTTTGGCTCCTGACTCGGCTTGTCTGATTACCAGCTCTGGTTTTGATTCCTGGCTTGTTATTTGACTTGTGGACTTTTTATTATTTTTTGCTATTAATAAAGGTGTAATTATTTTTGCACTTCTCGTCTCAGTCTGATTCCTGGCAGCCTGACATTATGCAAGGGCCATGAATCCTGATGGTGCTAATAATCCACCTTTACCTGCCATAATTTCCAGGATGGATGAACAGGATCACCGCTTGGATCAATTTGCACTAGCCCTGCAATCCCTGCTGATTCGCACTGCACATTTGGACCAAAGTGTCCCGCAAGTTATGGCTGCTCCTGTTTCCACTGATGCACCTAGTCCTACCAGGAGCTTGTCTGGTTCTGCACCTCTACCTAAGTGATATGGAGATGATCCTAATCAATGCAGAGGGTTTTTGAACCAGGTGGGCATTTACTTTGAGATGTTACCTCAGGCGTTTCTCTCTGACAGAGCTAAGGTGGGATTTCTCATCTCGTTACTCTCTGACACAGCTCTTGCCTGGGCTAATCCCTTGTGGGAGACTAATAAACCTGTGATTTCAAATTACCCTGAATTTGTGGCCTCCTTTTGAAGGGTATTTGATGTTCCAGCTCGCTCCTCCTCTGCTGCTAAACGACTCATGTCCATTCAGCAAGGTACAAGATCTGTTGCTCAGTATGCCATTGAGTTCCGTACGCTTGCAGCAGAGGTAGGCTGGAACAATGAAGCCCTTGTTGCCGCCTTCTTTCATGGGCTCTCTGATGCGATTAAAGCCGAAGTTGCTGCCAGAGATTTACCAGAAGATCTCGAGGCATTTGTGTCTTTTTTGATCCTAATTGACATCAGACTAAGTGAGAGGCCTTCTTTCAAGGAGCGCTTGTGGAAGCCTCCTGTACCGTTGTCTCCTACGTGTTCGTTCCCACCCATGCCTCCCTCTCCTCCCATGCCTCCTGGTCCCGGGTCACCAGGTACTGCTGAGCCGATGCAGTTGGGATTCACACATCTCTCCGCGGTGGAGAGGGCCTTTAGGAGGAGGGAGGGGCTCTGCCTCTATTGTGGGTTACAGGGGCCACCTTTTAAAGTCTTGTCCTACAACGGCCGGGAAACGCTCACACCTAAGGTCCTGTCGGGGGCAGACCTTAGGTGGTTTATCCTTGTCCCCGGGAACCACTAAAGGAGAAACCTTTGGTCACGGTTGTCCTTTCCTGGGTGGACTCCTCCATAGTCACCCAGGCTCTTGTTGACTCCGGTGCTGCGGGCTATTTCATTGACAGTGCTTTTGTATTGAAGCACTCCATTCCTGTTTTGCCTCGGTCCGTTTCGCTTGCTATTGAGGCCATTGATGGCAGGCCCCTTCAGCCCGCACTTGTTACTCACGAAACCTCTCCGTTGTCCATGGCTGTTGGGGCTCTGCATTTTGAAACCCTCCAGTTCCAGGTGATAAACTCTCCACATTTTCCGGTTGTTCTGGGTTATCCCTGGCTCCAAAAGCACAATCCCAGTCTCGACTGGCGCAGGTCCGAAATTTTGTCGTGGTCTCCGCAATGTATTTCCACTTGTCTTCAGAAACCAGTTAAAGTCTTGTGCACTTCTTCAGTATCTCAATTGCCAGAGGAGTACAGAGAGTTCCTAGCCGTTTTTGACAAGGTGCGTGCTGGTACGTTGCCTCCTCACCTGTCTTACGATTGTGCCATAGACCTGCAACCCGGAGCCATTCCTCCTCGGGCCGGGTTTACCCTCTGTCTTTTGCAGAGAATTGTGCTATGGAGGAGTGTGTTTCCGATGCTCTGACACGGGGGATCATACGCAAATCCTGCTCTCCTGCAGGGGCTGGCTTCTTCTTTGTGAAGAAAAAGGGTGGAGAGTTAAGACCATGCATCGATTATAGGGGTCTTAATCGTCTTACCATTAAGAATGCTTACCCTATTCCGCTCATTACGGAACTCTTTGACCGCCTCAAGGGAGCTACGGTCTTTACTAAGCTTGATTTGAGAGGAGCGTACAATCTCGTTAGGATCAAGGAGGGCCACGAATGGAAAACAGCATTTAACACCAGGAGCGGGCATTATGAGTATCTTGTAATGCCCTTTGGCCTATCTAATGCTCCTGCTGTTTTCCAGGAATTTATTAATGATGTCCTACGAGATATGTTGCAACAGTGTGTTGTGGTGTACTTAGACGACATCCTCATACACTCACCCACACTTGAGGCTCATCGTTCTGATGTTACACTGGCTCTTCAGAGACTACGTGAGAATGGCCTGTTTTGTAAACTTGAGAAATGTGAGTCATCAGAGTAACCTTCCTAGGTTATGTTATCTCCGTTGCAGGGGTTCTCCATGGATCCTGACAAGTTATCTGCAGTTCTGCAGTGGCCTCGCCCAGTTGGTCTTCGGTCTATTCAATGTTTTTTGGGGTTCGCCAATTACTATAGAAAGTTTATTAAAAGCTTTTCTTCCTTGGTCAAACCTATCACAGACATGACCCGTAAAGAGAATGATCCACTCCATTGGTCACCTACTGCCATTAAGGCCTTTGATAGTCTTAAGACTGCCTTTGCTGCTGCTCCAGTTCTGGCTCATCCTAACCCTGTCCTGCCTTTCGTTCGTGAGGTCGATGCGTCTGAGACTGGAGTAGGTGCTCTCTTGTCTCAACGTCCTACACCTGACGGTTCCTTGCATCTGTGTGGTTTCTTCTCTAAGAAATTTGTCTCCAGCGGAGTGCAATTATGAAATTGGCGACAGGGAATTACTGGCCATAATTTTGGCACTCAAGGAATTGAGGCATCTTCTCGAGGGTACTAGCGTGCCAGTTCTCATTCTTACTGACCACAAGAATTTAACTGATCTATCTGAAGCAAAACGTTTGTCGCCCCGACAGGCCAGATGGGCGCTATTTTTGTCTCGGTTTAATTATGTGGTCTCCTACCTGCCTGGTAGTAAGAATGTTAGGGCTGATGCCCTCTCTCGACAATTTTCACCTCTGTCCAAGGAGGAGTCTGTACCTACTCCAGTTATACCTCCTGACCATATTTTGGCTACCATACGTACTAATTTGACTGATTTTGGCTGCACAAACCAATGCACCTCCTGAGAAACCTAGTGGTAAGTGTTTTGTTCCTGAGAATCTTCAAACTAAACTTTTGCACACTTACCACTATCCTAAAGCCGCAGGTCACCCAGGCAAGAACCAAATGATTTGGTCTGTAACTCGACAATTCTGGTGGCCAGGTCTTCTTTCTGATGTTGCTGCGTATGTTGCCTCCTGCTCAGTTTGTGCACAGAATAAGACTCCTCGACGTCTTCCTGTGGGTCTTCTTCAACCTATTACTAATGGTGAGCGTCCTTGGACACATCTTTCCATGGACTTCATTGTCGAGCTACCTGTTTCCAATGGCAATACTGTTATGCTTATGGTGGTTGACCGTTTTTCTAAAATGTCACATTGCATTCCCTTGAAGAAGTTGCCTACCGCTCAGGAGCTTGCTTCAATTTTTGCCCGTGAGGTCTTCCGTTTACATGGGTTACCCAAGGATATAGTGTCGGACCAGGTTAGCCAGTTTGTCTCCAGATTTTGGCGTTCCTTTTGTGCTCAAATGGGGATCCAGCTATCCTTCTCCTAGGCATATCACCCTCAATCCAATGGGGCTGCGGAAAGGTCTAATCAAGCTCTGGAACAGTTCCTCCATTGCTATGTCTCAGATCACCACAATAATTGGTCTGAACTGTTACCTTGGGCAGAGTTTGCTCGTAATAGTGCTATTAATGCTTCCTCCAAGTTATCCCCGTTCATGGCGAATTATGGTTTTCAACCATCCTTGTTGCCCGATTCATTCATGTCTCAGGGTATTCCGGCTTTGGAGGAGCATCTCCGGCAACTCCGTTGCACGTGGGTGCAGATTCAGGATTGCCTTCATCGTTCTATGCAGCGCCAAAAGTTCCAGGCTGATCGTAGGCGTCTGCCTGCACCTTCCTACCAGGTTGGTGAGAGAGTTTGGCTGTCCTCCCGCAACTTTAACCTTCATGTGCCTACCAATAAACTGGCTCCCCGTTATGTTGGTCCTTTTCAAATACTCCAACTGGTCAATCCTGTGGCCTACGCTCTTGACCTTCCTCCTGCAATGCGCATCTCCAATGTTTTTCATGTCTCCCTCTTGAAACCATTGGTTTCTAATTGGTTTACCACTGTGTTGCCTCGTCCCCGTCCTATCTTTGTTGACAACCATGAGGAGTATGAGGTCAGCAGCATTATTCACTCTCGTATGTTCAGGGGCCGCGTACAGTA
This sequence comes from Bombina bombina, assembly GCF_027579735.1. NCBI lineage: Eukaryota > Metazoa > Chordata > Amphibia > Anura > Bombinatoridae > Bombina > Bombina bombina. The sequence continues at coordinate 6,323,145 of NC_069501.1, forward strand.
TTTGGTTCATTGGAGGGGCTACGGTCCAGAGGAGCGTTCATGGGTTCCCTCCTCTGATGTTCATGCTCCCGTCCTCCTCCATGCCTTCCATGCCCGTTTCCCCAATAAGCCTTTTGTCCTCCCGCGGGGGAGGGGTCATTGAGAGGAGGGTACTGTCAGGGTTTTTTCCTGACTTGTTTGCCATGTGCTGCTGGCAGCCATTTTACTCACCTCTCTTGCTGACTTTGGTGCATTCTGGGAGATGCTGCTCACTTCCTGTACTTCCTTTTATGGCCAGACTGGTTTACATCATCCATGTGAGACAGGATGCAGTCTCAGAATTGTGATGTCATCACTTATTATTTAAAGGGCCTTTGTTCAGTATGCTTTGCCCTTGCGTTGTCTCAGACCTGTTTGTGAGAGTTCCTGTGTATTACCTGGCTGTCTGACGTCCTTCCTGGTTCCTGATCCCTGGCTTGTTCCTGACTCTGCTGTTCTCCTAGTTCCTGATTCCGGCTCGTCTGACTACTCGCTTTGGCTCCTGACTCGGCTTGTCTGACTACCAGCTCTAGTTTTGACTCCTGGCTTATTATTTGACTTGTGGACTTTTTATTATTTTTTTGTTATTAATAAAGGTGTGATTATTTTTGCACTTCTCGTCTCAGTCTGATTCCTGGCACCCTGACAATAGTGTGTGTGAGGTGCACAATAGGTATATAGAGTGTGTGTGTGTGTGTGGTGCACAATAGGTATATAGAGTGTGTGTGTGGGGTGCACAATAGGTATATAGTGTGTGTGTGGGGTGCACAATAGGTATATATATATATATATATATAGAGAGAGAGAGTGTGTGTGAGGTGCACAATAGGTATATAGTGTGTGTTTGTGAGGTGCACAATAGGTATATAGTGTGTGTTTGTGAGGTGCACAATAGGTATATAGTGTGTGTGGTGCACAATAGGTATATAGTGTGTGTGTGTGAGGTGCACAATAGGTATATAGTGTGTGTGTGTGAGGTGCACAATAGGTATATAGTGTGTGTGTGAGGTGCACAATAGGTATATAGAGTGTGTGTGAGGTGCACAATAGGTATATAGTGTGTGTGTGTGAGGTGCACAATAGGTATATAGAGTGTGTGTGAGGTGCACAATAGGTATATAGTGTGTGTGTGTGAGGTGCACAATAGGTATATAGTGTGTGTGTGAGGTGCACAATAGGTATATAGAGTGTGTGTGAGGTGCACAATAGGTATATAGTGTGTTTGTGAGGTGCACAATAGGTATATAGTATGTGTGTGTGAGGTGCACAATAGGTATATAGTGTGTGTGTAAGTTGCACAATAGGTATATAGAGTGTGTGTGTGAGGTGCATAATTAATTAAATGCCCTATCCTCCTGGCTTGCTGGAAAACCTTAATAACTGGAGCCATAAAACTGGCTCAACACATAACTATGTACAAATAATAACTGGAGCCATAGAACTGACTCAACAACTTAACTATGTACAACTATAACTCTTAAATAACTTTGTATAAAACTGTAATACTTAAATAACCACGCAGACACAGATATATGGGAAAAGACCCGAAGGTCGCATTTATTGTAGAACGTGAGAACCGGCTGGACTCAACGGGGCCAGCTAAAACATGTGGCGGCAATCTAGCTAGGAGTAGGGACCCCCTGCTAGGAGAATGGACCGCGCCCGTGAATGCCCACACAAGCGGAGCTCAGCTGCCGCAGAAGCTTAGGGAGTTCTCGGCATCTTAGAATGGGAGGGACCCCAGGCGCGCGCCTGCAGAGATCACCCTCCCCTGGGCAGCCGTCACTCTACCTCTGATGGCAAACCGGGGCGCGGACCAACCGCCTAACCAGGGTGTAAAGTAACGATCTCCGAACCAGTAGGACCAGGTGTGACTAGACGCGTCTCCATGCCACTACCTGGGGAGTCATAAACTACCGTCCTTGGACTTAAGGAAACAAGCCGCGTAGCTCTCATCCAGCCTCGGACACCTAGCTGAAACACCCTGGTGATGTAGCAGCCTAAAGATTGCCGTGTGAACAAGTGCAGGGAGGGAGGGAGGGACGCTGTGAAGACGAGCTGGAAAAGAGGGTTTGGGCCTTGGGAGCTGACTACTTAAAGGTAAGCTAAACCCCACCCTCACTAATGCAACATTGTTGCAACCTTCACAGCAGCACACTCCTAAGGGCCTTAATTATTATGGTCGTTCTGGGCTATGCTGCCCTCCACTGTCTTAATTAATTAAATGCCCTATCCTCCTGGCTTGCTGGAAAACCTTAATAACTGGAGCCATAAAACTGGCTCAACACATAACTATGTACAAATAATAACTGGAGCCATAGAACTGACTCAACAACTTAACTATGTACAACTATAACTCTTAAATAACTTTGTATAAAACTGTAATACTTAAATAACCACGCAGACACAGATATATGGGAAAAGACCCGAAGGTCGCATTTATTGTAGAACGTGAGAACCGGCTGGACTCAACGGGGCCAGCTAAAACATGTGGCGGCAATCTAGCTAGGAGTAGGGACCCCCTGCTAGGAGAATGGACCGCGCCCGTGAATGCCCACACAAGCGGAGCTCAGCTGCCGCAGAAGCTTAGGGAGTTCTCGGCATCTTAGAATGGGAGGGACCCCAGGCGCGCGCCTGCAGAGATCACCCTCCCCTGGGCAGCCGTCACTCTACCTCTGATGGCAAACCGGGGCGCGGACCAACCGCCACAAGAGATAGCCCAACAGGCTCACCTCTTGCCGCCACACCTATAGATGATTAAGTATAGCACGCCTCAAATTACAGAGGAACAGGTCAATGCCCCTCTCAGAGAGGTGCACCCCGTCCCTTCTGTAGAGGCACCTCTCAGCCGTTGATATGTTCCCATGTTCCACAACAAACCCACCTGACTGCCCTAAGAAAATCCTCACTTCTCTGTTAATTTTTTTGCGGACCTGAAAAGCCGCGCGATGAGACTGCATATGGCGCCATTCTATTCTGGGGATGATGTTAGACCACCCTATCCTGACTTGGGGAATCCATGCCTGAATCGTGCGCAGATCCGACTGAATAACTGCACTGAGCTGTTTGCATGGTAGGAGCCCCATATCATTTCCACCTGCGTGAATGATAAGTACATGGGGTTTCTCCCACCTGCGCAAAGCCCCCTGCAGCAACTCAGGCAGAGCCTGCCACGTAAGCCCCCTGCGCCCTAACCACCTAACAGTGACTCGGGAAGAGGGGAACCCCAGCTGACGCCCATCAGGTCTCGCGATCGCTCGAAGCTCCGCCCAGTGGATGTACGAATGCCCCGTAATCCATACTCTCAGTGGACCGCTCCTTGGTCCTAAGAAAAGAAACAGAGGTTATCCCTTGCATCTGCAAAACATAATCATTTCTAAACAGTCAAAGGCCTAACGTATAAAAGATACCTTTGCGACCTCCATCTCCCCAGAGCTCTAATATGGTCAGCCGACCATCCTAAACTAGCGGCAGTGGTGGCTGCGCCCACCCTAAAGGAATGGGGAGCAATCACCCTGGGATCAAGACCTGCCTTTGATGCTGCCCAGGCCAACACCTTCCTAAACTGGAATCTAGTCAACGGGGAACCGTCCTCGTGAACTAGAAATTGCGAGAAACCCTCAGGACGCACGTCCATATAGGCTTTAACCAGTCTGACCGGGCAGCAAACAGCTTCAACATGGGATGGCAAAGCCAACCAGGCACCTCTCCCTTCTTGGTCAGTTTTGGATCTGGGAAGAAAGACCAAGATAGACGACCCGTCGTCTCTAACATGAGGCAGCAAAAGGCCGCCCGTCTTATTCTTAGAGGGCGGGACAATTTCCCCTACCCTAAGAGCCCCGTGAAAAGCCAACCCAAAGGCGGCTGAGAATAGGGCAGTTTCATAGGCGGATGAACAGACCGCCGGCAAAACTTGGCACAACGTTACCAGACGCTCCATGGTAACTGGTTCCCTGAAATCCCTGACCCTGGGGGCCATACGCCCCCAGCCCCGAAGTACCTGCCTAACCAGGAAGGTCTTCGAGGCGTCAACAAGCCCATACAACTTGCAGAAAAAGGACACTGCCGCCAGGCGTGAACCCATCGCAGTCTTCGAAACACCATTACCTTTAAGTTCGGTAATCCAGTCAAGCAAGCCCCACTGGTCCCCGTCACAGGAGGGACGACACCTGAAGTCACAAAAGGCGATCCACTCCGTCCAGTATTTCACATACGTAGCCCAGGTAGACGGAGCGAGGGAAGCCCGCACCATCGCAATCAAGGGGCCCCATCCAGCGCCACCTGCCATAAGTAAGTGGGACAGGACAATCCGTTAGTGTCCGCATCGGGCACCAAAGCATAAAATGCTTCCCATTGAAAACGGGAGAGCGCATCAGCAATTCTATTCTGGACGCCCGGGACATGCTTAGCACGGAACACAATATTCAGGTGCAGACACCTCAGCACCAACAGTCTCAAATACCGCACAACCGGAGGGGAACTAGATGATAACCTGTTAACAGCATAAACAACGCTCATGTTATCTGTCCAGAAAACCACCTCACGGTCGCGAAGCTGATTGCCCCAAATGTCAAGAGCAACCAGTATGGGAAACAGTTCGAGAAGGCATAGGTTCCTGACCAAGCCTCTCTCTATCCACGCGGCGGGCCATGGGCCCGCGCTCCATTGCCCGGCCAAGAAAGCCCCGTACCCGTGGGACCCAGCCGCATCAGTGAACAACTGGATCGCTGCGTTAGAAGGAACAACCTCCCGCCACAGACAGATCCCGTTAAAGTGGAGAAGAAAATCTTCCCAGACCTTAAGATCTTCCACCATATCAGGAGACACCCGGAACCTCCGGGTCTGCGATCTTTTTCCGCACAGCTGCCTCTCGAGCCTGCGAAGGAATATTCTTCCCATGGGAATGATCCTGCCGGCAAAGTTCAGCAAACCCAATAGGATTTGAAGATCCTTCACGGAGCTATACAGCTCTGCTCTCATAGCGCGTACTGACTCCAACATGCGCTGAACTTTTTCATGTGGCAGACGGCACTGCTCTGCCACCGAATCAACTTCAATGCCCAAAAAAGTAAGGCACGTGCAAGGACCCTGGGACTTGTCTTCCGCCAGAGGAACTCCCATTCTATCCATTAGAAACCTAGTGACTTTCATCAGGAAAGCACACTCAGACGATCCTGCCCGCCCAACCAGCAGAAAATCATCCAAATAGTGTGCCAGGCCGTCGAATCCGGCCACCTCCGCAATGGCCCAGTGCAAGAAGCAGCTGAAAGCCTCGAAGTAGGCACACGAAATTGAGCACCCCATGGGCAAGCATTTGTCCACATAGTACTGCCCCTCAAAATAGCACCCCATAAGCCTAAAAGAGGAGGGGTGAATGGGCAGGAGCCGAAAGGCGGACTCTATATCCAGTTTAGCCATCAGAGCCCCGGCCCCTGCCCTGCGAACTAGCCCCAATGCCTCATCAAATGATTGGTAAGAAACTGAGCTCAGTTCAGGGGGGATGGCGTCATTCACCGAACGACCCTTCGGGAAGGACAGATGTTGGATGAGCCGAAATTTACCCGGCTCCTTTTTTGGAACCACCCCCAAGGGTGATACCACCAGCCCTGGCAGGGGAATATCTTCAAATGGGCCTGCCATACGACCCAACCCAATCTCTTTGTTCAGTTTATCCCGCAAAACCCCGGGAAACTGATACGCGGATTTCAGGTTCCTGCGTGACAAGGAACCCTCCACGTGCGATCCGACTGGGATAACAAATCCCGACCGCAGACCGCCTCTAAGCAGCAAGGCGGCCTCCTCGAATGGGTATAGCAGCAGCCACTTCTCAATTACGGCCACCTTCAGAGGTGTGGCCGCCCTTTCCAACAGTGAAAGGTTTTGAGCCAGCTGCTGGTCTCTCTTGGGGACGACCCGCGTCCTGGGTTCTGGTACACTCGGACCCCGAGTGGCCGCCACCACAGGTTCTGCACGCGTGCCGAAATGCGCATGCCGCTCCCCTGGTACATGATTTGTCCTGGAAGCGCCAGCACACCCCTGTGGCCCGCCGTCGAGAGCGCTGCGAGGCCTTAAAGCCCCCTGATGCTCCGACTACTGCAGCAGGCGCCGCCTGTTTTTCAGGACCCAATTGCGCCCACAGACGCGAATCAACGTCACCGAAAGTAAGAAGAGGGTTCCCAACCATCTTCCTACGGAAAGCAGCGTCGTAATCCCGCCAAGCTCCATCCCTGTACTTCTCGTACACTGTTTCAATGGAATCCTGATATTTCAGGATGTTTAAGGCTTGATCGGGAAATTTAGAGATATAACAGGACGCATAAACCCTAAAGCACTTGCGCCATTCCTCATAGGAATCAGGGCGTTTAAATTTTTTCGGGCCCGTTCCATCATCCGCCATTTCTTTCTGGCGATAAGCTTCCGCAGAAAGCTCAAACATGTGCACGTACCTCCCACCCTGAATGCGCCGCACCATCTTAGATTTGAGATGCTCATGAAGGCTAAACGCAGGCCATGTGTCAGTGTCCCCATGTATAGCTGCCCTGCGCCTGTTCCCCATAAGTGGGCTAACTAAGTCTGTTGACGCAGGAGGTGTCAACATAGGAACAGTGGGCTCCATGCGGGATGAACCAGGGGGGAGGGGAAGACCCATAGCCTTCCTTTCTTCCACTAACCATTTCACCATCCTATACATTCTTTTTTGCCCTTTCGCTTCCAACCCCAGGGATCTATCACTCTCTGAACCTGAATCATCCGAGGATGAACTTAAAACACTACGTTCAAAAGTAATAGCGCGCTTACCAGCTCCCAAGAGGCGTTGCACCGGGACAGGACCAGAAGAGGTGGATGGCTGTTCCTGAGACTGTGGCTCCCTTTCCACGGCACTGGGGGTGGACTGGAGTGGCTGTAATGCAGTTCTGGGTTCCATAATGATCTGTGGAGACAAATGTGAAAGAGGAGTACCCAGGGAAGGGGACGAAGGCCCACCAACCACATTACCCCGGGACCCTAGGGGACTGGGGCTCCTGTGATCACTGCCACACTCTTCAATACCATCATCCACCATATCAGCCATACGCACATTCATCACTGCATTAGCAAACTGTACTTGTCTATTCTGTTCATTCGCAGCCTGCGTGCCCTGACAAAGACTGGGCGTGATAACTGGGCCTTTCTTTGCTGAAGCCCTAGTGACAACACCTGGCGGAGCCCCGCTGAGGGCCACACCCGCGGGCGCCGCCCGCGCACCCTGTCGGGTGTTACGTTTGCTGCGTGACGCAGTACTACGTCGTCTGCTAGGCCGCGATGTATTTGCGGGCCTACGCTTGCCCCCAGGCTGCGTGATTGCGGCCTGAGGCCCTGCGACTTGTTGCGCAGTAGGCATATTCCCCGTCAGGCCTGCGGCCTGCTCATTAATGCCTGTTTCCCTAATCTGGGCCCTTCTGGGCGAACGTGCCCTTGTTCCTTGCCCCTCAGAAACCACTTGCCCCTCAGACACACTAGTTGCCCCGATCGGAGCACCGTCAAGTGCTAACATACCCCCGGTCAGGCTTGCGGCCTGCTCATGAGATCCCTCATGCAACCTTCTACCCCTTTCAATGGCCGCCAAATCAGTGTCCCTTCGCGGGCGCTGAGTAATTGAGCCTCGCTGCGCACCCCCCGCGGGCGTCGCCCCCCCCCGGGGTACCCCTCTCTTACCTGCGTACCCCGGCGGAGAAGACGATGCTGCCCGCTTGCCTCTTGTGTCCGGAATGGCGTTTCCGGACGTGACGTCACCGGAAGTGACGTCACCGGAAACGGCCAAACCGGAAGAGACGGGCTCTGAAGAGGCCATGGAGGACCGCGTGGACGCCGGCGCGCAAACTGAAGCCGGGAGGCCTCCCTGGGATGCCGGCCCCCCGCCGGAAAGCACCGCTGCCAAGGATTGGAGCAGCGCTACCGCCGTGGAGACCGCCTCCCCGGTAAGAACGACCGGAGCAGATACGGCCTCCCCCCCGTCCAGAACAGGGCCCTGTTCCCCTAACATAACCTCCTCTGCTATTTGGGGACCCACCTCTACTGAAAGGGGGATTAAAGGAGGGGAGGGAGAGACAACCCTAACTTCAGGATACAGGCTAGGCCCCGGGGTACGACTCACCGGGCGAGGGGGGGAAGGCTGCACCACATCTTCTCCAGAGTCAAACTCATCGATCATCAGCTCATCTAATTCCGACATCTTCTTCCACAGGACTCCTGACAGATGATCCTGACGCTGTGAAGACGAGCTGGAAAAGAGGGTTTGGGCCTTGGGAGCTGACTACTTAAAGGTAAGCTAAACCCCACCCTCACTAATGCAACATTGTTGCAACCTTCACAGCAGCACACTCCTAAGGGCCTTAATTATTATGGTCGTTCTGGGCTATGCTGCCCTCCACTGTCTCACTAGGTATAGAGTGTGTGTGTGTGAGGTGCACACTAGGTATAGAGTGTGTGTGAGGTGCACACTAGGTATATAGTGTGTGTGTGAGTGTGAGGTGCACAATAGGTATATAGTGTGTGTGAGGTGCACAATAGGTATATAGTGTGTGTGTGAGGTGCACAATAGGTATATAGTGTGTTTGTGAGGTGCACAATAGGTATATAGTATGTGTGTGTGTGAGATGCACAATAGGTATATAGTGTGTGTGTAAGTTACACAATAGGTATATAGAGTGTGTGTGTGAGGTGCACACTAGGTATAGAGTGTGTGTATAAGGTGCACACTAGGTATAGAGTGTGTGTGTGAGGTGCACACTAGGTATATAGTGTGTGTGTGTGAGGTGCACACAAGGTATATAGTGTGTGTGTGAGGTGCACAGTAGGTATATAGTGTGTGTGTGTGTGAGGTGCACAGTAGGTATATAGTGTGAGGTGCACAATAGGTATATAGTGTGTGTTTGTGAGGTGCACAATAGGTATATAGTGTGTGTGAGGTGCACAATAGGTATATAGTGTATGTGAGGTGCACAATAGGTATATAGTGTGTGTGTGTGCGGTGCACAATAGGTATATAGTGTGTGTGTGTGAGGTGCACAATAGGTATATAGTGTGTTTGTGAGGTGCACAATAGGTATATAGTATGTGTGTGTGAGGTGCACAATAGGTATATAGTGTGTGTGTAAGTTGCACAATAGGTATATAGAGTGTGTGTGTGAGGTGCACACTAGGTATAGAGTGTGTGTGTGAGGTGCACACTAGGTATAGAGTGTGTGTGTGAGGTGCACACTAGGTATAGAGTGTGTGTGTGAGGTGCACACTAGGTATAGAGTGTGTGTGTGAGGTGCACACTAGGTATATAGTGTGTGTGTGTGAGGTGCACACAAGGTATATAGTGTGTGTGTGAGGTGCACAGTAGGTATATAGTGTGTGTGTGAGGTGCACAATAGGTGGTGCACAATAGGTATATAGTGTGTGTGTGTGTGAGAGGTGCACAATAGGTATATAGTGTGTGTGTGTGAGGTGCACAATAGGTATATAGTGTGTGTGTGGTGCACAATAGGTATATAGTGTGTGTGTGTGTGTGTGTGTGTGAAAGGTGCACAATAGGTATATAGTGTGTATGTGTGTGTGAGGTGCACAGTAGGTATATAGTGTGAGGTGCACAATAGGTATATAGTGTGTGTTTGTGAGGTGCACAATAGGTATATAGTGTGTGTGAGGTGCACAATAGGTATATAGTGTATGTGAGGTGCACAATAGGTATATAGTGTGTGTGTGTGAGGTGCACAATAGGTATATAGTGTGTTTGTGAGGTGCACAATAGGTATATAGTATGTGTGTGTGAGGTGCACAATAGGTATATAGTGTGTGTGTGTGAGGTGCACAATAGGTATATAGTGTGTGTGTGTGAGGTGCACAATAGGTATATAGTATGTGTGTGTGAGGTGCACAATAGGTATATAGTGTGTGTGTGTGAGGTGCACAATAGGTATATAGTGTGTGTGTAAGTTGCACAATAGGTATATAGAGTGTGTGTGTGAGGTGCACACTAGGTATAGAGTGTGTGTGTGAGGTGCACACTAGGTATAGAGTGTGTGTGTGAGGTGCACACTAGGTATATAGAGTGTGTGTGTGAGGTGCACACTAGGTATAGAGTGTGTGTGTGAGGTGCACACTAGGTATAGAGTGTGTGTGTGAGGTGCACACTAGGTATAGAGTGTTTGTGTGAGGTGCACACTAGGTATAGAGTGTGTGTGTGAGGTGCACACTAGGTATATAGTGTGTGTGTGTGAGGTGTACACTAGGTATATAGTGTGTGTGTGTGAGGTGCACACAAGGTATATAGTGTGTGTGTGAGGTGCACAGTAGGTATATAGTGTGAGGTACACAATAGGTATATAGTGTGTGTGTGTGAGGTGCACAATAGGTATATAGTGTGTGTGTGAGGTGCACAATAGGTATATAGTGTGTGTGTGTGAGGTGCACAATAGGTATATAGTGTGTGTGTGGTGCACAATAGGTATATAGTGTGTGTGTGTGTGTGTGTGTGTGTGAGAGGTGCACAATAGGTATATAGTGTGTATGTGTGTGTGAGGTGCACAATAGGTATATAGTGTATGTGTGTGAGGTGCACAATAGGTATATAGTGTGTGTGTGTGAGATGCACAATAGGTATATAGTGTGTGTGTGTGAGGTACACAATAGGTATATAGTGTGTGTGTGTGTGAGGTGCACAATAGTTATATAGTGTGTGTTGCACAATAGGTATATAGTGTCTGTGGGTGTGTGTGAGGTGCACAATAGGTATATAGTGTTTGTTTGTGAGGTGCACAATAGGTATATAGTGTGTGTTTATGAGGTGCACAATAGGTATATAGTGTGTGAGTGAGCTGCACAATAGGTATATAGTGTGTGTGTGTGTGTGTGTGTGAGGTGCACATTAGGTATATAGTGTGTGTGTGTGAGGTACACATTAGGTATATAGTATGTGTGTGTGAGGTACACATTAGGTATATAGTATGTGTGTGAGGTGCACATAGGTATATAGTGTGTGTGTGTGAGGTGCGCATTAGGTATATAGTGTGTGTGTGTGTGTGAGGTGCACAATAGGTATATAGTGTGTGTGTGTGAGGTGCACAATAGGTATATAGTGTGTGTGTGTGAGGTGCACAATAGGTATATAGTGTGTGTGCGTGAGGTGCACAATAGGTATATAGTGTGTTTGTGAGGTGCACAATAGGTATATAGTGTGTGTTTGTGAGGTGCACAATAGGTATATAGTGTGTGTGTGTGAGGTGCACAATAGGTATATAGTGTGTGTGTGGTGCACAATAGGTATATAGTGTGTGTGTGGTGCACAATAGGTATATAGTGTGTGTGGTGCACAATAGGTATATAGTGTGTGTGTGTGGTGCACAATAGGTATATAGTGTGTGTGTGTGTGTGAGCTGCACAATAGGTATATAGTGTGTGTGAGGTGCACAATAGTTATATAGTGTGTGTGTGGTGCACAATAGGTATATAGTGTGTGTGTGTGTGTGTGTGTGAGGTGCACAATATTTATATAGTGTGTGTGTGAGGTGCACAATAGGTATATAGTGTGTGTGAGAGGTGCACACTAGGTATATAGTGTGTGTGTGTGTGTGTGAGGTGCACACAAGGTATATAGTGTGTGTGTGTGAGGTGCACAGTAGGTATATAGTGTGAGGTGCACAATAGGTATATAGTGTGTGTTTGTGAGGTGCACAATAGGTATATAGTGTGTGTGAGGTGCACAATAGGTATATAGTGTATGTGAGGTGCACAATAGGTATATAGTGTGTGTGTGTGCGGTGCACAATAGGTATATAGTGTGTGTGTGTGAGGTGCACAATAGGTATATAGTGTGTTTGTGAGGTGCACAATAGGTATATAGTATGTGTGTGTGAGGTGCACAATAGGTATATAGAGTGTGTGTGAGGTGCACACTAGGTATATAGTGTGTGTGTGAGGTGCACACTAGGTATATAGTGTGTGTGTGTGAGGTGTACACTAGGTATATAGTGTGTGTGTGTGTGAGGTGCACACAAGGTATATAGTGTGTGTGTGTGAGGTGCACAGTAGGTATATAGTGTGAGGTGCACAATAGGTATATAGTGTGTGTGTGTGAGGTGCACAATAGGTATATAGTGTGTGTGTGTGAGGTGCACAATAGGTATATAGTGTGTGTGTGGTGCACAATAGGTATATAGTGTGTGTGTGTGTGTGAGAGGTGCACAATAGGTATATAGTGTGTATGTGTGTGTGAGGTGCACAATAGGTATATAGTGTATGTGTGTGAGGTGCACAATAGGTATATAGTGTGTGTGTGTGAGATGCACAATAGGTATATAGTGTGTGTGTGTGAGGTGCACAATAGGTATATAGTGTATGTGTGTGAGGTGCACAATAGGTATATAGTGTGTGTGTGTGAGATGCACAATAGGTATATAGTGTGTGTGTGTGAGGTACACAATAGGTATATAGTGTGTGTGTGTGAGGTGCACAATAGTTATATAGTGTGTGTTGCACAATAGGTATATAGTGTCTGTGTGTGAGGTGCACAATAGGTATATAGTGTTTGTTTGTGAGGAGCACAATAGGTATATAGTGTGTGTTTGTGAGGTGCACAATAGGTATATAGTGTGTGTGTGAGCTGCACAATAGGTATATAGTGTGTGTGTGTGTGTGTGAGGTGCACATTAGGTATATAGTGTGTGTGTGTGTGAGGTGCACATTAGGTATATAGTGTGTGTGTGTGAGGTACACATTAGGTATATAGTGTATGTGTGTGAGGTGCACAATAGGTATATAGTGTGTGTGTGTGAGGTGCACAATAGGTATATAGTGTGTGTGCGTGAGGTGCACAATAGGTATATAGTGTGTGTGGTGCACAATAGGTATATAGTGTGTGTGGTGCACAATAGGTATATAGTGTGTGTGTGTGGTGCACAATAGGTATATAGTGTGTGTGTGTGTGAGCTGCACAATAGGTATATAGTGTGTGTGTGTGTGTGAGCTGCACAATAGGTATATAGTGTGTGTGTGTGTGAGCTGCACAATAGGTATATAGTGTGTGTGAGGTGCACAATAGTTATATAGTGTGTGTGTGGTGCACAATAGGTATATAGTGTGTGTGTGTGTGTGTGTGTGAGGTGCACAATATTTATATAGTGTGTGTGTGTGAGGTGCACAATAGGTATATAGTGTGTGTGTGTGTGTGTGTGTGTGAGGTGCACAATAGGTATATACAGGCCCATTTATCAAAGGGCTTGCGGACCTGATCCGACACTGCGGATCAGGTCCGCAAGACCTCGCTAAATGCGGAGAGCAATACGCTCTCCGCATTTAACATTGCACCAGCAGCTCACAAGAGCTGCTGGTGCAACGCCGCCCCCTGCTGACTCGCGGCCAATCGGCCGCCAGCAGGGAGCTGTCAATCAACCAGATCGTATTCGATCGGGTTGATGTCCGGCGATTCCTGTCCGCCTGTTCAGAGCAGGCGGACAGGGTTATGGAGCAGCGGTCTTTAGACCGCTGTTTCATAAATTGTGTTTCTGGCGAGTCTGAAGACTCGCCAGAAACACGGCCCTTCAAGCTCCATACGGAGCTTGATAAATGGGCCTGATAGTGTGTGTGTGTGAGGTGCACAATAGGTATATAGTGTGTGAATGTGAGGTGCACAATAGGTATATAGTGTGTGTTTGTGAGGTGCACAATAGATATATAGTGTGTGTTTGTGAGGTGCACAATAGGTATATAGTGTGTGTGTGTGTGAGGTGCACAATAGGTATATAGTGTGTGTGTGTGTGAGGTGCACAATAGGTATATAGTGTGTGTGTGAGGTGCACAATAGGTATATAGTGTGTGTGTGAGGTGCACAATAGGTATATAGTGTGTGTTTGTGAGGTGCACAATTGGTATATAGTGTGTGAATGTGAGGTGCACAATAGGTATATAGTGTGTGTTTGTGAGGTGCACAATAGGTATATAGTGTGTGAATGTGAGGTGCACAATAGGTATATAGTGTGTGTTTGTGAGGTGCACAATAGGTATATAGTGTGTGTGTATGTGTGGTGCACAATAGGTATATAGTGTGTGTGAGGTGCACAATAGGTATATAGTGTGTGTGTGTGAGGTGCACAATAGGTATATAGTGTGTGTTTGTGAGGTGCACAATAGGTATATAGTATGTGTGTGTGTGAGGTGCACATTAGGTATATAGTGTGTGTTTGTGAGGTGCACAATAGGTATATAGTGTGTGTGCGTGAGGTGCACAATAGGTATATAGTGTGTGTGTGTGTGAGGTGCACAATAGGTATATAGTGGGTGTGGTGCACAATAGGTATATAGTGTGTGTGTGTTGTGCACAATAGGTATATAGTGTGTGTGTCTGAGCTGCACAATAGGTATATATAGTGTGTGTGGTGCACAATAGGTATATAGTGTGTATGGTGCACAATAGGTATATAGTGTGTGTGTGTGAGGTGCACAATAGGTATATAGTGTATGTTTGTGAGGTGCACAATAGGTATATAGTGTGTGTTTGTGTGTGTGTGAGGTGCACAATAGGTATATAGTGTGTGTTTGTGAGGTGCACAATAGGTATATATAGTGTGTGTGTGTGTGTGTGTGAGCTGCACAATAGGTATATAGTGTGTGTGTATAGTATGTGTGTGTGAGGTGCACAATAGGTATATTGTGTGTGTGTGTGAGGTGCACAATAGGTATATAGTATGTGTGTGTGAGGTGCACAATAGGTATATAGTGTGTGTTTGTGAGGTGCACAATAGGTGTATAGTGTGTGTGTGTGAGGTGCACAATAGGTATATAGTATGTGTTTGTGAGGTGCACAATAGGTATATAGTGTGTGTTTGTGAGGTGCACAATAGGTATATAGTGTGTGTGTGTGAGCTGCACAATAGGTATATAGTGTGTGTGTGTGAGGTGCACATTAGGTATATAGTGTGTGTGTGTGAGGTGCACAATAGGTATATAGTGTGTGTGCGTGCGTGAGGTGCACAATAGGTATATAGTGTATGTGCGTGAGGTGCACAATAGGTATATAGTGTGTGTGTGTGAGGTGCACAATAGGTATATAGTGTGTGTTTGTGAGGTGCACAATAGGTATATAGTGTGTGTGTATGTGTCGTGCACAATAGGTATATAGTGTGTGTGAGGTGCACAATAGGTATATAGTGTGTGTTTGTGAGGTGCACAATAGGTATATAGTGTGTGTTTGTGAGGTGCACAATAGGTATATAGTGTGTGTGTGAGCTGCACAATAGGTATATAGTGTGTGTGTGTGAGGTGCACAATAGGTATATAGTGTGTGTGCGTGAGGTGCACAATAGGTATATAGTGTATGTGCGTGAGGTGCACAATAGGTATATAGTGTGTGGTGCACAATATGTATATAGTGTGTGTGTGTGTGTGGTGCACAATAGGTATATAGTATGTGTGTGTGTGAGCTGCACAATAGGTATATAGTGTGTGTGTGTGAGGTGCACAATAGGTATATAGTATGTGTGTGTGAGGTGCACAATAGGTATATAGTGTGTGTGTGTGTGTGTGAGGTGCACAATAGGTATATAGTGTGTGTGTGTGTGAGGTGCACAATAGGTATATAGTATGTGTGTGTGAGGTGCAGAATAGGTATATAGTGTGTGTGTGTGTGAGGTGCACAATAGGTATATAGTATGTGTGTGTGAGGTGCACAATAGGTATATAGTGTGTGTGTGTGTGAGGTGCACAATAGGTATATAGTATGTGTGTGTGAGGTGCAGAATAGGTATATAGTATGTGTGTGTGAGGTGCACAATAGGTATATAGTATGTGTGTGTGAGGTGCACAATAGGTATATAGTGTGTGTGTGTGTGAGGTGCACAATAGGTATATAGTATGTGTGTGTGAGGTGCACAATAGGTATATAGTGTGTGTGTGTGTGAGGTGCACAATAGGTATATAGTATGTGTGTGTGAGGTGCACAATAGGTATATAGTGTGTGTGTGTGTGAGGTGCACAATAGGTATATAGTATGTGTGTGTGAGGTGCAGAATAGGTATATAGTATGTGTGTGTGAGGTGCACAATAGGTATATAGTATGTGTGTGTGAGGTGCACAATAGGTATGTAGTATGTGTGTGTGAGGTGCACAATAGGTATATAGTGTGTGTGTGTGTGTGTGTGTGAGGTGCACAATAGGTATATAGTGTGTGTGTGTGAGGTGCACAATAGGTATATAGTGTGTGTGTGTGTGTGAGGTGCTCAATAGGTATAGAGTATGTGTGTGTGAGGTGCACAATAGGTATATAGTGTGTGTGTGTGTGTGTGTGTGAGGTGCGCAATAGGTATATAGTGTGTCTGTGTGAGGTGCACAATAGGTATATAGTGTGTGTTTGTGAGGTGCACAATAGGGATATAGTGTGTGTGTATGTGTGGTGCACAATAGGTATATAGTGTGTGTGAGGTGCACAATAGGTATATAGTGTGTGTGTGAGGTGCACAATAGGTATATAGTGTCTGTGTGTGTGTGAGGTGCACAATAGGTATTTAGTGTGTGTGTGTGAGGTACACAATAGGTATTTAGTGTGTGTGTGAGGTGCTTGATAGGTATATAGTGTGTGTTTGTGAGGTGCACAATAGGTATATAGTGTGTGTTTGTGAGGTGCACAATAGGTATATAGTGTGTGTGTGAGCTGCACAATAGGTATATAGTGTGTGTTTGTGAGGTGCACAATAGGTATATAGTGTGTGTGCGTGAGGTGCACAATAGGTATATAGTGTATGTGCGTGAGGTGCACAATAGGTATATAGTGTGTGTGGTGTACAATATGTATATAGTATGTGTGTGTGTGTGGTGCACAATAGGTATATAGTATGTGTGTGTGTGAGCTGCACAATAGGTATATAGTGTGTGTGTGTGAGGTGCACAATAGGTATATAGTATGTGTGTGTGAGGTGCACAATAGGTATATAGTGTGTGTGTGTGTGTGAGGTGCACAATAGGTATATAGTGTGTGTGTGTGTGTGAGGTGCACAATAGGTATATAGTATGTGTGTGTGAGGTGTAGAATAGGTATATAGTGTGTGTGTGTGTGTGTGTGTGTGAGGTGCACAATAGGTATATAGTATGTGTGTGTGAGGTGCACAATAGGTATGTAGTATGTGTGTGTGAGGTGCACAATAGGTATATAGTGTGTGTGTGTGTGAGGTGCACAATAGGTATATAGTGTGTGTGTGTGTGAGGTGCACAATAGGTATATAGTGTGTGTGTGTGTGTGTGAGGTGCTCAATAGGTATAGAGTATGTGTGTGTGAGGTGCACAATAGGTATATAGTGTGTGTGTGTGTGTGTGTGAGGTGCGCAATAGGTATATAGTGTGTGTGTGTGAGGTGCACAATAGGTATATAGTGTGTGTTTGTGAGGTGCACAATAGGGATATAGTGTGTGTGTATGTGTGGTGCACAATAGGTATATAGTGTGTGTGAGGTGCACAATAGGTATATAGTGTGTGTGTGAGGTGCACAATAGGTATATAGTGTCTGTGTGTGTGTGAGGTGCTTGATAGGTATTTAGTGTGTGTGTGTGAGGTACACAATAGGTATTTAGTGTGTGTGTGAGGTGCTTGATAGGTATATAGTGTGTGTTTGTGAGGTGCACAATAGGTATATAGTGTGTGTTTGTGAGGTGCACAATAGGTATATAGTGTGTGTGTGTGAGGTGCACATTAGGTATATAGTGTGTGTTTGTGAGGTGCACAATAGGTATATAGTGTGTGTGTGAGGTGCACAATAGGTATATAGTGTGTGTGGTGCACAATAGGTATATAGTGTGTGTGTGTGGTGCACAACAGGTATATAGTGTGTGTGTGTGGTGCACAATAGGTATATAGTGTGTGTGCTGCACAATAGGTATATAGTGTGTGTGTGAGCTGCACAATAGGTATATAGTGTGTGTGGTGCACAATAGGTATATAGTGTGTGTGAGGTGCACAATAGGTATATAGTGTGTGTTTGTGAGTTGCACAATAGGTATATAGTGTGTGCGTGAGGTGCACAATAGGTATATAGTGTGTGTTTGTGTGTGTGTGAGGTGCACTATAGGTATATAGTGTGTGTTTGTGAGGTGCACAATAGGTATATAGTGTGTGTGTGTGAGAGCTGCACAATAGGTATATAGTGTGTGTGTGTGTGTGAGGTGCACATTAGGTATATAGTGTGTGTTTGTGAGGTTCACAATGGATATATAGTGTGTGATTGAGGTGCACAATAGGTATATAGTGTGTTTGTTTGTGAAGTGCACAATAGGTATATAGTGTGTGTGTGTGAGATGCACAATAGGTATATAGTGTGTGTGTGTGTGAGGTACACACAAGGTATATAGTGTGTGTGTGTGAGGTGCACAGTAGGTATGTGAGGTGCACAATAGGTATATAGTGTGTGTGTGTGAGGTGCACAATAGGTATATAGTGTGTGTGTGTGAGGTGCACAATAGGTATATAGTGTGTTTGTGAGGTGCACAATAGGTATATAGTGTATGTGCGTGAGGTGCACAATAGGTATATAGTGTGTGTGGTGCACAATAGGTATATAGTGTGTGTTGTGCACAATAGGTATATAGTGTGTGTGGTGCACAATAGGTATATAGTGTGTGTGTGTGTGTGGTGCACAATAGGTATATAGTATGTGTGTGTGTGAGCTGCACAATAGGTATATAGTGTGTGTGTGTGAGGTGCACAATAGGTATATAGTATGTGTGTGTGAGGTGCACAATAGGTATATTGTGTGTGTGTGTGAGGTGCACAATAGGTATATAGTGTGTGTGTGTGTGTGTGTGTGTGAGGTGCACAATAGGTACATAGTATATGTGTGTGAGGTGCAGAATAGGTATATAGTGTGTGTGTGAGGTGCACAATAGGTATATAGTATGTGTGTGTGAGGTGCACAATAGGTATGTAGTATGTGTGTGTGAGGTGCACAATAGGTATATAGTGTGTGTGTGAGGTGCACATTAGGTATATAGTGTGTGTGTGAGGTGCACAATAGGTATATAGTGTGTGTGTGTGTGAGGTGCACAATAGGTATATAGTGTGTGTGTGTGTGAGGTGCACAATAGGTATATATAGTATGTGTGTGTGAGGTGGACAATAGGTATATAGTGTGTGTGTGTGTGTGTGTGAGAGGTGCACAATAGGTATAGAGTATGTGTGTGTGAGGTGCACAATAGGTATGTAGTATGTGTGTGTGTGTGTGTGTGTGTGTGTGTGTGAGGTGCACAATAGGTATATAGTATGTGTGTGTGAGGTGCACAATAGGTATATAGTGTGTGTGTGTGTGTGTGAGGTGCACAATAGGTATATAGTGTGTGTTTGTGAGGTGCACAATAGGTATATAGTGTGTGTGTATGTGTGGTGCACAATAGGTATATAGTGTGTGTGAGGTGCACAATAGGTATATAGTGTGTGTTTGTGAGGTGCACAATAGGTATATGTTACGGTTACCCTTAGTCTCGCTGAGAGATGGACCGCTTAGTAGCCTGGATCCCTATTGCTAAAGAGGGGAGAAGCTGCTTTCCATAGTATTCTATATGAGTCTCGCAAATATAGAATAATCTCCCTTAGCTGCAGTACAGCTAGGATACCCTTCTGCCCACAAAAACGAGTCAACGCTGCGATTGAGGGTCAAACAAGAACTCAGGACTGGGATGCCCAGCCTGCTTTTTATTAAGGTTACATGCACACAGGGCACTCCCAGGGGGAGAGGGGGGGAAGCACAAAATCCCCCATCACACATTTAGATAGAGAGCACTGTCCTTTGACAGGCCACAATAGGATTACAGTACTTAAGATAACAAGTTTACAAGTTCATCTTATCAATTAGCAGTCTGGCTCCAGAGGTGATTAGACAATGGGATTTGTTATCACTAAACTTAGAGCTGAGGCCAGCAAACGTGTATTTAGGCAATAGTTTCTAAAAGCTGAAAAAAAAGAGTTAACTCTTTATGAAATGATACTTGTTACGGTTTTCTTGGAGCCCTTCTTAGGCGCTGGCTTGCTGGTTCAGGCATTGCTGCTGGGAAATAAGCTCTTCACAACAAAATAACTAATGCTTCTGTAACAGTATATAGTGTGTGTTTGTGAGGTGCACAATAGGTATATAGTGTGTGTGTGTGAGGTGCACATTAGGTATATAGTGTGTGTTTGTGAGGTGCACAATAGGTATATAGTGTGTGTGTGAGCTGCACAATAGGTATATAGTGTGTGTGGTGCACAATAGGTATATAGTGTGTGTGTGTGGTGCACAACAGGTATATAGTGTGTGTGTGTGTGAGCTGCACAATAGGTATATAGTGTGTGGTGCACAATAGGTATATAGTGTGTGTGGTGCACAATAGGTATATAGTGTGTGTGAGGTGCACAATAGGTATATAGTGTGTGCGTGAGGTGCACAATAGGTATATAGTGTGTGTGTGTGTGTGAGGTGCACTATAGGTATATAGTGTGTGTTTGTGAGGTGCACAATAGGTATATAGTGTGTGTGTGTGAGCTGCACAATAGGTATATAGTGTGTGTGTGTGAGGTGCACATTAGGTATATAGTGTGTGTCTGAGACAGTGGAGGGCAGCATAGCCCAGAACGAACATAAGAATTAAGGCCATTAGGAGTGAGCTGCTGTGAAGTGGCAACAATGTTGCATTTTTGTGGGTGGGTACAGGGCTCACCTTTAAGAAGCCAAGCTACAGGCCCCAAACCCTCTTTCCAGCTTGTCTTCACAGCTTGCAGGATCTGTCATGCTGTCTGTTACCAGTTTGCTGCAGCATGGATTGTTCAGCCACAGATCCTGTGAGAGTGGGGGAGTTGGAAGAATTTATGATCGACTTTGAAGCTGAGGAAAATGTTGTGCCATGTTAACCCCAGGACCCGGTGAGTCGCTCCCCGGTTTTTCCTCCTATTTGTATCCTGTGGGCCCGGGGTTCCCCCCCCCTCCCTCTTGGCCTCTTTATCTGCCCGCTTGATAATATAGTCCCTGCTTTGTCTCCCTGTCCCCCTCCCATTTAGCCATGTGGGGGCTGTGTCTGGGGTTATTTTCCCAGCATCGCGAATGCTGCCCCTAAGGTGTCGGTGGTGGGCCTAGTGGGAGCATTCCCTTACCTTCTCCGTCGGCCACGACGTGCGCTCCTCCAGTCCTTAGCGGTTCGGTCGGGCGGTAGTTTCCCCTTCGGTAATGGCGGCTTCGGGTCTCCTCATCCGTCTCCGGCTCGTCGGTCTGCGGCGCGGGAACCGTCATCCACGTGGGCGGCCTTGTCCGCTTTGGATGACGTCACTTCCGGTGGCCATTTCCAGTGACGTCGCGTCGGTGACGTCACTTCCGGACTGGCATTCGGGCAGCGGCAGCAATGCGGGTAGCGTCGTCTTCGCCTCCGGGGTGCTCAGGTGAGAGAGGAGTGCCTCGGGGGGGGGGGGGGGGCGGCGAGGCCCGCGGGGGGTGCGCAGCTTGGCACAGGGGTACAGCGCTCGCGTGGGGGCATTTTGCAGGATGGTGAGCTCAGATGGGGGGCAATTTCTGGCGATTATGAGCAGGCCGCAGGCCTGACCGGGGATACGTCAGTGGATATGGATAATTTAGGGCCTCAGTCATTGCCTAGTCAGGCCGGGGGCAAGAGAAAGGCCGCTAGTTAATCACGGCTTAGTAGGAGCCGTGCAGCCTCCTCGGGCAACACATCATGGGGGCAAGCGTGAGTCACCTGCAGGTGTGGCCCTCAGCGTGGCCTCCCTGGGTGTCACCACTAGGTTTTCTCCCAAAAAGGCCCCTATCACCCCCCCAAGTTATGTCAGGGGGTCCCTGCGAGTGCAGTTCAGGTTGTGGGCAGGCAGGTTCAGTTTGCTGAAGCAGTATTGAATGTACATGCGGGCAGTGTGTCTGAGTGTGTGGAGTCTGCTTGTGGCACAAGGCGCAGGAGTGTTAGTCCTGGGGGGTTGATGACATTGTTGATTAGCCTTTGTCCTCTCCCCGTGGTACTCCTCTCTTTCATTTTTCATTACAGAAAATCATGGATTCTCAGAATGAGTTAGCGGCCATGCAGTCCGGTGCAGTTGGTATTGAGGAGGAGGAGCGGAGTAGAGAACAGCCGTCAACGTCCTCTGATCCCCTGCCTGTGCAGCGCCCCTCTTGGAGCTGGAGAGCATGGAATCGCAAGAAGTGGTGAATCTCATGGAGCCACAGAATGCTTGGGTGCAAATGCAGTCCAGTCCGGGTGGTCGTGGCAAGGAAGAGTACAGCTGCCCCTCTTGGAACTGGTGAGACCATTTTATCTTTCGGGCATAGGGGCTTTAGTTCATCTTCGGATGATTCTGGGTCTGAGTGAGTGATAGGTCCCGGGGGTCGGAGGCTAAAGGGCAGATGGGAATGTATAAGATGATGAAGTGGTTAGTCAAGGTGCGTAAGGCCATGGGTCCTCCCCCCCTCCCCTGGTTCCTCTTGCTAGAGCCCCGTGTTCCATTGCAGATCCCTGGGGCGACAGCTGGGCGTGCAATGGCCATGTATGGGGACAAGCACAGGCGGCCCTCTAACTAAGCCTTCTCGAGCATCTGAAGTCCAAAACTGTTAGACGCATTCAAGAGGGTAAATATGTGCATAGGTTTGAACTTTCGGCCAAGGTCTATCACCAGGAAGAAATGGCGGTGTTACATCGCTAAACTTCCCGATCGGGCTCTGAATATCCTCAAATAGCAAGATGCCATCTAAACCGCTTGCGTGCGGTTTCGGGAACGGGCATGGCGGGATTATGACGTCACGTTCGGCGATAGATGGTTTGTAATCCCCTCCTGAATTTGGCGACGTAGATTCGTGGTTAGGGGCATAGTTCGGGCCCGAAAAGCCTTTTTTTCCCGGGCAGGTCTCTGCTTGTCCCCAGGCAATTGTGCACCTTAGCGCTCTCAACGGTGTCCCACAGGTATTTGCTGCGCAGTTCCAGAATAAGCTCTGCCCCAATGGGCCGGCGTTAGTGTTTTGCCACGTGAGTAAGCATCGCGGGGTGGCCACTCCGGTTGGAGTGTAACAGATCCCACAATGCAGGCCGGTCACAAGAGCAGCCTAGTTCCAGTTTCAAACCTTTCACTGCCGGAAAGGGTGGCCACCCCACTGAGGGTAGCCGCAATTGGTAGCCGTAATTCGGATAGGAGGGTGGCTGCCTTGCTAGGCGGCGGCCTCCGTCAGGGATTCATTATCCCCTTCAGCTTCGCAATATAGGGTTTACGAAATCGGCATACAAATTTCCTAGCATTGCGAGGAAAAAGAGGGACAAGGGGATTGCTTTGGGCCGCATGGCTGGCTCATTTGTGGAGATTCCGATTCGAGGATTGGTTCCTCTCTCCTCTTGGGGTTGTTCCTAAGAAGGAGCCGGGTAAGTCCCGGCTCATCCAGCACCTTTCCTTCCCAAGAGGGAGGTCGGGCAGCAACGCTATTTCCCCTGAGCCAGTTCGGTTTACTACCAGTCCTTTGATGATGCGTTATCACTGGTATGGAGGGCAAACCTGGATGTGGTATCAGCATTTTGGATGCTTCCCATTCATCCCTCCTACTTACACCTCAGGGGATGTTGGCGTGAGGGCAAGTATTTTGTGGACAAAAGCTTGCCTATGAGCTGTTCTATATCATGTGCTCATTTTGAAGCCTTCAGAGCTTCTTGCACTGGGCCATCTCAGTGATTGCTGTTTTGATGGCCTGGCACATTGCCTGGACGATGTCTTGCTGTTTGGATATGCTGGATACGCTGTGTGTGCTTTCCTGATGAAAGTGATTCGATTTTTGCTGGCCAGAATGGGTGTCCCTCTGGTGGAGGGTAAGGCCCACTGCCTTTGCACGTGCCTTACCTTTTGGGTATCAAGATTGACTCATCGTTAATGCAGTGTCATTTGCTACAGGATACGATTGCCCGTATGGTTGGTACGGTTCTGGAAATCGGGTCCTTTGTTGGTTCCATGAAGGATCTCCAGACCATGTTGGTTCTTCTGAATTTCGCCGGTAGGATTATTCCTATAAGCAGAATTTTTCTTCGGCGGCTCGAAGGGCGTCGGGCGGCGAGCGGTCACAAGCGAGTGAGTTTTGTGTAATGGCAGAAATGTTTGATGACTTGGCAGTATGGGGACAATTCTGGAACCATTTTTAATGAGATCTGCTCATGGTTGAAGTCTGTTCCTTCCAACATGGTAATTCAGTTGTTTACTGATGCGGCAGGGTCTCACGGGTGGGGGTCCTTCTTGTCCGGTCACTGGAGTGCCGGCCCATGGCCTCGGTCATGGGTTCTAAGGGGCTTGTTAAGAAGTTTAGCCTGTTAGAGCTCCCCCCCCATTATTATTGCCTTTGAGGTCTAGCGTGAGCAGCTAAGGGATCAGGAGGTCGTGTTCTGGATGGATAACAAGAGCGTCATGTTGCTGTTAACATGCTCTCGTGGGGATCTCCCGCGGTAGTGCGGTACCCTCGCATGCTGGTGCTGAAATGTCTGCATCCGGCGTCCAGAATAGAATTGCTGATGCGCTCTTTCGTTTCAATGGAAAGCATTCTATGCGTTGGCTCCTCAGGTGGACATTAACGGAGTCGTTTGTTCCTATTATTTATGGCAGGTAGCGCCGGTGGGAGATCTTTGATTGCCATGATCCGTTCTTCGCTGGCCCTCTCTACTTGGACCGCTTATGTGAAGCATTGGTCTAAATAGATCACCTTCTGTGATAGGACGAGCCGGCCATCTTGAGGTGTTGTCCAATGGGGTCTTTAGGGACGGATCAACAAGCTTAAAGGTAATGGGGTTTTTCTAAAGGGTCAGTCGGATCTCGGCTGACTGCCGTGTCCTTCTTCTGTAAATTTTATGGCCTCTTGGCTCTTCAAGAACCTTCCTAGTCGGGCAGGTGTTGAGGGGCTGGGGGGCTTATGGTGCCCAGAACAAGGGACGTTAGGGAGCCCGTTACCATCAAGAGATTGGTTCCTGTGTCGAACTGTGCCTGTGGTGGGTTCTCCTGCCGACAAGGGTACCCGTTCTCCGCTGCCTTTGGGCTAGTTTTTCACGGGGCACTTAGGGTGGTACAAGCCCGGGGGTCTGTAGGCCTCCTCAAGTCAAGAACGACGAGTCATCTGATCTAATTTTCCTCTCCAGATCAAAGACAGACCAAGAAGGGAAAGGAGTTGGACGTCTTAACCCGCCACGTGGGCTCAGTTTGTTGCCCAGTCAGGTTGCTTAGGGCCTATATGGACGCGATCCGGAGGGTCCATTACAATTTCTGGTTCACGAGGACGGCTCCCCGTTGACCAGATTTCAATGCAGGAGAGGCCTGAGCTGGGCAGCATGGACAGCGGGCCTTGACCCAAGGGTCATTGCCCCCACTCCTTCAGGGTTGGAGCGTCTACCGCTGCTGCGGGTTTGTGTTGGTCTGCCGACCACATTAGGGCGTTGGGGAGATGGAGGTCTAAGAGATACATGTTGTATGTTAGGCCATTAACAATATGAATGTTTTGTTTTCTCATGTTGTGATGTTCCCAGTTAACTGTTGTTTCTTTACAGGGCCAAGAGATGGTCCACTGAGACTGCTGATCGCGGGTCACTCCTACATTCACTGGGCGGAGCTGAGAGCGATCGCGAGCCTTGACGGGCAACAACTGGGTCCCCCCCCTATTGGGTCACTGTTAGGTGGCTAGGTCGTAGGGGTTTGAGTTGGCAGGATCTGCCTGGGTTGCTGCACGGGGCATTGCACAGGTGGGATAAACCCCAAGTTATGATCATTCACGCACATGATAGTGATATGGGGCTCCTGCTGTGCAAACTGCTCAGTGGGGTGATTCAGTCTGATTTGTACACTTTCCAGACATGGGTCCCAATGTTAAGATAGGGTGGTCCAATAGCATCCCCAGAATTGAGTGGCGCCATGTGCAGCCCACAGGGTGGCCTTTCAGGTCAGAAAGAAACTGAACAGGGAGGTTAGGATTTTGTCCTAGCGCAGTCAGTTGGGTTTGTTGTGGAACATGGGAACATCACAACGGCTGGGAGAAGCCTCTACAGGAGGGATGGGGTGCACCTCCCTGAGAGGGGCATCGAACTGTTCCTGGGTAATTTGAGGCGTGCTATATTATTACACCTATGTGGGTTGCGGCAAGAGCTGTGCCTGTGGGCTATCTCTTGTGGCGGTTTGTACCACGCCCCGGTTTGCCATTAGAGGTAGAGTGACGGCTGGCCCAGGGGGAGGGTAGTCTCTGCAGGCGCGCGCCTGGGGCACCTCCCCCCATTTGATGTTGCCGAGAACTCCCTAAGTCTGTGCGTGCAGCTAAGCTCCGCTTGTGTAGGCATTCACGGGCGTGGTCCAATTTCCTAGCGGGGGTACTTACTCTCCTAGCTAGATTGCCGCCACCTGGTTTAAGGTTTGCTGAGTTGCTTCCAGCCGGTTCCTATGTTCTATAATAAATGCGGACCCTACGGGTCTTTATACCCACACCCTGTGTTTGTGTCATTATTCAAGTTATGTATTACCAAAGTCATTTATGGTAAAGTTAAGTTATAAGTTAAGTTATGTGTCAGTCAGTTTCATGACTGGTAAGTTATTACAGCAAGCCAGGAGGATAGGGCATTTAATTACTTAAGACAGTGGAGGGCAGCATAGCCCGAACGAACATAAGAATTAAGGCCCTTAGGAGTGAGCTGCTGTGAAGTGGCAACAATGTTGCATTTTTGTGGGTGGGTACCGGGCTCAGCTTTAAGAAGCCAAGCTACAGGCCCCAAACCCTCTTTCCAGCTTGTCTTCACAGCTTCCCTCCCG
Organism: Bombina bombina; assembly: GCF_027579735.1. Lineage (NCBI taxonomy): Eukaryota > Metazoa > Chordata > Amphibia > Anura > Bombinatoridae > Bombina > Bombina bombina. Next base: position 6,349,935 of record NC_069501.1, read on the forward strand.
CCCTCCCTTTTTCATTGGTAAGGCGGCAATCACTTAGGCTGGACATCACTATGGTGTTTTTATCAGCAGGGTGTCTGAGGCAGGATGAGGGCTACGCGGCTCGCTTCCTTAAGCCCAAGGACGTTAATTTTTTGACTCCCCAGGTAGTGGCATGTACACGCGCCTAGTCACACCTGGTCCTACTGGTCTGGAGCTTTATAATATCACACCCTGGCTAGGCGGTTTGTACCACGCCCCGGTTTGCCATTAGAGGTAGAGTGACGGCTGGCCCAGGGGGAGGGTAGTCTCTGCAGGCGCGCGCCTGGGGCACCTCCCCCCATTTGATGTTGCCGACAACTCCCTAAGTCTGTGCGTGCAGCTAAGCTCCGCTTGTGTAGGCATTCACGGGCGTGGTCCAATATCCTAGCGGGGGGTACTTACTCTCCTAGCTAGATTGCCGCGACCTGGTTTAAGGTTTGCTGAGTTGCTTCCAGCCGGTTCCTATGTTCTATAATAAATGCAGACCCTACGGGTCTTTATACCCACACCCTGTGTTTGTGTCATTATTCAAGTTATGTATTACCAAAGTCATTTATGGTAAAGTTAAGTTATAAGTTAAGTTATGTGTCAGTCAGTTTCATGACTGGTAAGTTATTACAGCAAGCCAGGAGGATAGGGCATTTAATTACTTATGAGGTTCACAATGGATATATAGTGTGTGCGTGAGGTGCACAATAGGTATATAGTGTGTTTGTTTGTGAGGTGCACAATAGGTATATAGTGTGTGTGTGTGAGATGCACAATAGGTATATAGTGTGTGTGTGTGTGTGTGTGTGAGGTGCACACAAGGTATATAGTGTGTGTGTGAGGTGCACAGTAGGTATATAGTGTGAGGTGCACAATAGGTATATAGTGTGTGTTTGTGAGGTGCACAATAGGTATATAGTGTGTGTGTGAGGTGCACAATAGGTATATAGTGTATGTGAGGTGCACAATAGGTATATAGTGTGTGTGTGTGAGATGCACAATAGGTATATAGTGTGTGTGTAAGTTGCACAATAGGTATATAGAGTGTGTGTTAGGTGCACACTAGGTATAGAGTGTGTGTGTGAGGTGCACACTAGGTATAGAGTGTGTGTGTGAGGTGCACAATAGGTATATAGTGTGTGTGAGGTGCACACTAGGTATAGAGTGTGTGTGTGAGGTGCACACTAGGTATATAGTGTGTGTGTGTGAGGTGCACACTAGGTATATAGTGTGTGTGTGTGTGAGGTGCACAGTAGGTATATAGTGTGAGGTGCACAATAGGTATATAGTGTGTGTGTGTGAGGTGCACAATAGGTATATAGTGTGTGTGTGTGCGGTGCACAGTAGGTATATAGTGTGAGGTGCACAATAGGTATATAGTGTGTGTGTGTGAGGTGCACAATAGGTATATAGTGTGTGTGTGAGGTGAACAATAGGTATATAGTGTGTGTGTGTGAGGTGCACAATAGGTATATAGTGTGTGTGTGTGAGGTGCACAGTAGGTATATAGTGTGAGATGCACAATAGGTATATAGTGTGTGTGTGTGAGGTGCACAATAGGTATATAGTGTGTGTGTGAGGTGCACAATAGGTATATAGTGTGTGTGTGTGAGGTGCACAATAGGTATATAGTGTGTGTGTGGTGCACAATAGGTATATAGTGTGTGTGTGTGTGTGTGTGAGAGGTGCACAATAGATATATAGTGTATGTGTGTGAGGTGCACAATAGGTATATAGTGTGTGTGTGTGAGATGCACAATAGGTATATAGTGTGTGTGTGTGAGGTACACAATAGGTATATAGTGTGTGTTTGTAAGGTGCACAATAGGTATATAGTGTGTGTGTGTGTGAGCTGCACAATAGGTATATAGCGTGTGTGAGGTGCACAATAGTTATATAGTGTGTGTGTGGTGCACAATAGGTATATAGTGTGTATGTGTGTGTGAGGTGCACAATATTTATATAGTGTGTGTGTGAGGTGCACAATAGGTATATAGTGTGTGTGTGTGTGTGTGAGGTGCACAATAGGTATATAGTGTGTGTTTGTGAGGTGCACAATAGGTATATAGTGTGTGTGTATGTGTGGTGCACAATAGATATATAGTGTGTGTGAGGTGCACAATAGGTATATAGTGTGTGTTTGTGAGGTGCACAATAGGTATATAGTGTGTGTGTGAGTTGCACAATAGGTATATAGTGTGTGTGTGTGAGGTGCACAATAGGTATATAGTGTGTGTGTGTGTGAGCTGCACAATAGGTATATAGTGTGTGTGAGGTGCACAATAGTTATATAGTGTGTGTGTGAGGTGCACAATAGGTATATAGTGTGTGTGTGTGTGTGTGAGGTGCACAATAGGTATATAGTGTGTGTTTGTGAGGTGCACAATAGGTATATAGTGTGTGTGTATGTGTGGTGCACAATAGGTATATAGTGTGTTTGAGGTGCACAATAGGTATATAGTGTGTGTTTGTGAGGTGCACAATAGGTATATAGTGTGTGTGCGTGAGGTGCACAATAGGTATATAGTGTGTGTTTGTGAGGTGCACAATAGGTATATAGTGTGTATGTGTGTGTGAGGTGCACAATAGGTATATAGTGTGTGTGTGTGAGGTGCACAATAGGTATATAGTGTGTGTGTGTGAGGTGCACAATAGGTATATAGTGTGTATGTGTGTGTGAGGTGCACAATAGTTATATAGTGTATGTGTGTGAGGTGCACAATAGGTATATAGTGTGTGTGCGTGAGGTGCACAATAGGTATATAGTGTGTGTGTGTGTGAGGTGCACAATAGGTATATAGTGTGTGTGTGTGTGAGGTGCACAATAGGTATATAGTATGTGTGTGTGAGGTGCACAATAGGTATATAGTGTGTGTGTGAGGTGCACAATAGGTATATAGTGTGTGTGTGTGTGTGTGAGGTGCACAATAGGTATATAGTGTGTGTTTGTGAGGTGCACAATAGGTATATAGTGTGTGTGTATGTGTGGTGCACAATAGGTATATAGTGTGTTTGAGGTGCACAATAGGTATATAGTGTGTGTTTGTGAGGTGCACAATAGGTATATAGTGTGTGTGCGTGAGGTGCACAATAGGTATATAGTGTGTGTTTGTGAGGTGCACAATAGGTATATAGTGTGTATGTGTGTGTGAGGTGCACAATAGGTATATAGTGTGTGTGTGTGAGGTGCACAATAGGTATATAGTGTGTGTGTGTGAGGTGCACAATAGGTATATAGTGTGTATGTGTGTGTGAGGTGCACAATAGTTATATAGTGTATGTGTGTGAGGTGCACAATAGGTATATAGTGTGTGTGCGTGAGGTGCACAATAGGTATATAGTGTGTGTGTGTGTGAGGTGCACAATAGGTATATAGTGTGTGTGTGTGTGAGGTGCACAATAGGTATATAGTATGTGTGTGTGAGGTGCACAATAGGTATATAGTGTGTGTGTGAGGTGCACAATAGGTATATGTTGTGTGTGTGTGTGTGTGTGAGGTGCACAATAGGTATATAGTGTGTGTGTGAGGTGCACAATAGGTATATAGTATGTGTGTGTGAGGTGCACAATAGGTATATAGTGTGTGTGTGTGTGTGTGTGTGTGAGGTGCACAATAGGTATATAGTGTGTGTTTGTGAGGTGCACAATAGGTATATAGTGTGTGTGTATGTGTGGTGCACAATAGGTATATAGTGTGTTTGAGGTGCACAATAGGTATATAGTGTGTGTTTGTGAGGTGCACAATAGGTATATAGTGTGTGTGCGTGAGGTGCACAATAGGTATATAGTGTGTGTTTGTGAGGTGCACAATAGGTATATAGTGAGTATGTGTGTGTGAGGTGCACAATAGGTATATAGTGTGTGTGCGTGAGGTGCACAATAGGTATATAGTGTGTGTGTGTGTGTGTGTGAGGTGCACAATAGGTATATAGTGTGTGTGTGTGTGAGGTGCACAATAGGTATATAGTATGTGTGTGTGAGGTGCACAATAGGTATATAGTGTGTGTGTGAGGTGCACAATAGGTATATGTTGTGTGTGTGTGTGTGTGTGAGGTGCACAATAGGTATATAGTGTGTGTGTGAGGTGCACAATAGGTATATAGTATGTGTGTGAGGTGCACAATAGGTATATAGTGTGTGTGTGTGAGCTGCACAATAGGTATATAGTGTGTGTGTGTGAGGTGCACAATAGGTATATAGTGTGTGTGTGTGAGGTGCACAATAGGTATATAGTGTGTATGTGTGTGTGAGGTGCACAATAGGTATATAGTGTGTGTGCGTGAGGTGCACAATAGGTATATAGTGTGTGTGTGTGTGAGGTGCACAATAGGTATATAGTGTGTGTGTGTGTGAGGTGCACAATAGGTATATAGTATGTGTGTGTGAGGTGCACAATAGGTATATAGTGTGTGTGTGAGGTGCACAATAGGTATATGTTGTGTGTGTGTGTGTGTGTGAGGTGCACAATAGGTATATAGTGTGTGTGTGAGGTGCACAATAGGTATATAGTATGTGTGTGTGAGGTGCACAATAGGTATATAGTGTGTGTGTGTGTGTGTGAGGTGCACAATAGGTATATAGTGTGTGTTTGTGAGGTGCACAATAGGTATATAGTGTGTGTGTATGTGTGGTGCACAATAGGTATATAGTGTGTTTGAGGTGCACAATAGGTATATAGTGTGTGTTTGTGAGGTGCACAATAGGTATATAGTGTGTGTGCGTGAGGTGCACAATAGGTATATAGTGTGTGTTTGTGAGGTGCACAATAGGTATATAGTGTGTATGTGTGTGTGAGGTGCACAATAGGTATATAGTGTGTGTGCGTGAGGTGCACAATAGGTATATAGTGTGTGTGTGTGTGTGAGGTGCACAATAGGTATATAGTGTGTTTGAGGTGCACAATAGGTATATAGTATGTGTGTGTGAGGTGCACAATAGGTATATAGTGTGTGTTTGTGAGGTGCACAATAGGTATATAGTGTGTGTGTGTGTGAGGTGCACAATAGGTATATAGTATGTGTGTGTGAGGTGCACAATAGGTATATAGTGTGTGTGTGAGGTGCACAATAGGTATATGTTGTGTGTGTGTGTGTGTGTGAGGTGCACAATAGGTATATAGTGTGTGTGCGTGAGGTGCACAATAGGTATATAGTGTGTATGTGTGTGTGAGGTGCACAATAGGTATATAGTGTGTGTGAGGTGCACAATAGGTATATAGTATGTGTGTGTGTTTGTGAGGTGCACAATAGGTATATAGTGTGTGTGTGTGTGAGGTGCACAATAGGTATAGTGTGTGTGTTTGTGAGGTGCACAATAGGTATATAGTATGTGTGTGTTTGTGAGGTGCACAATAGGTATATAGTATGTGTGTGTTTGTGAGGTGCACAATAGGTATATAGTGTGTGTGTGTGAGGTGCACAATAGGTATATAGTGTGTGTGTGAGCTGCACAATAGGTATATAGTGTGTGTGTGAGGTGCACAATAGGTATATAGTGTGTGTGTGAGGTGCACAATAGGTATATAGTGTGTGTGTGTGTGAGGTGCACAATAGGTATAGTGTGTGTGTTTGTGAGGTGCACAATAGGTATATAGTATGTGTGTGTTTGTGAGGTGCACAATAGGTATATAGTATGTGTGTGTTTGTGAGGTGCACAATAGGTATATAGTGTGTGTGTGTTAGGTGCACAATAGGTATATAGTGTGTGTGTGAGGTGCACAATAGGTATATAGTGTGTGTTTGTGAGGTGCACAATAGATATATAGTGTGTGTTTGTGAGGTGCACAATAGGTATATAGTGTGTGTGTGTGAGGTGCACAATAGGTATATAGTGTGTGTGTGAGGTGCACAATAGGTATATAGTGTGTGTGTGAGGTGCACAATAGGTATATAGTGTGTGTGTGTGTGTGTGTGTGTGTGAGGTGCACAATAGGTATATAGTGTGTGTGTGTGTGTGAGGTGCACAATAGGTATATAGTGTGTGTGTGTGTGTGAGGTGCACAATAGGTATATAGTGTGTGTTTGTGAGGTGCACAATAGGTATATAGTGTGTGTGTGTGAGGTGCACAATAGGTATATAGTGTGTGTGTGTGAGGTGCACAATAGGTATATAGTGTGTGTGTGCGTGAGGTGCACAATAGGTATATAGTGTGTGTGTGTGAGGTGCACAATAGGTATATAGTGTGTGTGTGTGAGGTGCACAATAGGTATATAGTGTGTGTGTGTGAGGTGCACAATAGGTATATAGTGTGTGTGTGAGGTGCACAATAGGTATATAGTATGTGTGTGAGGTGCACAATAGGTATATAGTGTGTGTGTGAGGTGCACAATAGGTATATAGTGTGTGTGTGAGGTGCACAATAGGTATATAGTGTGTGTGTGTGTGTGTGTGAGGTGCACAATAGGTATATAGTGTTTGTGTGTGAGGTGCACAATAGGTATATAGTGTGTGTGTGAGGTGCACAATAGGTATATAGTGTGTGTGTGAGGTGCACAATAGGTATATAGTGTGTGTGTGAGGTGCACAATAGGTATATAGTGAGTGTGTGTGAGGTGCACAATAGGTATATAGTGTGTGTGTGAGGTGCACAATAGGTATATAGTGAGTGTGTGTGAGGTGCACAATAGGTATATAGTGTGTGTGTGTGAGGTGCACAATAGGTATATAGTGTGTGTGTGTGAGGTGCACAATAGGTATATAGTGTGTGTGTGTGAGGTGCACAATAGGTATATAGTGAGTGTGTGTGAGGTGCACAATAGGTATATAGTGTGTGTGTGTGAGGTGCACAATAGGTATATAGTGAGTGTGTGTGAGGTGCACAATAGGTATATAGTGTGTATGTGTGTGTGAGGTGCACAATAGGTATATAGTGAGTGTGTGTGAGGTGCACAATAGGTATATAGTGTGTGTGTGAGGTGCACAATAGGCATATAGTGTGTGTGTGTGAGGTGCACAATAGGTATATAGTGTGTGTGTGTGAGGTGCACAATAGGTATATAGTGTGTGTATGTGTGTGTGTGTGAGGTGCACAATAGGTATAAAGTATGTGTGTGTGAGGTGCACAATAGGTATATAGTATGTGTGTGTGAGGTGCACAATAGGTATATAGTGTGTGTGTGTGAGGTGCACAATAGGTATATAGTGTGTGTTTGTGAGGTGCACAATAGGTATATAGTGTGTGTGTGAGGTGCACAATAGGTATATATGTGTGTGTGAGGTGCACAATAGGTATATAGTGTGTGTGTGAGGTGCACAATAGGTATATAGTGTGTATGTGTGTGAGGTGCACAATAGTTATATAGTGTGTGTGTGAGGTGCACAATAGGTATATAGTGTGTGTGAGGTGCACAATAGGTATATAGTGTGTGTGTGAGGTGCACAATAGGTATATAGTGTGTGTGTGTGTGAGGTGCACAATAGGTATATAGTATGTGTGTGTTTGTGAGGTGCACAATAGGTATATAGTGTGTGTGTGAGGTGCACAATAGGTATATAGTGTGTGTGTGTGAGGTGCACAATAGGTATATAGTATGTGTGTGTGAGGTGCACAATAGGTATATAGTGTGTGTGTGTGAGGTGCACAATAGGGATATAGTGTGTGTGTATGTGTGGTGCACAATAGGTATATAGTGTGTGTGAGGTGCACAGTAGGTATATAGTGTGAGATGCACAATAGGTATATAGTGTATGTGTGTGAGGTGCACAATAGGTATATAGTGTGTGTGTGTGAGGTGCACAATAGGTATATAGTGTGTGTGTGTGAGGTGCACAATAGGGATATAGTGTGTGTGTATGTGTGGTGCACAATAGGTATATAGTGTGTGTGAGGTGCACAATAGGTATATAGTGTGTGTGTGAGGTGCACAATAGGTATATAGTGTGTGTGTGTGTGAGGTGCACAATAGGTATATAGTATGTGTGTGTTTGTGAGGTGCACAATAGGTATATAGTATGTGTGTGTGAGGTGCACAATAGGTATATAGTGTGTGTGTGTGAGGTGCACAATAGGTATATAGTGTGTGTGTGTGAGGTGCACAATAGGTATATAGTGTGTGTGTGTGAGGTGCACAATAGGTATATAGTGTGTGTGTGTGAGGTGCACAATAGGTATATAGTGTGTGTGTGTGAGGTGCACAATAGGTATATAGTGTGTGTGTGTGAGGTGCACAATAGGTATATAGTATGTGTGTGTGAGGTGCACAATAGGTATATAGTGTGTGTGTGTGTGAGGTGCACAATAGGTATATAGTGTGTGTGTGTGTGAGGTGCACAATAGGTATATAGTATGTGTGTGTGAGGTGCACAATAGGTATATAGTGTGTGTGTGTGTGAGGTGCACAATAGGTATATAGTGTGTGTGTGTGTGAGGTGCACAATAGGTATATAGTATGTGTGTGTGAGGTGCACAATAGGTATATAGTATGTGTGTGTGAGGTGCACAATAGGTATATAGTGTGTGTGTGTGTGAGGTGCACAATAGGTATATAGTATGTGTGTGTGAGGTGCACAATAGGTATATAGTATGTGTGTGTGAGGTGCACAATAGGTATATAGTGTGTGTGTGTGTGAGGTGCACAATAGGTATATAGTGTGTGTGTGTGTGAGGTGCACAATAGGTATATAGTGTGTGTGTGTGTGAGGTGCACAATAGGTATATAGTATGTGTGTGTGAGGTGCACAATAGGTATATAGTGTGTGTGTGTGTGAGGTGCACAATAGGTATATAGTGTGTGTGTGTGTGAGGTGCACAATAGGTATATAGTATGTGTGTGTGAGGTGCACAATAGGTATATAGTGTGTGTGTGTGTGAGGTGCACAATAGGTATATAGTGTGTGTGTGTGTGAGGTGCACAATAGGTATATAGTATGTGTGTGAGGTGCACAATAGGTATATAGTGTGTGTTTGTGAGGTGCACAATAGGTATATAGTGTGTGTGTGTGTGAGGTGCACAATAGGTATATAGTATGTGTGAGGTGCACAATAGGTATATAGTGTGTGTGTGTGTGTGTGAGGTGCACAATAGGTATATAGTATGTGTGTGAGGTGCACAATAGGTATATAGTGTGTGTGTGTGAGGTGCACAATAGGTATATAGTGTGTGTGTGTGTGTGTGTGAGGTGCACAATAGGTATATAGTGTGTGTGTGTGTGTGTGTGTGTGAGGTGCACAATAGTTATATAGTGTGTGTGTGTGTGTGTGTGAGGTGCACAATAGTTATATAGTGTGTGTGTGTGTGTGTGTGTGAGGTGCACAATAGTTATATAGTGTGTGTGTGTGTGTGTGTGTGAGGTGCACAATAGTTATATAGTGTGTGTGTGTGTGTGTGAGGTGCACAATAGGTATATAGTGTGTGTGTGTGTGTGTGTGTGAGGTGCACAATAGGTATATAGTGTGTATGTGTGTGAGGTGCACAATAGTTATATAGTGTGTGTGTGTGTGTGTGTGTGAGGTGCACAATAGGTATATAGTGTGTGTGTGTGAGGTGCACAATAGGTATATAGTGTGTGTGTGTGAGGTGCACAATAGGTATATAGTGTGTGTGTGAGGTGCACAATAGGTATATAGTATGTGTGTGAGGTGCACAATAGGTATATAGTGTGTGTGTGAGGTGCACAATAGGTATATAGTGTGTGTGTGTGTGAGGTGCACAATAGGTATATAGTGTGTGTGTGTGAGGTGCACAATAGGTATATAGTGTGTGTGTGAGGTGCATAATAGGTATATAGTGTGTGTGTGAGGTGCACAATAGGTATATAGTGTGTGTGTGTGAGGTGCACAATAGGTATATAGTGTGTGTGTGAGGTGCACAATAGGTATATAGTGTGTGTGTGAGGTGCACAATAGGTATATAGTGTGTGTGTGTGAGGTGCACAATAGGTATATAGTGTGTGTGAGGTGCACAATAGGTATATAGTGTGTGTGTGAGGTGCACAATAGGTATATAGTGTGTGTGTGAGGTGCACAATAGGTATATAGTGTGTGTGTGAGGTGCACAATAGGTATATAGTGTGTGTGTGTGAGGTGCACAATAGGTATATAGTGTGTGAGGTGCACAATAGGTATATAGTGTGTGTGTGAGGTGCACAATAGGTATATAGTGTGTGAGGTGCACAATAGGTATATAGTGTGTGTGTGAGGTGCACAATAGGTATATAGTGTGTGTGTGAGGTGCACAATAGGTATATAGTGTGTGTGTGTGAGGTGCACAATAGGTATATAGTGTGTGTGTGAGGTGCACAATAGGTATATAGTGTGTGAGGTGCACAATAGGTATATAGTGTGTGAGGTGCACAATAGGTATATAGTGTATGTGTGTGTGAGGTGCACAATAGGTATATAGTGTATGTGTGTGTGAGGTGCACAATAGGTATATAGTATGTGTGTGTGAGGTGCACAATAGGTATATAGTGTGTGTGTGAGGTGCACAATAGGTATATAGTGTGTGTGTGTGAGGTGCACAATAGGTATATAGTGTGTGTGTGTGAGGTGCACAATAGGTATATAGTGTGTGTGTGAGGTGCACAATAGGTATATAGTATGTGTGTGTGAGGTGCACAATAGGTATATAGTGTGTGTGTGCGTGTGTGAGGTGCACAATTTTTTTCCTTTTTTGTCCTTCTTTTAAGTCATTTTTGGAATAAAAGTTGTTTTTACTTTTTACTACGTGCCTGGAGTGCCTTTCTTTCTTCAAGAATATTACAAGCTTGAGCGCAACTTCTCTCCTTGGATCAGTGTACTCGGCTTTGCCTGTGGCGTGTGTGGCAGACACGCCTGAAGTTTGCAGCCTATCGCTTGGATTTGTTTAGGGGGTGTGTCCCCCGCCCACTCTCCTGTGTGCCGGGTCGTCCATTCTCAACGAACGCTCAGGAGGAGCGCACCTAACAGTGATTACCCTGGAACTGTGTACCGTACTGCTTCACTGTGACATGTGCAGCCATCACTGGCGTCAGTAGGTGAGTGATCTTTTGGAAGTGACTTATTAAGTTGTGATGCGAAAGTATCAAATATATCACCGCCTACACTTACTTGTGTCTTTGTAACCGGCTGAAGACGAGGTGGGTTTAACAGACTGTATATTTCATTTCAACTACCGGGCATTTCTTGTTTACTATATATCTTGAGCCAGCAAGGAAGGATGGGAACGCAGAAAGTGAACCTGATTTAACTAAAGAGTATGATGCAGCAATTTATGATGTAGGTTCTATATCTGATCTTAACTTTTCTGAAATTAACACCTTGAGAGATTTAGATCAACTCCTACAAGAAGGAGAGGACACTAAAGATGATAATTTACAAGAGAGGGACATATCTTTAAAACATATTAAAAACAAAAGCACATTCTATCCTTTTAAGACACGTTCAAAAGTGATTGATATTTTTCAAAAAACGGTAGAGATCAAATTACGTGATCTAGATAAACAAGTGACAGATAAAGGTAATAGAAAATGTAACAATCTAACGTATAAAGAGAAATCAGCTCTCAGGGAGCTTACACAGAATGACAACATTGTAATTAGGCCATCTGACAAGGGCGGCAATGTGGTCGTCCTTAACAGAACTGACTATATTGCAGAGGCCAAGAGGCAGCTAAGTCAAAAAGATGTTTACCTAAAATTGACACAAAATCCTACTAACAAGTTTCAGAGGGAAATTGGGATTATTATTAAATATGCCCGTAGTAATAACATTATCAGGCCCATTTATCAAGCTCCGTATGGAGCTTGAAGGGCCGTGTTTCTGGCGAGTCTTCAGACTCGCCAGAAACACAAGTTATGAAGCAGCGGTCTAAAGATCGCTGCTTCATAACCCTGTCCGCCTGCTCTGAGCAGGCGGACAGGAACCGCCGGAAATCAACCCGATCGAATACGATCGGGTTGATTGACAGCTCCCTGCTGGCGGCCGATTGGCCGCGAGTCAGCAGGGGGCGGCGTTGCACCAGCAGCTCTTGTGAGCTGCTGGTGCAATGTTAAATGTGGAGAGCGTATTGCTCTCCGCATTTAGCGAGGTCTTGCGGACCTGATCCGCAGTGTCGGATCAGGTCCGCAAGCCCTTTGATAAATGGGCCCCTATTACTCAATCTGTGGAAGAAAAATTGTTAATATCTAATCCAGTAACTCCCATTTTCCATCATTTCCCCAAATTACATAAAAATTCTTTATCTCCTCCAGGCAGACCCATCATTGCCGGCATAGGGTCCCTGAACGAAGCACTCTCTGAACTCGTTGACACTTTCCTACAACCTCTAGTATGTCAACTTCCTAGCTATATACAAGACACCACTTCTTTTATTAAAAAAATTGCTAACATTGAATGGAAACCAAACTATAGGTTAATGGTTGTCGATGTGACATCTCTCTACACGTCTATTGAGCATTCAAAGGGCCTTAAGGCTATCAAATTTTTTATTAATTCGTCTTGTAACTTTGAAGAAGCAACTAAGGTTTTCTTGCTGAATGCAATTGAATACTTGCTTACCCACAATTTTTTCATGTTTCAGACTGATTATTATCTCCAGAGACGTGGGACTGCTATGGGGGCTAAATTTGCCCCCTCCTATGCCAACCTATTTATGGGTTGGTGGGAGCTGTCCCACGTCTTTGGAGATGGTAATCCATTCAAGGGAGCGATTATCCAGTATTGTCGCTACATAGATGATCTGTTTTTCATCTTAGAATGTGACGCAACTGAGGCGGATAGCTTTTGCAATTACCTCAACTGCAATCAACTAGGTATAGAGTTCACAGGTACTCACAGCAATGAAAGTGTGAACTTTTTGGATCTCACTGTTCAAGGCGGTGAGACTGGATCTACTATCCAGACTAAAATGTACAGAAAGGAAACTGCAGGTAACACACTGTTAAAATTTGAATCATGTCATCCCCGGCATGTGCTAAGAGGCATACCCAAAGGGGAATATATTCGCATTAAAAGGAACTGCACCAGTGAAAAAGAATATCACAAGCAGGCCAGTGAAGCCACTCAAAGATTCAAACAGCGAGGTTATCATGAGGGCCTACTATTAAAAGCCAAAGCAAGTGTCGATCAAATCCCAAGAACTGAGTTGCTTCAATATAAACACAACAAGTCAAAGACTAAAAAGAATGAAAATAATAAGATTAAATTCATAACTTTTAGTGTAGAATATAATAAAATAAAATATGTACAATCATTAAAGACTCTCTTCCTATTCTGTATTCAGACCCTACCATCAGAGAGATTTTAAAGTCTGGATGTGACTTCATTCCTAAAAGAGCTAAGACTCTATCTAATCATTTATCCCCCTCTGACATCAAACCCAAGATAAATAGATGCTGTCTTAAACAAAGACAGGGATGCTTTAAGTGCAGACGACACATCTGCAAAACTTGTAACTTTATACATGAGGGCGATAAATTTGTTTCAAGCACAACTAACACAGAGTATGACATCAGATACTTCATTAACTGTGCAACTACACACGTAGTCTATCTTCTCACATGTGATATTTGTAAGATCCAATATACAGGAAAAACCAAGAGGTCCCTCAAAGACAGATTCCTGCAACATCTTAGGTCAGTTGAGGATGAAGATAGTGACACCCCCATATCAAGACACTTTAAACTGATTCACAACTCAGATGTATCATCGTTAAGAATACAGGGTATTGACCATATTACCAAGTGGAGAAGAGGTGGAAATAGAGAGTCATTACTCAATAAAAAGGAAATTTAGTTCACATTATATATAGCAATTCTTAAAATCAATGGTCAGATTATTTCCTGTCATTATCCCTTTGTATTCTTTTTATGCTTATTCTCAGCTATCGGTAGAACAATTAAAGTAGCCTGTCTTGTGGATACAGGTATTCAATCAGGTTTCAAATATGTAAATTTTTGGTAATTAGCTTAGATATAAATAGGTGAGTGAGCTGATCCTCAGGTAAGCAGTGATCAAGTGCGCAAACGCACGAAACATGTCTGCGTGAGGATCAGCTCATCAACCTGATTGTTGGAGTCACTGCTGGCTCTTTGCTGGACAACACTATTTTGTCCTTCTTTTAAGTCATTTTTGGAATAAAAGTTGTTTTTACTTTTTACTACGTGCCTGGAGTGCCTTTCTTTCTTCAAGAATATTACAAGCTTGAGCGCAACTTCTCTCCTTGGATCAGTGAGGTGCACAATAGGTATATAGTGTGTGTGGTGCACAATAGGTATATAGTGTGTGTGTGAGGTGCACAATAGGTATATAGTGTGTGTGAGGTGCACAATAGGTATATAGTATGTGTGAGGTGCACAATAGGTATATAGTGTGTGTGAGATGCACAATAGGTATATAGTGTGTGTGTGTGAGGTGCACAATAGGTATATAGTATGTGTGTGTGTGTGTGAGGTGCACAATAGGTATATAGTGTGTGTGTGTGAGGTGCACAATAGGTATATAGTGTGTGTGTGTGTGTGTGAGGTGCACAATAGGTATATAGTGTGTGTGTGTGTGTGTGTGTGGTGCACAATAGGTATATAGTGTGTGTGGTGCACAATAGGTATATAGTGTGTGTGAGGTGCACAATAGGTATATAGTGTGTGTGTGTGAGGTGCACAATAGGTATATAGTGTGTGTGTGTGTGTGTGTGAGGTGCACAATAGGTATATAGTGTGTGTGTGTGAGGTGCACAATAGGTATATAGTGTGTGTGTGAGGTGCACAATAGGTATATAGTGTGTGTGTGAGGTGCACAATAGGTATATAGTGTGTATGTGTGTGAGGTGCACAATAGGTATATAGTGTGTGTGTGTGAGGTGCACAATAGGTATATAGTGTGTGTGTGTGAGGTGCACAATAGGTATATAGTGTGTGTGTGAGGTGCACAATAGGTATATAGTGTGTGTGTGAGGTGCACAATAGGTATATAGTGTGTGTGTGTGTGTGTGTGAGGTGCACAATAGGTATATAGTGTGTGTGTGTGAGGTGCACAATAGGTATATAGTGTGTGTGTGTGAGGTGCACAATAGGTATATAGTGTGTGTGTGAGGTGCACAATAGGTATATAGTGTGTATGTGTGTGTGAGGTGCACAATAGGTATATAGTGTATGTGTGTGTGTGTGTGTGAGGTGCACAATAGGTATATAGTATGTGTGTGTGAGGTGCACAATAGGTATATAGTGTGTGTGTGTGTGTGAGGTGCACAATAGGTATATAGTGTGTGTGTGTGTGTGAGGTGCACAATACTTATATAGTGTGTGTGTGTGTGTGAGCTGCACAATAGGTATATAGTATGTGTGTGTGAGGTGCACAATAGGTATATAGTGTGTGTGTGTGTGTGAGGTGCACAATAGGTATATAGTATGTGTGTGTGAGGTGCACAATAGGTATATAGTGTGTGTGTGTGTGTGTGTGAGGTGCACAATAGGTATATAGTATGTGTGTGTGAGGTGCACAATAGGTATATAGTGTGTGTGTGTGTGTGAGGTGCACAATAGGTATATAGTATGTGTGTGTGAGGTGCACAATAGGTATATAGTGTGTATGTGTGTGTGAGCTGCACAATAGGTATATAGTATGTGTGTGTGAGGTGCACAATAGGTATATAGTGTGTGTGTGTGTGTGGTGCACAATAGGTATTTAGTGTGTGTGTGTGAGATGCACAATAGGTATATAGTGTGTGTGTGTGAGGTGCACAATAGGTATATAGTGTGTGTGTGTGAGGTGCACAATAGGTATTTAGTGTGTGTGTGTGTGAGGTGCACAATAGGTATATAGTGTGTGTGTGTGAGGTGCACAATAGGTATATAGTGTGTGTGTGTGAGGTGCACAATAGGTATTTAGTGTGTGTGTGTGAGGTGCACAATAGGTATATAGTATGTGTGTGTGAGGTGCACAATAGGTATATAGTGTGTGTGTGTGAGGTGCACAATAGGTATTTAGTGTGTGTGTGTGAGATGCACAATAGGTATATAGTGTGTGTGTGAGGTGCACAATAGGTATATAGTGTTTGTGTGTGAGGTGCACAATAGGTATATAGTGTGTGTGTGAGGTGCACACTAGGTATATAGTATGTGTGTGTGAGGTGCACAATAGGTATATAGTGTGTGTGTGTGAGGTGCACAATAGGTATTTAGTGTGTGTGTGTGTGTGTGTGTGTGAGGTGCACAATAGGTATATAGTGTTTGTGTGTGAGGTGCACAATAGGTATATAGTGTGTGTGTGAGGTGCACACTAGGTATATAGTATGTGTGTGTGAGGTGCACAATAGGTATATAGTGTGTGTGTGTGAGGTGCACAATAGGTATTTAGTGTGTGTGTGTGAGATGCACAATAGGTATATAGTGTGTGTGTGGTGCACAATAGGTATATAGTGTGTGTGTGGTGCACAATAGGTATATAGTGTGTGTGTGGTGCACAATAGGTATATAGTGTGTGTGTGGTGCACAATAGGTATATAGTGTGTGTGTGGTGCACAATAGGTATATAGTGTGTGTGTGTGAGATGCACAATAGGTATATAGTGTGTGTGTGTGTGAGGTGCACAATAGGTATATAGTGTGTGTGTGTGAGATGCACAATAGGTATATAGTATGTGTGTGGTGCACAATAGGTATATAGTGAGTGTGTGTGAGGTGCACAATAGGTATATAGTGTGTGTGTGGTGCACAATAGGTATATAGTGTGTGTGTGTGAGATGCACAATAGGTATATAGTGTGTGTGTGTGTGAGGTGCACAATAGGTATATAGTATGTGTGTGAGGTGCACAATAGGTATATAGTGTGTGTGTGAGGTGCACAATAGGTATATAGTGTGTGTGTGTGAGGTGCACAATAGGTATATAGTGTGTGTGTGTGAGATGCACAATAGGTATATAGTGTGTGTGTGGTGCACAATAGGTATATAGTGAGTGTGTGTGAGGTGCACAATAGGTATATAGTGTGTGTGTGAGGTGCACAATAGGTATATAGTGTATGTGTGTGAGGTGCACAATAGGTATATA